>NC_042514.1:12912500-13220000 GCF_900963305.1 Echeneis naucrates
CGGCACAAAACCTGTGTCTTTTTTTTTATCTGTGTGAGAAAATGTAATAGATCAACATAGAGCAAGAATGAAAGAAAACACAAAAAAGCTAAAACAAAATCTGAGCTAAGCTACAAATCAAACTGAAGTATTTCCATCATGAATGTACAGTATATCTTTATGAATAGGATGCATACACATATCCACTAATCTGTGTAACGTTGAAAGAATCAGAAAATGCTAGGACTGAGAATATGAGTTATTAGATTCATTTACAGTTAAGCAGAATGACAGAAACAGGCACGATAAAGTTTCATATTCTAATGCCTGATACTTAAATCAAACTAAGAAACCAAAATGGATAAATTGGTGATAGTAATTTAATGAATATACATTATATTGATGACAAGTAACCAGTAGTAAAGAGTGCAAGTGAAGAAGGGCGAGCTGAATTCAATAGAGGATTTTTTTATTTTTATTTTCACCATATCAGAGTGCCTCATCTTTTTTTTCTTGTCTTTTTGTTTTTCCCTGCCAGTAATGGTGTCCTTAAAAGGGTCAGTAATGGGTCTAATCTTAATGGACCTATTCCTGCCTTGGCCACATTATTGGCATATATGGCTTTTCTTTTCTTTTCTTTGCTGATGACATAAAACTGAATCTATCTGTTTGATCTAAACTCGGTTGGAATATTGAGATCCCTAAATGATTGTGTGATGTTGTTGTTGTGATGAAAACTGAGCTCCTTGTTTTTGTATTGCAGGTCTTGTTTAAACAAACACTACCAACTATTGGTTCTCTGTCAGACCAGATCAAGCCTGTTGGATAAAATCTCAGCATCTGGTTTTGCAGTAAACTCAGTTGTGAAGAGTACACCGCAGAACTTGTATGATCATGTTTGAAGATCTGTTGGAGTTAATTGCTGTTTTTCAAAGGGAAAAAAAAGGGCTTTATTTGTTACTTTAATCCCCTGGTTCATCTGTTGTGAGGAGGACAACTCTGCGGATAACTCAGCTGCTGGTGACACAATGACGTTGGAGACACCTTTTATATACTCCAGAACATAAGTCTTCAGTAGGCTGTCGGTCCCCCTTTTGTGTTTTGGGAAATGTCTGAAGCCTGCTCTGTAGCACAACTATCTGGCTCTCTCAGTTCAACTTTAAATCAAGTTTACATTTTTTTGTCAAGTGGGCATCTTGAGTAATGACATGGAAAAACTTCAGACAAAAATCCTAAAACAGATTGCTGTGCTAGGCCCAATTGGAGATGAATTTTCTTCGTCTGTTTTTCAATGCATGGAAGTAGTGAGAGCTCATTCATCAGGCACCTGCAGTGTCCTTGGCATTCACAATGATACCTCACACATCACATAAATTTTATTTACAATCACTCTCTTTCAAAACAAAACGCACACACACACACACACACAAGCATGCAAGGCTCCTCATGTCAACAGGTATTCTTATCCCAAAACTAGACCTATGAAGAGGTAAAGAAAGGCCAAAATGACCTCAGGCTGGAAAAATGCACAAAGTGGTTCTCACAAGGCTAGAGCACACAAGCACCCCAATACCAACTATGCATTATTATAAACAGAACATGTGTGAAAAGCATGAGGATATGCTGAAGAATACCAGGCGTCCAGGACCATAAGACTCTTCGTCTGAGACAAATTGCAGCCAATCAAAAAAGGCTGCGCCCAGCACAGCCACAAGGAATGTCTCTTCCACTGGCCATGTAAAATGCTGGCATCAGCTCAGCAGCAGCTCATTAGGCTGTAGAAAGCTGAGAGGGAGGTGAGGAGGTGCATCACCTGCTTGGCCTGGCATCAAAGGCACTGCCCATGGGAACTGAGCACTAAATGGAAAATCAGGCATTTGAATTGAACCTTGAAAATAAATAAAGAAAAACAGCGTACATATGTTTCCACACACCCAAAGTTAGAACTGAGAAAAGGACTGCCTAAGTGCGGAGTGCCTGAAAAATGGGTCCAACTATGAAGATACATGGCAGCTAACACACTGCTTTAATTTGCAAGCAGCTCTGTGGGTGAGAACTTTATTGCCATATGTGTGTATGACTTTAAATAGAAAAGCAATAAAAATGTTGCTGTTATCGTAATGTCACATGTACAATGAAGACTAAAGACTAAAATATATGGTCATATAGTGTTAATTTTACAATTCAGCTGAGCAAATGAATGTGGTCATCAAAAAACGAAACAAACAAACAAAAAGCTGTTTAGTGCAAAACCCCTGAACCAAACGCAACTGCTCATTTCATTTGACTCCAATTTCAGTATTCTTATAATAAAGTTTTATTCTATTCATTATGGTGCTACTGATGTTACTGTCTATTCATCAGATACAACCAGTTCAGTCCAAAGATTTCAGCATTTCTCCTCCAACTAAAATGACATCTTAGACGCAGATACCAAAAATCAATACACTTAACAATTCACTTTTCCGAGAAGCTGCTTTCTGGCTATTTACTTTGAATAATATAGGATCTGCTGCCATCTAGTGTCTCCACTCAGCCCTTCTTTAACAGGACACAGTGCTGTCTCTGCACCATGGCCAAACAGTGAATGCTGCTGCAGCAGTTCGTCAATCCCCCTATCTCATTCTTCAAAAACAACTAAATGCACTTTTATGGACACTATGTGTAGATTATGAATTTGTAGGGAGGAAAGATTAACGAGCGTTGCTGCAATTTTTGCTCTTCCCCTTTGCTATCATTTCGCACATTGATGTTGTCACAGTGTCTGGCCTCTCCTGATTCCTTGTGGTAAAACATGCCCCACAGTACCTTAATATTCTCCAAGAAGGTGTCGGGAGATACAGAGCCTGGTGAGTGAAAACACCTCGTCATTACATTGCCTGCATTCCTGTGCCAGGCTCCTGTTGGCCTGAAGACTATTTATATAGCCACAGAAGAGGCCCCTCACAACATTCTGGGGAGATACACGACCTCGGCCACTGACTTTATGTCTTCTGATTAACCAGACACCTGAAAATGTGTTGCCAGTTCAAAACTCCTGACAGTAAAAAAAATCTAATTTGGTTGCACTTTTTTTGAAAGTCTGTTGCAGGAAACTCTGACTTGATGAGGACTAGCTAAACCCACATTACTTTACATTCAAGATCACACATTTTCAAAAGATACCGAACAAGTTCATGTACGATAATAGATGTACCCAAACTTTCAACTCACCCACTTTAAGCAGGAACTTAATGGAGCTATTCTGGGAAAATGGGCAGCATGGTGGCAAAGTGGTTTGCACTGTTGCTCCACAATAAGAAGGTTGTTGGTTCGGGTCCCCAGCCTGAGGCTTTTCTGTGTGGAGTTTTCATGTTCTCCCCGTACCCCGTTTCCAAAGACATGCATGTTTGGGTTAAGTGGTGACTTAAAATTGTCCTTAGGTTTGAGTGTGAGTTGTGTTTTGCCTCTATGTGGTGGTGTGTGTCCGGGGAATATTCTGGGAAACCGGAGTTTGAAGAAATTTGGAAAACAGATATGTTGCCAATGGCCTTCAACTGTCGATAAAAACACATACGTACAGAGAGACCATCATAATTAATCAGACTGACACTACAATTAATAAATAATTCAGATATTTTTCCATAGTACAATAAATGGCAACTTATTGACAGACGTGTGAGGCGGACATATCTAGAAACAGGGAGGGGGAATGTATTTTTAGTTTGTTGATGAACTGGTACTCAAGTTGAGCGTACACAAATCAGACAAGTGGCATAGATAGTAATGGGTAATCTAACCCCCATGTTTTAACATTACACCATTACATGTCACTAATTTGATTTCTTCCCATCGTCTGTGTTTGTCCTTCGTGTCCTCATCCTACAAGTGCTAAATCATCTCTGCTCCAACCATTAATTATCAATAAACATTAATAATCATTTCCCATTGTCATTTCTTTTGCTAAAAACTTTACTTACTGACTGATAATATTTTCTAATGCACATTTAGTGGTAGCAGGCTTCATCACTATTAACATCTGTATGTTTTGCTTTCATTGGTCTTGCATTCTCTCCCCTACCCCCCACTTTTTTCCCTCTCTCACCCAACCAGTTGAGGCAGATGGCCCGCTCACCGTGAGCCTTGTTCTGCACTGAGGTATCTGCATCTTAAGGAAGTTATTCCTTTCCATGTCACAAAGTCTTGCTCATGAAGGGATTTGCCTGGTCTTTTTAAACAACTCCATGCAGAGTGTGTTCTGGATATGCTCTTTGTCAAGTGCCTTGAAGAAACTGTGTGATGATTTGGTGCTAAATAAATAAATTTGATTTGATTCATTCATTAATTGATTGATTACAATAAAAATATTCAGCACAAACATGTCCTTTTGTATTTTGGTTCCTCTGGGTAGCTCAAGGATTGATATTGTTCCATCAGACAAAAAGAAAATGTTTGAATCAGGAAAGTAGCTGCATTACACAACAGTGGCCCACCTTCAGAGGGGTAACTTATCAAAGCCACAGCCAAGGAGGCAACTGCCTGGGGATCCATGTTGTGAGGGGCTTCTACCAGCTGACAAACTTACAAAGTGCAGAAGTTTAGGTTTTTAAGTAATTTATTTAGGTTTCAGAAAACAAAATTGCTTTGGAAAATTTTAAGGAAAATGATTGAATCCAATAAAATGGTTTGTTTTCCATATTGTCCCAGTTAAACATGTTATCCAACACTGACTTAATGGATGAAGGCCCATAGCTAAATGCATTGTGATGGGCTTCAACGTTTTTTGAATTGTGTAATCTTCACAATATTGTGTTATTTTAACACCCCTCTGTTCTCCAATATTTTCCAGTGATATAGCTGTCATATTTGATCTGAAGTCATTCGTTAAGTCAAACCTACCTGACGAGGGGGAGGGGGTTTCCTCTGATCCGACATTCCAGACGAATGGGGATCCCCTCCGCCACCTCCTGACTCTTCAGCTTCTGAATGAATTGAGGGGGGGACAGTGGTCCAGCTGTGGTTGGAGCTCCTGATTGCTGGTAACTTGCTGAAGCTGCTACTACGACTGGGCCTCCAGGCTGAGGGCCAGTGTCTGTCTGGCTGTATTTTATATGATCAGATTGGCTGGGATGTGGAGCGGAGACTGAGCCAAGAGGTACTGGTCGTTGGCTCCTTGGAGACAGATAGCCACTATCAGGAGAGGAGGAGTCCTCCTCCACTTGCTGCTCCAAATGAGTAGAACCTTTGAAAATAGAGGATAGCTCCTCGATGAATGTGGCAGCTCGGCTACAGAATTCTGTGGCAGAAGCTGCCCGATCATTCAGCTCCAGGCCTGAATGAACCAGCCTGGGTTTATCCTGCTTATAAACTGGCTGGATGGGTTTGCGGCAGACAACCTTCTCAGGGAAATCTTCACTAGATAAGGGTTTGCTGAAGACAGTGTTCTGGCTGGTGGTGACTCTAAGTGGTACATTATCATCTGAATAGTTGGCTTTGGTCTGGTGGTGCAGATTTGGGCTTGTGATGAGGTTTTCAGCAGTGTGGGTGTTCACAAGGAGGGAGGGGGTGGGTTGGAGAACCTGCTCCTGAAGTGTAGGATTAGAGGGACCTGGAGCTTCAGATTCACATGGGTCACCAAAAGCCTCCCAGGCCAGGTCAAGACTGCGATTAATCTCTTCTGCATTTAAGAAGGAAGTAAGATCTGCAAAATCCGCATCTCCAGAATCCAACTCTGTCACAGGGTCCATGTAGAGTTCTCCATCGGAGGATGCCTCAGAAAATACACCTCCATTGCCTTCCAAAGTCCCGCCTGCTGCAGAGTCTTTTAGCAACAGAGAGATGGGGAGTGGCTGATTCCAACTCCCGTCCTGCATCCTGAAATACACATAAACTTTCATTTTACTGTAGACATTAACTTTTTCCTCCATATTATACCAAACAGTAAAAAAGCATATACAATAGAAGTCAAGCCTGAAATATAGACTTCATAAGTCTGGACCATTCTCAAACTCACAACCCGAGCTGGCAGGATGACTCAGGCCACTGCTGTCAGGACACAGCTGATGGGTATTAAGAAAGGTCTTTGCTGAGGTCACAATATTCATAACTGACATTTCTATCTTGGTCTGATTCTCTTAGGAGATTTTACTCTCACGCTGTTACTCGGTTCCTTTGATGTACTTCTCATTCAGGGTTGAAAAATGTAACTGTAGATTCGCACATGATTCTGATGTAAAATTAGTTAAACTACGTGCCCATTTAGTTTAAGTGGAGCATATATCTGGGCTTTCCAGACTTTGACTCAACCCTCACAAAATGTTGTGGACACATGTATGACGTAGCGAGACATTCGGTGGCTCATGGCGTCCTGAAGACCAGCTGTTGTTATTTTTAATCTCCTAGGCTATGTTTCACAGTAGCAGCACAACACCACCCACCCAGGAGAGAGGGCCTTCAAACTCAGTCACTACTTTGAAACATGCACATACACATATACGCACCAACACACACGTATGAATGGATATGCAGTAAAATACACTGACAGTCACTTGGTAACAGTGTGAAAGTAAACAAGTCAACACCCCTCAATGTCCCTATAGAGAACAACAACAGCAGCACAGTGCTGATTAAATATGAATGTGGAAACTGAGACTGATTGACAAAATAGTAACAAATTTCATTGATGTCATCTCCTTTTCTTTCTTGGATTTGATAAAACTTATACTGTAAACACAAATTCTTACACTATCTTAGATACTTGTTCCACAAAATGTTATATTTAATGAAAACACACACTTTTAAATGAACATGAATGAAATGGTTCTCTAAAAGAATGGCATGTAAGTTATCGTACATAACATGCAAAAAATGTATGAATATATATGTATACACTATGATAAAGAAGGTATTGTGTTACCTGAAATGGTCCAGGTTATACCAGTGTCTTGATAAATTTGAATCGCAACTATAAAATGCAACAGTAATTCTCACAAAGAGAGCAACACTTACCTTAAAGTGAGTTATTTGTTGAAACACTCTCCTTGTTTTGTGGTTCCAGGTTTGTCTTGTTTACTAAGTAAGAATGAGCCGAAAACAAAGCCTCTCTTTCCAGCAGAGCAGCCTTATTGGTCAGCAGGATCTCTCTGGTCCAGGGTCTAATTGCCTTCTGCCTCGTTCCGTGGCCTGCAGTCCCATCTGTCCTGGTTCCTAACTGCTCACTGTGAGGGGCTATATTTGGCCCCTGGCTCAGGTTTCACAGTCAGAGTGCTGGCAAGAAGAGAGAGTGTTAAGGGAGTCGTGGTGAACAGCAGGTATTGGTGCCATTTTTTTAACGCGACTAGCATTTGTTAACGCACAGTACAAAATGAGAGCAGTGCAGCGTGGACACATGCCTGCTGCAATATTTGACATCACACATTCTTAATCAGCATCCTTTAAGCCAGCACAATGTTGCATAAGGTTTTATTGCAACATTCAAATACCCTCAATGTGCACCTTCCACTGTTACAACCACAGGTCTGGGTATTGAAGGTATATCAAACCATCTTCCTAAATATCTTAGTCATTGGCTAGGTAGCTATTGGCTAAAGTTTGCCAAGTGAAGACATCTAATTGCAGTGATGGAAGTTACAGCAGCTTGTCGCTGTTGACATTATGTCAAACTGAGTTGACCCAATGACCCCAGGCCACCCACTTGTCTGTTTCACCTGAAGATACGTTATGTTAAAAATAAGCCTGAGAAAATTTAGGACAAGCTGAAGTGAACATTCAGCACTGGGTTTGGTCAAGGCCAAAGCTGCCTACAACGAACATGTAAATAAGTTGTTGTGTCTGCTGAGCCAACAGGCAGAGGCACAGACAGATGAGGACCATGTAGCCTCACTTGGTCTATTTCTAGGCCACTATCACATTTTGTGCTCTCAGAACTATTCTGGTGCTTCGTTAATCTACTGATTAGAGTTAAGTGCCAGTGATAAGTTTGGAAGGAATTTTAACTGTAATAAGTATTGACAGTACACAGATGCACACACCATACTAACTACATACACACAGACACAAACACAATCCGTAATCTGCTATGACTCCAAGTCTACTGAGTAGCAATAACTGCATGCAAGGTATCATTTAAAAATAAGTACATTATTTATTGGTGACTTCTATAATCTATTTCAATGAGTCCGTTTGTGGTGCATGTAAGAATAGTGCTGAAACGTTTCCAACAGCCTTTTTTGCACTACATGTGCACACCAGAAAACTATTCCTTCCATCATAGATTATGTTTAATGGTTCCTGCATACAATATTACCGTGTAGTGTTTTAAATATTGCTGGGGGCCTCATAGTTTTATATATCATTGCTAGCATAAGCAAAAACTTACATAAGCACACAGTAGATTACAGTTGAATTAGAATTATACACCTCAAACAGTATTATTAATTTGTGAAAATCACATAGAATATGAAGCAGACTTCAATCAGTTTAATTTTAATGACCTTCAAAAGGTGCCAGTACATTATAGGAAACATTGAATTGCTCCCAACCAAAATCCTTTTGAAGAAATAATTAGAATTTGGTCTCAACTCAAGATAATGTCAAATAAGTAATTGAAGGCAAAAATCTATGTGGCGATAAAGTGCGGTGGAATAATTTACATAATATAAAAAACAACAGGACACAAAAAATGTAACAGCACAATCACAAAACCAACAAAAACGTTTGTAATCAGCATTTAATTGAAGGGACATTTATGATACATACTTTTGGTCCACCTTGTTTTGAAAATATTGACAAGAAAATGCAATGTAGTGACGCATTGTGACCACTGGACGGCAATTGGAAATAATTATTCACCCTCAACTTGAATACTTGAGATATTATCACCAAAATTTCTAAATTCGTCCATACACACGCTGATTTTTTTAAACTAAATCTTTCTGGCTTTGTATTTGGCCATCAGCTTTCAGCACATCATCACGGCGGTTCATTTAGAAATTGCGTCTCGAACTAGTTTGTCTCCTCTCGTCTCCCGTTGCTTCATAGTGATTGGTCGACGGGGGAATATGGCGCCGTCCGCGTATTTGTGAAAACATCATGGACGAAACGGCAATTAAGTGTTTCTATCAGGGCCAACCGGAGTGGATTTGACACATTGATTTCATGGCAGCAACTGTGGTTATTTCTCTCTCTCTCTGTGAGCCCACCGCGGAGACATAAACCGCGGAGTTTCCTCCACCTTAGCTTGCTAACAACCCTGCTAACACGGATACAGAGGCTTTATCTGCTGAAACAACAGTGAGTAAGGCTCCGGCTGATCAGCACGTTGGCTTCATCATGCTCTCTTTTCTGCCTCTGTTAGGATTATTACAGATACATTGTACTATTCTACAGTTGCATACTTTTATTTCTTCCTGGCGTAGTTAGCTACGAATCTATTGACTTCAAGGAAACCAAACGATTAATGAAGGCTTTGCGACTTGCCTTTTATTTTAATGGCATTTTATATTACAAACACATCCACCTATAAAATCTTAAGTATCTCCCATCATAATGAATGGACAGCTGGCGGTAATGTTTGATCGAATAATTTACTCTGTGATTACGTTTTTCTTAATTTCCAATCAAAAAAACATCAGCTCTACTCCAAATAGGTATTTATGTGTCTCCTCAGAAGGAGAGGGGTTTACATTATCTGACAACTGATGAGCAGTATTTGTCTAACCTGAGAGCTGATCTCTGTTCTGTATTAAAACATCTCCAGCTCACAACATGCCTGCTTTCCGACAAGTGGGGGAGAAACAACTCCCTAATCCTGTATTGTGTATGGCCTGGTCTCCCAAACGAGACCTGATTGCTCTGGCGAACACAACCGGAGAGGTAAAACATAGATTAGATAGTTTAATGCAAGTCTACAACATGTCTTGTCATTTATGGTTTTGTAATGACATTCCTCCCATTTTTCTAGTTGCTACTACATCGCTTGGCCAGTTTCCAGCGTGTTTGGAGTTTACCACCCAGCGAGTATACTGGGAAGGAGATCACTGCACTTGCCTGGAGACCTGATGGAAAAAGTAAGGAATATTTTGTGATCTTTTCCACTTTTTTGAAAAGTTTTTGATGAGATCATGATGTTACTATACATTTTTTCCCCTCTTGCCAATCTCCAGTATTGGCCTTCAGCCTTGGAGACACCAAACAGGTTGTGCTGTGTGGTGTTGAGAAAGCAGAGATTCTCCATGTGTTTCCAGTGCAGCACCCTGTGACCTGCATGCACTGGATGGAGGTGATGGAGGAGAGCAGGTATGCATGAAGCTTGGGGATTTTACTTTATTAATTTTTTTTTTCACATTACATGGCACATTTATGATATTTTGAAACACTATATTCACAGTGTCTGTCGCTGCATTACATTCGTTACAGGGCACTGCTCTCACTTCCTTGCATTCACTTTTCATATTCTTTATGATGGTGAAGCACTTTTGTTACACTCTACACAAGAAAAAGATAATCAGCCTATTTTTCTCCTGTTTGTATATGAAAGCTGAATACAAATAAAAGGTCAACATTGATTTAGTTGCATTGTTTTTTTTCAATTGAAAATATTATATTGTTTTTTAGGAGAATGTTTCATAGATATATCAGAATTATAACCTATCAACCAAAACTAAGAAATATATCATGATATAAATTTCAGCCATATTGTCCAGCCCTAGGGTTAAACCAATGTCATAAAGAATAGTTTTTAAAGAATAATGTCGATTTGATGTGTTTCAGTGTCCTCAGCTCTTTTTACAACTCAGAAGATGAGTCGAAACTTTTTCTTCCCAAATTACCAACGCTGCCGAAGAGGTAACTGTTGCATTAAACATACGTCAAATTAAAAGAAGGCAACTCAACTAAACTTGACTAAACTTTTAAAAACTTTTTTTTTTCACAGCTATAGCACAACATCAAAAATATTCAGGTAGGCTAGTATTTACAGAAATAATTTGTGGGTCATGTGTGGTAAAGTTGAAATGCTTCTAATAGCAAGCCAATGTGTCTGTTTTTCAGTGAAGAAAAGTCAGATGAGATAATGAATCTCCTTGGAGAAGTCAGGTAAATTAAAACTAACACTTGATCAACACAAATGAGCAGTGTCTGAACCAATATGATTTTTATTGTGGACTGGAAGTGATTTCATGTCTCCATTTTGTTTCTGTACAGACTAAATATACTTGTTCTTGGAGGAGGCAATGGTTTTCTGGAGCTTTATGCCTACGGGATGTACAAGATCGCCACTGTAACAGGAGTAAGGCTCTTTTATTCATTTTTATCCCTTGATATATTCCAAAAGGCTAAAAAAACTTTTGGAGATGGATTTTATTTCTTGGTCAAAAGTATATTTTATTCCAAATACATATTTTATGATCTTGGTAGTAATAAGTCCAAATTATGTAGTTTGTATCAGCAGATAGTTTATGTATGTAAAAGTGTAAACACAACATTCTGTGAGAGTTTGTTTTCCCTTGCCTGGGTTTCCTCCCCTTGTCCAAAGACATCATGTTTTGGATTGGCTCCAGCAGCTCCCGTGACTCAGAAATGAGTAAGCAGTAGAAGACGAATGAATGAATGAATGGATAATGAAATTTAACTTAATTAGAAGATTTAATGAATTTTCACTGATCACACAGTGAAGGCAAAACAGCAAATCAATTGTACCTGTAAATCAGTCATATTTAAATGATGAGCTGAATTCTGTTTAAACTGTTATTTGTTTAATGCTTGCTTAATTACTCTACGTAGGTGTCAGGAAGGTGTCGCAGCCTCAGTCTGTCCACTGATCTCAAGTCCCTCTCTGTGATCACAGAAGCCAGATCTGCTGAAAACAACCCAGAAATCTGCTACATCCAAGTGAGAATCATGTTTTGTCTTCATTTTCCATTTCCTGTAAACTTTCTTTTTTTTCACTTCCTCATCTGGGCTTTTATTTGAGTTTTTTATTATATATTAATGTCTGTCCTTTTCTTCCAGCTGGACACGGGGTTGCTGTCTGACTGTCTGCCAGAGGTCACCAGGATGGCACGGAAGTTTACACACATCTCCACCCTGCTGCAGTACCTCCATCTCTCACTTACATGTATGTGTGAGGCCTGGGAGGACATCCTAATGCAGATGGATCTTCGCCTCACAAAGTTTGTTCAGGTCAGTAGTCTAAGGTTGTTGCCCAAATGAATTAATACAAGACAATAACAACACCTTTTTTTTCTCAAGGAGAAGAACACAAGCACTCAGGTTCAAGATGAGTTTCTGGAGCTATTGTTGTGGGGACAATCAAGGTGAGAAAAGGGCCGCGTTCAATGTGTACCAAACCTTGGATTATCCTGTAGTTGGCAGCATATTTTGTTCTAGTTTAAGCCATGATATGTAACTTTTCCACAATAAAATTTGATATTTTTTATGTCTACTTATCTCAAATTCCAATTTTTTTTTAGCAAATGATCTTAAATACATACAGTTATATATTGATTGACTTTAATCATTGTATTGGTCAGGTTTACCTGGCTGTCAAGTCAGTGGCCTCTGTGTGTTGACCTTGTACTTCTCTCAATGCCTTTTCATTGAGACAGTTGCAATGGCATTTGATAAATTAGCTCTGTTTTTGAAAGCTGTGATTTTAAATCATGCAACTTTTATAATTTCCTTGCTACTTGCTCTCTGCTGTAATGCAGCCCAGAATTACAAGCTCTTCTCATGAACCAGCTGACTGTCAAGGTGAGTGTGTAAATGTCTCATATATTACAATCTTTAAGTTTTCTTTCTGGTCAGTTTTTGATGATTTTGTTAGTATGTAGTATAACTGAAAATCACATCTTGTTTGTTTGTTTGTTTGTTATGTATATGTTTCATTTTTATCTTAGGGCTTAAAAAAGCTTGGCCACTCTATTGAGTCATCTTACTCAAGCATCCAAAAACTAGTGATCAGCCACCTGCAGAGGTATTTCCATCTTCTCACCTCCTCTCTGTGCTGCCTGCAGCCAAAGTGGCTCTCCTGTAAGCTCTCTCCCTCTTCTTTGCTCTCTGCAGTGGATCTGAGGCTCTGTTATATCACCTTAGTGAAGTGAAGGGAATGTCCCTCTGGAAGCAAAAGTTTGAGCCGCTTGGGCTGGACTCAGTCGCTATAGAAGGTACTATTTCATTGACCTGCATGATAAGCAGAATCTGTCGTTTATCATCAACATGTTTCCTGTTTTCAGGTGCGATCACAGCAGTTGGTTCATTTTCTCTGAAAGCCAACGAACTTCTGCAGTGAGTTAAAAGGTTTCCAAAGTCATTTGCATCTTGTTCTACTGGGCATGCTCACAGGCTTTCTGTATAATCTACTTTGATTTTGTCATTTAGGGTGATTGACAAGAGCATGAAAAACTTCAAAGCCTTTTTTCGCTGGTTGTATGTAGGTAAGCGTTTAAGTTTGTCAAATTACAAAGAAAGCACATGGGTTAATACTGCATTTATAACTGTTCTCATTTCAATTTGAAATGTACCAATTAATGAGATTGCAAGTATTTGAAATTTTAAATATTGTTTGAATGCTAAAATATTTTATTTTTCCACAGCTATGCTAAGAATGTGTGAGGAGCATGTACCACCAGAACTCAACAAGGTGAGTCATCAAAGTTTTTGTGATTTCTTTGCATATAATTTAAATTTATTTATTACCTTCTAAACTAGTTTATTTATGCCTTAGATGACTCAGAAGGACATTGCCTTTGTTGCTGACTTCCTGTCTGAACATTTCAGTGAGGTAAGTTAAGCTTAACAGCCTTATTAAACTAGTTCAATATATTTATTACTGAGATTATTGGTCTCTGATCTAACAGAATGAAGAACTCTTTGATCGCAAAGGAAAGTATTTCAATGTGGAAAGAGTTGGCCAGGTAAGTGCTTTTCTTTCGTTTCTGGTGGTTTTGGATGGAGCTGCTGTTTTTAATTCAGGTTCATAAGTCTATATGTCTATCTGCAGTACCTTAAGGACGAGGATGAGGACCTTGTATCTCCGCCTAACACCAAGGGAAACCAGTGGCTGAGGTTTTTGCAGGAGAGTACACACCTCAAGGGTAAGCTATGATCATTACAGAATTTTTAATTTTGCATAAGGTTAAAGAATATATTTGATACAAAATGTTCTAACCAACAGATAAAATGTTGGACTGTTTTATCTAGAAAGCCCGTTGCTATTTCCTTCATATCCTCAAAAGTCTTTGCACTTCGTCAAGAGGATGATGGAAAATGTGATTGAGCAGTGTCTACAGAAACCTGCAGTGAGTTTTTAGTCATTTGCATATTTATTCACTCTCACATTTGCGGGAAAAAAAAAAACTTGTAAATTTATTGCTATTTTTCAGTGTTTTTGCTTATTCATTGTTTATCTATATGCAGGAAGTAATTGGGAAGTCTGTAAAACAGGTCACCTTTTTGCCCTTGTACACTGTTCCAGAGAGGTATGATTTGTTATTTGTATTAAAAGCTACATAATTTCCAAAATGGCTACATTTATGTAATTCTAGTTGCATTTATTCAGATGTTTATGTCTGTTTTCTTTCCAGTTCTGAAAACACTCCACGACTTTTTGAACTTCCTTCTCTGTATGTACAACTCAGACATCTTGGAGGTTTGCAGTAATGTTTGACTGCAGAATAACTGTTTGTGTTGTGTGTGTATCTATTTTTCATTGTATAGGTGGAATGACAAGAAAGCCAAAATGCATTATGCTGTGTTCAGCATGCCAGAGATTTCATCCTGCAAGCTCTACCTATTAAGGAAAGGGACCGATCCAAACAGGTATTTTTCTGTGATTTATTTGTCCAAATTTTTTTTTCTTCTGGATTTTATCCTTTTTCAACAAAACTTATTGTGCTTGTGCAGATATATTCCCAACAGCGTTGTGTCAGTTGACCTCAGCCACCATCTTGACAGTGCTGATGATGATACTGCTGCAGCCCAGTGAGAACCTATAACATCATTACTACAATTTAATTGAAAAAATAGACATAAATGTAAAGGGACACTGATGTTCCTGCCATCATATACTTGAATTTTCTTTCTTTTTTTCAGGTCTCTTTATGTTTACAGTTGCCTAGATGCTCGTTTTTATGACGATGAGATGCTAACTGTGGTCTTACAAGGAGCTGAGGATAACAACAGACATGTCCTGGCTCAGCTACCTCTGGCCTCCACCCTGAGCTGTGAGACTGAATTTAAATGGGAGCCGAATAAGAGGTGTGCGCATGTGCGACAGTGCAATGACACTTAGTTTTTACGAAAAACTGAGAAGACACATAGTTAGCGTCAGGGTTGGAGCGGTTACATACAAATAAAAGAAGTGTTGTCCTCATTACCTTTGCTGAATGGATAATCAACAAAAACATTTTATGGTGCTGGAACAGCTGTGGTTTAGGCTGTGTTCTAAAATATCGGACACAAGGCCTAACTTTGAAATGTTGTCACCTGTATTTTCAGGTTGGACCAGCAGAGCAGTGCCATCCCATGCCAAGGCCTGGTGTTAGGGAATCAGTGGCGAGAACTGGAGAGTATGAAGGCTCAGTTTGTAGCTGTCAATGGAATCCGCAAAGTGGCCTGCGTGGTAAGTCAAATTTATATCTAGCTCTTTCAAATATTATCTTAGTGTCGAGTATCATGCAAAAATGCTCTATACTGCAACATTTCTGTTTGTGTCAGTGATCAGTCAGGTCAGATGATTCATTTTCAGCTTCTGCTGAGCCATGCCAATGAATCAATGTTGTGAGCTGCCCAAATGTTTACTTTTCCTTTCCTTGCAGCTAAGTGCCAATCTGAGGCACATACGCGTCTTTGAGATGGATGTAGAAGATGAAGATGAGGAGGGAGCTGACTCACAGAACACCAGTGCAGACCATGATGGAACAGACACTACTATGACTAGCCAGGGGCAGGGTGAGGAGGTGGAAGCTGAAGCAGGGGAGCTTGGAGGAGATGGGTTGCAAAAGGCTGAGGAGCATCTGGAGTCAGAAGAAGCCCCAGAGCTCTCTTAGACTGAGACAGAGAGAAACCACTTAAAAAGTACTTTTTAGAAAGTACTGATGTCCATCTTCTAAATGAAAGACATTGTAAAAAATATTTCTATGATAATAAATAGTTATATGCTAATATTTGTTTGCATTGTTTGTGTATATATATCATATATTTAGAATGCATTTCGATTGTTATCCAATTCTTCATTTTGTAAACATACCATGGATCAGCTATGTTGCATTACAATCATTCCTAAATTGATAAATAGCTTTATTTATCCTGGGTTTCTGTACCAAAACTAAAAAAACGAAATCAACGCTTTTGTACAAGGGTGCACGCGCAAATAGGTGTTGGTTACGTGCTCGCTCCCGCTGCTGGACGTAATGACGCGTGTTATCCGCCGCCTGTTGGTCTTTCACAGTTGGTGACGAGTATAATGAAAATGGCCTCGACGCTGCCCGTAAGCCCGAAGAGCCGGAGAAGATGACGGTGTTGAGCCTGTTAAGTCAGCAGAAAACCAAAGTGTCTTCTTTAATTACGTAGTTCACAGTGAAGTTAGCGGAAACAAAGGGACTGTCCTCAGAGAAGCGACCGAAGACACCACCGGCCGAGGCATATTTTCGTCGGGTGAGGAGCCACCATGGAGGATATCAACTCAAATATCAACGCGGACTTGGAGGTGAGGAAGCTCCAGGACTTGGTGAAGAAGCTCGAACAGCAGAACGAGCAGCTTAGGAGCAGGTCCACGATGTTGTCCTCTTCCGGAGCGATGTCAGGGAACCACAGACCCCTCAGCGCCGGATACGACCCGTCGTCTCTGTCAGCGGGGATGGCAGCCGGGCTGGCCGGCTTCTCTGGGGTGGGGTTCGTCGGAACGGGAGGTTACGGAGGACTCCTGGAGAACAACCGCTGTCTGAGCCCCAGACTGTCCTATGACGGCATCAGCTTCAGGAGAGCCTATGAAGGCGAGGGGGCATCGGCTGCCACCTCTGTGTCGAGTATGAACTCACTTTACTCTGACGCCGCCGGGAGCTACATCGATGAAGGCGAAACGTCAATCCTGGATGAGGTGGAGATCTTAGACCTTGAAGACATGGATTGTCTAAACGAGGACGAGGACAGCTGGTGAGTGACAGGTTTGTCTTGGGGGGGGGGGGGTCTGTGTTAAGTGCGGGCTGACAGCCTTAATTGTTGGGGCACAGCTGCTCTGCACATTAGCTACCACGACTCCTGCTATCAACAATCGTCCCGAAATCTCAAGTCATCTGTACTGAAGGAGCCTTATTGTGGGTCTCCGACTGAATGAGGCTGTTTTACAAGTAATGTGGGCGATGACATGCCCTTATATGACTGTATATGGCCATAACAGACGTTTTGTTGCACAATCTGAGCCAGCTCTTCTTCCATTATCCTGTCTCGCTCATATTTTTGCATTTGTTTCTGAGACGGAGCCAATGAGCAGGCCTTTGAGGCTCTGGCTCTCAGCTGTCAGGACCCCTGATAATCTATTGACCCAATTTGGTGCTACGATGTGGCAGCGGTGGCAGGACTTCAGTGTGTGTGTAAAAAGAAAAATGGAAGTTGTTTTTCCTGCCCAGTGGTCATGTGGGAGAGGTAGCTATGGTTATATTCCTCCATTGAATTCCCACTAGCACACCATTTGGCACACAAGCTACAAGTGCTCTGCAGCACCAAGTGAGTGAGGCAAGACAGAAGAAATGGGACAGTCAGCTCACTACGCAGAAATAAAAGCTCTGTCAGTGACACAAAGCTCACGGCTGTATTTACAGGGATTACAACAATGGCTATTAATGCAAAATGGTCATATGGAGTGTCTTGTGGATAAGGATGATCAAGTAGATTGGTCTGTTATCAGAATGATCCAGACAGTGTGTGTGTCCATCCACACTCCTCTTATAATCCTCTGCTATATTGTGTTTGTATTATTTCCTTCAGTTTGGTTCTTAAACTTAAGTGGCTTTGCATAGATACACTTACGGAGTTTAGACTTTGAAACTTCTATTGGTGTGGATTTGTTTAATTCTCTCCTCATCACAACTCAAGGAAATCTCAAGGGAGAGGCAGAGGCACACACTACGAGTAGTCATCCTTATGCTACTCATGTCAGTCATGAAGACTTGGTAAATGCATTTACAAAAGGGCTGTTAACATGGAAGTGGAATAGGTTTCACTTGGGCAACATTTACTGCCATTGCATGCTGATGTCATGATATTCCTTTCTTTGTACTTGTGAACTGTCTTGGAGGATTTATTTGACTGGTATCTGCTGAGTTAATGACATTGCAATAATCAGCATCAGGGCACAGCTCCCACGTATTCTCAAGGCCTTTAGAAAGGCATATCATACGTGGTTGAATGTTAGTACACAAGATTTGGCAACAGTGATTAATGTCTAACACTCGTCAAAAGGAGTATTTACAGCAAGCAAAGAAATTAAACAGTGATTCAACATTGAAAATAGCATGGATGTAACATAGGGAATACAGACAGTGGACGTAACTGCTGCTGATCTATGTTATAAATTCCTTTTTATGAAATGTTTATTTGATCTACCTATTGCTCCAAGTCTTTCCTCCTGTTGCGTGCCAGCAGAGCTAGTCTCATTATGCCCTGGCTGTTTGTCTGCCCTCTGGATCAGATTGATATCTGGGATTACCCTGTAGTGCCCAGCTCATGCCAGATCCTGTCATAGACTCCTGTAATCCCTGAATTAGCCTCAGACTGGATTTAAAATGTTGCCTGCTCCTGCAATGCCCAGCCTATCAACAGAGGCTTGTCGCACTCCCTCTATTGCATGAGGACTTGACTCGTATTGTCGTTTTAGAGCTGGGAATTTTGTTTATGTATGTTGTTGCTCATTTGCAGGCTGGGGATTTAGTCAAGTCCGATTTAGAACGACTATACAGACCAGTTTAAAAGGCAAAGAACAAAAGCAATTTAAAAAAGTGAAACGCAAAGGAATAAAGACATTACTGTAGGATTTAAAAAGTGGCAAAAATTACGGTCTGGCATGTGCTTCAACCTTCATGTTGGAACAAACGAAAGCAACTGGTCAGCGCACCTGACTGATCTTAACAGAATGTGTTATAACTCATTTAAGGGTGTGCAGGCAAACAATAAAATCTTTAAATAAATCCCATATTATCCAGGGAGCCAGTGAAAGTAGTCCATTATGGGGGAAACATGCTGTTGGTTGTGTGTTCCTGTTAAAAGACAAGCTGTTGCATTCTGAGAGGGAAGCCTAGCTGAAAATAACAAAGGCTGTTACAGTAGTCCAATCAGGTGTGTTTAACCTAAAACTATACCTAAGATTATATCCTTAAGCTTCAGTTGGAAAACTGTTACATTTGCTCAAAGAATTTATGTTGGTCCAAGTTTAAAGTCACTGTCCATTATCACATCCAGAAGTTTTTAAAGAGTGGTTTCTACGTGTGGTTCCATGTGAGGGGTCAGAAAGACACCACTGTTCCCAGATAACAGGACCTGAGGTTCAAATTTAAGGTTAGTAGGACATCAAAGGTCACGGCAATATGTAAAGAGAGAAAAAAACAAAAACAATTGGCCTGACATCAGAACCTTAAAGGGACTCCAAATGGGAGGAAACAAACAGGACAGAGATTCACTGAGACTGATGGAAGAACTTTAGCAGACAAGTAAAACCTGAACCAGTCCAGTGCCATATCATGAATGCGGTTTAGTGCTCCAGGCAATCAATGAGTCTGTAGTTTGGAATGTCCCTGTGAGATCAAAAAGAATAAGACACCATAGAAATGAGAGCTAATAAAAATTTATTATTAACTATGAAACCTGCAGATTTGGTGCTGTGAAGGTACAGTGGAACACCTTAACAATGGTACTTTGTTCTGTAAAGATTTTAATTCTGTGAGAGCAACTCTATCAAAAATATATTGAGGAGGAAAACGTTTTGTAGATTGATTTAAAATTGTAGAGGACTGTAGTGTGTAGATTGGATTTTTTCTGAAATGTATGTCTGCACCACAGTTTGCTACATGCTACCTAAAGTGAGATCCCCGCTCATAACTTTTGGATATTTACTCCATTTGTCAAAAAAATCTTTACTGCATATTGTACTAAAATGTGAATGGCGGCCACTGTGTTGATAAACTGTGGAAATGTGCTGTATATGTTTCCACTTTCTGTGAAATAGGGTTTTTGAAAGTGTTGATATAGATACTAAAACGTTCTATCCCGATACATTTGCAAAAGTGTGCCTGTATGCAAATGCTGCTACGAAGTGGTGGTGACGACGTCAATTAGTACTCACAGGTTAGTGAAGCCTGTTTCAAAACCATTTATGTATTTCATGCCTGATGGCCTTAATATTAACTGTTTTGTTATTAGCTATTAGCTGCAGTTATTGCCCTTTAGATAAACTTGCTGTCCTTTAGATAAAGTCAGTGATAAAACAACATTATTAGTCATGTCCATCTATAACATCAATTTAATAAGTTTACATTAATGTTTGTGACTAATAAGTGTTTTACTCTCTTAATGTCCCAGAGTGAAGTATGGAAAAGTTGACCTCCAACTAAACAGAAGCACAAAACATTATTGTCATTTTGGTATTTTGGGGTTATTGACACTTAAAATGTAATAGGTGAATTTATTTTTTTCGCACAAATTCATTAGTTATCTAGCATCTTCTGATTCTATTAAAAAAAATATACATGTTGAAATTGAAATAATTTTTGCATTGCATTCATCTTTGTATGTCTCCATGTTGTTTGCACTGTGATAGATTGGCAACCTGTCCACGGTGTACCCCGCCCTTTCCCTATGTGAGCTGGGATTCCGGTTCAAAACGGATAAGCAGTATTTATAATAATCATAAATATATATCTTCATGCCTTTTTAATTTTTTTTATTCCACGGTATTGGAAATGGTATCAAGTATAGAACATTTTCCTGGGTATAGTTTTCAAATTTTAGTTTTGTGACAACACTATCATGAAAATTTTCTCTATGGTTGCAAGAAAGTTAACAGCTGCTGAATCAGATTTCTAGTCGGGGTGGAAACTCTGTATTACTTGTCTAGCAGGTAAGTGGAGACTAATGGCCTGTTCAGGTATTTTGTCCTTCTTTTAATCCCATCAATCTTAAGAGGGTTTTGCGAATACAGTCAATGAAGCTGATTAAGTGCTGACCCTAGTGACTGTTTCAGAGCATTTGTGCTTGTGGCAGTTGTTCATTCTTTAAGTTCCCTGCAGCAGGAACTTGAAATTAGAAGGTCCTCAATGCTCATTGAGACTCCAAGAGGCAGAGGAGACGGTCTTCTGTAAAATAAACACATAATAGTCCAGATTATATTGGCAGGTAAAAGGAAAGGTAATAATAATTATATATATATATATATATATATATATGCAAGTCATCAAGTTTCCTACTGGTTGTATTTGTAGCAGAATCATACATATTTAATAAATCCAAGTATTTAAAATTTGTAAGCATGAAATTGATCTGAAAGAAAACTAATTTTCAGTTTCAGTCAGCAGATACACAAAGGCCTCTCTGAATCATTGCTACTGCATCATTCTGTGATGAAACAGATCTCAGTTAATTTTTCTTCCAGCTATCAGGTCACATCACATCGGAAGTTTTAAAGCTAAAAATAAAATCTCAGATTTCTTCGCACCAAAATTTACTTAGAATGTTTTTTCCCTCTAAAAAAAAAACAAACTAAAAACAAGTTTTGCTTTTATTTTGTTTTGATTATTCCCTTCTGGCGAATCGAGCAAAATTTCCCCTTTGGGTTCAAATGTAAAAGGTTCTTATTTTAATTTTTGCACAAAGTCTGATGCCATTTATGTCCAAGTTTGGATTGATGTTGGCATTGACCGTGGTAGCTGTCCAAGATGGCAAATCCAATTGCACTTGTTTCGAATTCCAATTTCAAATTAATCAAATTCACCCAACCCTATGAAGTATAATAGAAGTGAGCTGTAGAGGTTGGTCATTATTGGAGGAAGACAATGTCTCATTTTGTATATGGTTTGTTTTTTTTCCAGGCTGTATGAGACAAAACTGAACAGTCCTCTCCAAAAAGCTTTGAGTCCTATTGTGTGGTGCCGCCAAGCTCTCGACAACCCCAGTCCTGAGATGGAATCAGCCAAGCGCTCCCTCATCCACAGACTGGACCTCACCATGTCAGGTAAATAGCACTACGAAAGCTGTACTCTCAACTTGACAGCATCAGTTTTTGGAACAACACTGATGCCCTCGAGTAATGGTTTTTTTTTTTTTAAATACTAAATATTAAAAAATAGCACCGTTGGAATTTGGAGCTATCCACTGTCTTGTCTAATGACACTTATTAAGAATAGTAATTAATATTGTGTGTAACAGGGCTATCCCACATAAAAAGGGAATTAAAAATTCTGGAACCACCTGTCCAGACTATGTTGTCAGGTGAAAGAGTGGAGAGTATCCAGATGGATATTGTGGAAACTTTAGAGAGAGAGAGAGAGAGAGAGAGAGACTTGGCCATGTGTTTGTTAACCAATCGGACCAAGATTCAGATGAAGAGTCTGTTGTGATCAGAAGTGGTGACTAGTAGAGGCATCAGACCAGTGAGCGTGTTAACTATGAAAAAGGCATAAATGGCAGTGGCTGTGCTAATGTACACGCTGGCTCTGTGTACTTCTAAGGTTTTAGGTTTAGTTTTTCATCCCCAGTCCTTCCAAGAGGACAAGATTGATTCCCTAGGTTATATGACTCAAACAGTTATGAGACTGAGCACATAGTCAGCTGTTGACTGCTTAGTTTATTTATCAAAGACATCATTCAGATGTGTTAAAATGTAATTAAAATTTTTTTTATTTTTACGGGGGGTGGATATGAGTTTACTCATATCTGTCTGCCTCTGAGCTGTCAGCCAGTCTCCTGCTAATAAGTTGCATATGAAACACTTTTTCTATTTGCATATCATTTATTAGTGTGCTTCATCTGCATTATCGAAATAATTTACTTGGTGTCACATAAGTGTCAAAGTCAAGAGTCAGATTAAAATAAGAAGAAAATAATTGCTGGATATCAAGCAAATGTGTAATTATTGATCTAGCAAAATAAGGGTCATTGATAAATGCACAAACAGTTTTTATAACTGGATGGATTTGATTAATATGTGGGAGTGAGCTTTGATTCTGATATTGCAATTTCCTTTGACTGGATTTTGAAGCACGAAGCATGAAGTCGTTAAAAGCCGTGTCTACTTTTGGTGTGTCTTGTTGAAAACGGGGGATTAAATGTGCTTTAAATTATTATGAGATATGCAAAGGCTATACATGCTCTTTGGTAAATGAAACCCAGCAGTCCTTTTTTGTTAGTTTTTGCAGAAATGGGTGTGAAGAATAATATATGATTCCTGCTTTACCATTGGGTGTGATAAATATGAATTATTTTGTGCCATAGGGCTTCAATTATCTATCTCATCTGCTTATGACATTTTCAGTAATAAGTTATTAATGTTTGCATCAGTCAAAGTTTCCTTTCTGATCCACCACATTCTCCTCAGAAAGTCTTGGCTGGATGAATGTAAAGTAGTGCTAAGGTGGCAGGCCTGCCTCAGCTCTCTGCCAGCATCATCCTTATATGAGTGCTGTCTGAAGCCCTCAGCCCGTATTTGGGTTTATTGGGTTGGTAATGGCAGACCCAGGAGAGGAACCGTGCAGTGCTGTTCTTTCACTAATTATAGGAGGCCTCAAAGCCTCACAGCTAAACTGAGAGGGGTCATTTCCATTTTGACAGTGGTATGCCCATGTGACTGTTAGATCATGTTCAGTCATTGGCCACTGAAGGTCGTGCTAGAAGGGAGATGTGATCTTCTCTGTTGTGCAAGAACACACACCATCTCATTCAAGGATACTTGATTTGTTTATAGTGGCTCAGATGATAATGCAGTCATGGCTCCTTTATGGATCAGAGTATCACAGCTTCTTTTCTTCTTGTTTCACAGACCCTAGTATGAACATCTGGGGCCAAATGTGTAAAACTGTATATTTAGGTGTAGAAATCTACGTACACACAAAACAGGAAACGTGTGCAGATTTATAAACCCCCACATTCGTCTTTTCCCTTATACATCTCTATCATCCTGAAACTGTGAGCAGGACCATGAGCCTTCAGACCGTGCCCAACATTTAGTTAAGTTTTAAGAAGAAATGGTGGAATTGCCATTATTACACAACTGAAGAAGATGTGCCATTTCACCAACTGAACAACAAACAATGGTTGATCAAATTGAGAAAAAACAGACATTGATTGGAAGCCTAAGCTCTGGCAACTCATTAGCCAGTTACCATCATGGGCCAGAAAAACATTGCAGTCTCCAAAGACACATTCTCGCCTATATCGCACAACGTCTTCCAGCAACATCAAAGCAGCCATTGTATGACTTGGCACAGCCATTATTCACAGCTACTGCAACAGCTCATATAGATGTGTTTTAACAACTTGTTTGCTCGTCACACCTGACAGTGCAGGTTATTTTCATTCTCAGACAGAATAATAATATGACAGACCATCTATGTATTGGTTTATTTATATAAAGATCATGATCATATTAATTGCTATAACATTTAATGACAAACACTTACTCAAGAATGAAATTCATTTTTATTTAAAAACGTTGTTAACCACTCCAGATGCAATCACAAGTTTATTTAAACTAAAAGTTACATTCTAACACAATGTAATGGGGGAAAAAAAAGCTCTGAATAAAATGCCACTGAAGTTTACAATTTTCTTAACCTTTTTTTTGCCATGTCGCAACAGTCAGACTCAAAACAGTGTATGTGTGTGTGTATATGCATGATGTTAAAGGTGTATACTAGTACATACATTCAGAAACCTATGTGGGAAGTGACATGTACACATAGTTCATAAGTCTGGCCTCTGGTATATTCTGAGATGTTTTGAAGATGAAACTGTGGAAAATTGCATGTAGTTCAGCTTCAATCAAAACACAGGAAAAAATAGTTTCTGAATATTCTCCCTTTGTGATGAACCCTGGCAAATGAATAATGTAACCTAAAGTGACCTTTTGTAAACACCGCACTCAGTCTGCCAAGGAGCTGACTAAATATGACAAATAACTAGCCACTGGAGTGAGCTTTTACGGAAGTGGTGCTATCATCACTGGAGGTGTGGAAGGAGGATAACGTCATCCTCCATGATACCCATGGTGACACCACCCCACTCACTTGTCTTTCCTTCTCAGTTGGCACAGACGGTGTCATTGCTTCCACTGCAAAGAGACCGAGCAGCTAAACTGGGGTCTCGGCAAAAACATCAGACCAAGTAAATGAAGCAACCCGGTTGTCAGAGGGGTGAAGATTTTTGTTTAACAAAAAAAAAAAAAAAAAAGTCTGGAAAAAGAAAGCCTTTGGCTGAGCTGGACCTCGTGTGTGAGTGAAAGGCACCACCCTCATGACTTCATGGCAGCTACTCTCCTTCACACCTGCTCTCTTCTGCAGCATGGAAACCCTGTTGCTATGCTGTTTGAGTTTGTCTCAAAGGAATTTCAAAGAAAAAAAAAAATCTTTTTGTACCATCTCTCCGGACATTTATCTGCACACTCATATCAGGCAGGCTCATATTTTAAACATGGCCTGAAGTTTTGGTGTTAACAGTGACTAAACCCTCTGTCCATACACTGTTAAATCATACACACAGATGACACACCCCCGTTATGTAACTAAAAACAGGGAGGAGATAGTTACTCTATTGAAAGCATTCCTTTATTCATTTCAGACAATCTAAATACGTGCTAAATAGGAAATGGCTCCAGACCTGAACATTTAAACCAATTTTTTCTAAATAGATCTGTTAAAGAGCTGTCTTTACTGCATTGCTGATTCAGTGCACATAAAAAACCCCAGTCACACAGCTGATCTCTCCTATTTCTGCTTCCCTCGACCTCATATTGAACAGTTAGTTCATCTCCTTGTCTGCCAACTATATCCCTTTGTCCTCTGTGGTGTTTATCGCCCTCTCCATTTTCTCTTCTCATGTGATGTCCTAGAGGAACTGCAGCTGTTTTGCATCATTCTTTATTTTTATTCAGGTTATTTTATATATATTTATATATATATATCTCAAAAATCAACCATGCCTCCCTCAACTTTCCACATTTTCTGTCAGGATGTTGTGTGCTGGCTCTTTTACTCTGGAAACTGGCCTCAAGTTTTCCACAGACTTGGAGGCCAAGGCAGAAAACACTAACCCAGTTTCATATCACGTTAAAGTTCCTCTCCAGATGTGTTTTAAACTATGTAAAAATTATCTGGTGTGATAAATATACTGTCAGAAGGTTTTTGCACATAAAAAGCTAAAAAAGAAAAAGAAAACTGGTATCCTGATACGGACACGGTTGACACAAACACATTCAAGTAGGAAGATTACATTTTTGAAGCAGTCTTCAATGAGAGGTGGTGTTGCAAAATTAAATATACATGTGTAGTATTTTACAAGGATTGTGAGAGGAGTTTCAGATTGTGTTACAAACATAAAACAGATGCTCTTGTTTCTACGTTTATGTCTGTCTGCCATGATGAAACTACAATGGAAGAAGATCAATTTTTTTTATGCTAAATGGGGTAAGATAAGGAGCATTAAAGCAAATTTTCTTATCATTAAGAGAATATGACCAGCTCTTATCATGGCTACCACTTTGATACTTCCAGGTCATTTCACTGCATCAGTGAACCAGCGTAAGTGTCTGTTCAAACCAAAATCAACAACTAACTGTCAGGCATGACTGCATGTTCTGGTCATTAAATGCCTTTTGTTGTATGAAAACACCATATAACACATAACATGGTGTAACACTTGATTTTCTTTGTCAAGGGTCTATAAATTGAGTGCACTGTCTTCTAGCAACAAGGAGTGGCTTTTCTTTTTTTATCTTTCGGCTTCTCTATGTTTTAGGGCACAAGGACGCTTTATTTTAGTTGGTCCCTGTGCTGCAGATCCCTCAGGACTGATCTGTCTCTCTTTCTGGTAACAAAGTGCCAGCAGAATGTCTGTGATAGACCAGAGTCATCTTAACATCTCCAGACACTGACTCCTGGCTGGGCTTATATGGACTGTAGCCCCGTTTGATGACTCTTAGGCCCAGCCAGAAGTAATTCCTCTCATTGTGCATAGCCACGTGCACATGATTCATGTTTGTTTCAAGGACAAACAGCTGATTTTCTGACCACTTTGTTCTCAATTCGGTCTTTATTGGTTTTAATTGGAGATGCACTGATCAGCTTTTTTGGGGCCGATCAACGATTACAGCTGATCAAGTGAAGCATCATTAGATTGAATCTGTTGACCTGACTGTTATTAAAAGAAAAACGATGTGCCCAATGGTTAAAAGTGCTCAGCGTTACAGAGTACATGTTGCAGTGTGTTGACATTCTACAGTATCTATGTTGGAGAGCACCAGAGTGAACATGATGGATATTTTCTAAATAATGCAGGAGGACAGATTGCAGAGCACCCAGAAAGATAGTAAGTGAAAGGTGCAATGTAGGAAGAGGAGGTAGCTGCCCTTAAAAGGCTCCTTCCTTCACCACCACCCAGCGAGAAATCGATGAATGAATGCTCTGCTAGACGTAGTCTTCCAAACCATCAAACCATCTCATGTCTGCTCTGATCTCATGATGGCAGGACTCTGTAAACTGGAGCCGGTGGCGGCTCACACAGAGAATTGCATTGTGTTCTCACTGACTGCGTATGATTTAAATGCTCTGTATTGTTGACTGTTCCTCCTAGCTAATGAAGTGTTTCTCCCAGCAAACGGCTCTCTGTTATGGCTTCATTCAGCACATGACGTAAGGAACTCAACAAGGCCACCAACACACTGCAGAGCTGGCTGTCAAACACTGCTGTTGAGGCAAACGGGCTCTATCATGAGCTGATAAATAAGTTGCACATAGATCTCAACCAGCTAATCACTTCAGGTTTGGGTTGGAACCAGTCCCAGCTGACATTTCCATCAATCACAGATCTCACGTTCACATCTACAGCCAATTTAGGGTCTGCAGTGACTTCACTTGTGCTGCATTTGGAGAGATGTCAGAGCAGCGGGAGAAAACCCACACAGTGCAGGGAGAGCATGCAAACCCCGAACTTTGGTACTGTGAGGCAAGACAGTGCAAAACATTGCAAATACCATTGAATGAATATCTGTGCTAATGTTGAGAGTGACGGGGCCTTTAAACTGCAGCTAATGACAGTGTAGAGTAAGTTGGGTGAAAGGACTTCCCTTTTTAAGATCCTTGTTTTGTGTTTATTCTCTTTCCTTTTAACTTCCTGCTAACACATGAACTTACATTGTATTTCTGTTCTCTCTGCAGCCAACAAGCGCAGGAGTCTGTATGGAAGCCCCTATAACCATCAAAGTTACGGAAGCCCGTACAGTACGAATGCCGCCAACAGCCCTTATAGCAGCGGTTTCAACTCCCCCTCCTCAACCCCCATTAGAGTGCCCATCATCAGACAGCAGCTAATGCCTGGGAACGCAGGTGTGACACCTCTCAATAGTTCAATCATGGTTGCTGAACATCAGTTGTTTTAATTGTTGTTGAATATGTGCCACAAATGATCTCCACTCCAGTACACCAGCGAAATGCAGCAGCAGAGAGGAATCCACCGGCAGTGAGTCCACAGTCCTCTGTGGACAGTGAGCTGAGCACCTCAGAAATGGACGAGGACTCAGTGGGCTCCTCAACGACCTACAAACTCAACGATGTCACTGATGTTCAGATACTGGCGCGCATGCAGGAAGAGAGTATGTACCTGAACCGCTGTTATCTGCAGTAATGTTTTCTGTTCCCAGAGCTTTCTCATAACAAACTGTCAATCTTCAGGTTTGAGACAGGATTATGCTGCAACAGCATCCAGACGAAGCTCGGGTTCTTCCTGTCACTCGTTGAGGCGCAGCACCTTCAGCGACCAGGAGTTAGATGCACACAGTTTAGAGGATGAGGAGGAAGCGGTGCACCCGGCCTTCCACCTGCCCTCCAGCCGTTTTAGTCCCTCCCCTCGGCACTCTCCCCGAGCCTCCCCGAGAAATTCGCCTCGCTCACGCTCCCCTGCCCGTTCTATCGACTACAGTCACAGCCGCGGCTCACCTCAGCCCATCATTAGCCGTCTGCAGCAGCCCCGTCACTCGCTGCAGGGCCACGGCCATGAGCTGCAGACCAATGTGGTGAAGAATGAAGGTAAACACTCATCATCGATACATCATGGAATGATAGTGGATACAATCACTAAGTGGATCTCTCCTTTGCTGTGTTGTAGAAAAGCTGCGGCGGAGTCTCCCCAACCTCACACGGCCTTCGGTGGTGGCTCAGGCCCCAGAACCTGTCAAGAACAGCCGCAGCTGTGAGTCCAACCTGCAAGTGCCAAACGGAGGCTCTCCTCGACATCAGAGCCAGTCTGCCAGTGAGTGACCCACGTACACACAAGCAAGACTGGTGCCATTTCATGTGTCATTTTGATTTAACTGCAAGAATACTTCAAAAGCTGAGAACATATCTTTTGCTTCAGCAACCAGCAGACTCAAGTTTATTATAAATGGCTGTGTTGTCTGACAACATTTGTTTCGCTCTCAGTCTACTGAATGTTCAGCAAAATGAGAGACTGTGTAATCTTTTTCTTAGTGTTTGTGCTAGTGGAAACTTTGAATCCCTCTGGCTCCGCCTGCAGTATCAGACCTGTGTTGCTTTGTAGTGCCATGGCTTTGGTGTTTGGGGATCCTCTTTGATCATTTTCCGTTGTAATATATTTTTTTGACACCCATTCTTGCTCCTCTCATCCTGGCAGTTTTCTCTTCAAAGAAACACATTCATCCTGCAGAATTAGTGCATGGCGCCAGCAACACTGAGAATCCAGAGTGAATCCCTGTTTTATTGACACAGATGATGTGTCCAGGGGTTTTATGTGTTTAAAGAGCTTAGGATCCCACCGCTTCTTAGTTAGTTTAGACTGTTCATCTCATCTAATCCTGTAATGGGAGACAAAGGTTAGCGATGCTGTCGTTAATCTAGAAACGGTAATCCCTCTATGTTTCAAAAGTCAGCGAGGACTGGGGTCAAAGGGCAGCTCTCAGCTGTTTACACATGTAGTGAGTGGCTTTATTCTGTCTTAACCAGCACTAAGAGACGGGGTGTTCATGTGGTCTGAGCCTTTGGACCTTTTCTACAGCAAAGCCAGAGATTTTGCTTATATGGACACTCTTTACATCTTCATATGCATGCTGAAGCTTTAAAGGCGTACTTCTACAGCTGAGACTATCGCAGTCAGGATAGTTGTCTGAATTCTTCTTCTCTGAGCTTTGGCTGGGCTTGGGCATGGGAGACACCTAAAGTCCTGCATCTCTCTCACTGATATTTTCACTGTGATGCACGTGCAGCTCGACAGTCTGTGCTGACACTGGTAGAATGGCACTGCTGCTCCTACACCTGAATGAGGCTGCCAATGATGGTGGAGCCCTCTAGTGGCCCTAACTGCACCTCTGGCTTGTATGGCTTCCATGCCTCAACTTCCTGTTTCTAATAGAGTAACCCTGCAGATCTCAGGCAGGATTAAGTCTGACTCCTGTATTGAAATGTCCCTGTTTTCCAGCAGCAGCTCAACTCCCAAGATACTCAACCACCTCTCGTTCCTCCCCGAAACCCAAACAGCACCTCCAAAGCCCAACTGCCCTGCGAGGTAACAGCCACCAGCTGGAGGCTGTGAGATTGATCTCACACACAGACACATGTATTTATGATGTACCACATACAGTCAGCTACTTGTGTACTTAAAAGTAGACTTCTGAAGCACATGAAATGTAAATGAAATGAAGTAGCTGCCGTGTGAGGAAGGTGCATTTCAGACTCGGAGGGGACTCTTGAGTACCGCTTTAACTTCTTTGTCGCCGCTTTCTTTGCTGGAAAAAAGGAAATGAGAGCTGCGTGGGGTGGTTTCTGAGTTTATTTGCCCCATACTGAGGGTGTGAAATATAAACTCAATCATAGAGGCTGAGTAATGACGGAACAGTGGTCCCTTGCTGTTGCTGCTCCATGGTTAATGATAATCTAATTTCCTCCCATCTCTACAAGTCAATACAGGTCATAAAAAGACATATTTGTGGTTTAAAGGCCCCAAAACCGTCTCAGTGCAGTGGAATGGTTGTGTTTTTGCTACAGCTCCTTTGTCAGAGAAAAAGTCAGCCAATCAGAAGAGAGGCTCAGAGTCTCTCTTCTGATTGGCTGATTTCTGAATGTGGGCTGATACTTTCACTGTATTATTATGGAACCCAGAAATCTGTCTTTGCATTTACATCATTATATTTTAAATTAAGTAAAATATCCAACCTTGAATTCTCAGTATGCTTTCAGAAAATGGAAAATTCAGCTTTTAGTTGAACAACAATCTATTTTTTGTTGTTTAGTTGGTCATGTGATGTTTGCTTGTTATACAGTAGTTACAAAAGTTTTTGGCCTTCACCAATAATCTTACTTTATGTTAATTAAGTGGGTAAGTCTCATAAATCAAATTAAGTCATTCAATCAATTCATCATTTTAGTCATATATTGATATTGTTGTCGCCATTTTTCCTTCACTGTGAAATGTTTTTATTCTGTTCAGAATTTACCAATTTAGCAGATACACTCATAGTTTAGTTTTTATCAGAAATAAAAACATATCATGAATATGATAATTATTTCAATACCTCAAGTAGTGCTATTTATGGTGAATGATAAGAAAATTACACTTTGTGGTGCAACCTTTGTGTTAGATTTGGGTTTTTTTATACCTTTATTTTGATAGTAATTGGCAGAGGTCCCGAGACAGAACTGAACCTGGGACGCTGTGACAATATGGCATGCGTAGTAAAACTGCCCTGTAGACTAATCCAGCTGCTACAGCGTGTAGCTAACATGCTAATGACTCCCTCCCCATCTCATCACTGTTCATCGCCACACTTCCACATGAATCCACATTTATCCTGGCTGAGAGTCAGATAACATTACACAGCAGCCACCACATTGACCCCCATCCTCGGCTCCTTCCTCCCAGCTCTTAATTAAGGCCTGTCTCTGTTGTCTTCGTCTTTGTCTAGTCCCACTCTCCTGTTGCTTTGGAGAAGAAGGTGATTTCAGTGAGTATTCACTGAGGGTTTCCACCTTTTTGAATATTGTGATTGTGGTTCCACGCTGTGGTTGTTTTAATGTTGTGCTGCTGGTATTCACTAGTATACGCTGTGTGTATCATTCTGTCAACACATCAACAATGACAATAGGCAGCTGGTAGTTGGCCTTATGTAGTCATTCATCTTTTTAGTAGATTATTTTAATAGGTTTGACTTCATGTACAAATTAGTGATGATTCCATGTCTCCAATAGCTTTTTGTACATAGGCATCATATTTACACACAATGGCAGTTTCTAAGTAACACCAAGCAACAATATAGCAGCCTTTCAGTAAATCCACTTCATGATGGTTTTATTTTCACCAACAAAACTTCATAACGGTCATGATGGATTTATTAAAAGACTGTTGAAGTAGACTGCTTACATTTAACAAAGTGAGTATATATGTACTTCATCCCATTGTGGTCTTGATCATTACTTCACTGCTAAACTAGTGAAACCTATCAAAGCAGGAAGAATAAAACAAGCTTCTTACACCTGACTGTATTCCCGCTCTGCCTGTCTCCAGTCCCCTCTCCCAGTAAACTGCGGACCCCAGCCACCCCGTCCCCACTGGCGCTGAGGCAGCCGGTAAAGGCCACATCCAACCCCAGCTCTGCCACTTCTACCCCCACCCGCTCCCTGGCTACTCCACGCAGTGGCCTGCCCCGCCCCAGTGTTTCAGCAGGAGGGGGCATCCCTCTGCCTCGCAGCAAGCTGGCCCAGCCTGTGCGCAGGTACGTACACCACAAACACACAGGTGATAAACTGTACACCTGGAAATGTTGGTGAGTGAAGATGTAAATGTAATTTCACCGATATAAAACCGTGAATTGTCTCCTATCAGATCTCTGCCTGCTCCTCGGACCTATGGTGGCACAGGTGACAACTGGAGAGAAGGTTGTTACTGACATGGATCAGCTCCAGTCAAACTATTAACAGAAGGAGGCAGACAGTATAACATGGCACTTTACCTTGCTTGATATCTTTACAGCGAAGAGCGAGAGAGACTGTCCCAAAACTATATACAAATCCGAACTTACACAAACTAACGACAGTGTCCACATCATGTCAAAGAGAACCCATCATGTTTCTCCTTGGGGACTGGCACTGGAGGGGGCAGGCATGTAGTGCAAACAGCCCATCAAATGCCAAAGAAACCAGCCCGACTCCAGCTCCGCCAGCAGAGGACACATCACCTGCCTTGGTTCGACTGTAGTCATATCACTACATCTCCCAGCTTTCCTCCCACTCCTCTGGCCCTTTCTTCTTTCAACTCCCTCAGGTTGAAATGTTTCCATGCATTTCTCTCTTTATGCTCTGTGTTTAACAGATGTCGGTGAGCGATCTCTATGATGATGCTGTGCAGGAGAACTGTCCCATAAAGTTAGATAATTATTGATGTCTTGCAACAGTAAAAGCACCTCTGTTTGTGTATGACATTTAAAGAATCTTTGCTCTTGTAAAGTCAGCCAGAATGTATGCACAAGTTTGCTTTGCAAATTATTTATTCAAATTATTTAAGTAATGTATGTCCAAATATTCATATCAGTATTTGTTTTAAGAATTCAGTTCTTTAAAATGTACATTTTGAACCTCAATTTTAAGCTAAGTCTCCAAAGCCTTTGTTGGATTTCAAATCAATGTGAGAAGCTCTGGCAATTGATGGCACTTCAGCCAAAGTCTCAGCTATGACTTTTTATTTTTTACTTTTCCATTGAAGTGCTAATATTGGTCAGTTTCAGTCTCAATATCAAACTTTTTCTGATGTCAAATTCCATCTATTGAAAAACAGACTAGAGTTCAAAATGTCCCTTTTCAACCTTTCAGTCATTAGAGCTGAGACATCTTTGATGTTATTCATTCCATTCCCACAAATAGATTCAGTGTTTTCATTCATATCATGAAAAAGGAACAATATCTTGAGTGAGATGACAGGTTGTAGAAACTTTACCTGGCTGTACCTCTTGTGCTATGACAATAAATCAAAAGGTGTGCCAGTTTTCGGGAAGCTCTTCTGGTAATTGGTGTGCTGGCTGTTCTTTAACTAGTGCCTATAATTTAAAGTTACATTTGAGTTTTATCTTGTTTATCATTTTGTGCCAAATTCTTGGTTTGCCAATATTATTTTCAATCTTTGCTTGACTGATTTGCTTGTCTTTTTTTTTTTAATTGAATCAAAACATTTACAATTGTTTAAAAAAAAGTTTAACATGCGCCTTCATATTTATAACTACCAATTCATTCTGTAAATGAAAATATTTATTGAAGAGAGGTGCCTCTGTCAAAGTTGAGATTCAGTGGGAAACTAGAATGAATGTTGCAAAAAGACATACCACACCTTTTGTGTGAAAGTTTTTGTTATTGAACTTTTTTTTATATCCACAAACATGACATTCGGTTTCCCTGTGTAAAGTCACATTTCAAATAAAAACTGAAAAGTTATTCTCGTGCAGATTGTGTTTGTGGAACATTTGAGTGTACATTTTTAGGTATTTTTAGATATTACAATGCCAGGTGGGGAAAGCTGTGAGCTCTGACAGTGACAGTCAACTTCCGGGTCACACTGCTTCACTCGTTCAGCAGTGCAGAGGGGACAGCGCACAACTGAGGACAAGTAAAGGCAACTTCCTGTGTTTATGTGGATTTTCTGTCATTAATCAACAATGTAGACACACTAAGACTGTTAATACATTGTTGTTTATCCGTCTAGATCTGACAAAGGTGCATTTGTGCTTACCTTGTTCACAATGCGCTCCAAAAACACAAGAGGGCAGTGCAGCAACATCTGTATCTGGACAGCATCAGCAGCGGTCTGTGAATTAAATTTAAAGAGGAGGTCAGGAGGGGAATCAGGTGCAGGTACATGCTCTATGGAGGACAATGCTTTGTCCTTGTCCTGTAAATCTGAGGAGTGGACACATTTGTCCCCGTTTGCCACAGTATTTAATTGTTTCCCCATTGTTAGTCAAAAAGTAGCACACAAATTACCATCCCAGGTTTGGTGAGTTCACTTCTGGAATATTAAACATGAGAACATGTTTTTTTTTAGTTGTTAGAGATTTAAGATCAACAATTCAAACATTCTTTAGTGTTACCATAATTTGCTCAAAGGACAAAAGAGAGAATTTCTACAACATTTCTTGTACTTTGTACATTGGCTCACATCACCAGAGGGTGGGCTAAAATGTGAAGGGGAGTTAAGTTGAGGACTTATTTTATTTAGTGTATATCTTATACGCACTGTTTGACAAATTGGGGAGATGGTCGATAAAATGGGGGCAGTTTATTAAAGTTAGGACACACGTGACACTGGATGTAGATAAAGCACATCTGGAAAATCAACAGGGTCTTTTGATTCTGCCTCCTACTTTACGCTGACTTCAGTCACCCCACACTGAGACACGTTAAAAACATTTAAATACCGAAAGCTTATGTAAAACGATTTAAAACTATGAGCATCAAGAAGGCAGCCACAAGTCTGACACAGTCACACAAATTCACATAAGACTTCATCAACAGGTGACTAAATGGAACAAACAGTGCTTACGATTGGAGTAAAAGATTTCTCTAGTTTGAGAATCGTTGGAAATACACAACTATACAAAATATACAACACAGGGTTAGTCATTGTTCGACATGTAAGTGTAGATAAGTTATGTACTACAACTTTTAGTACACTCCTGTCATTTCAGAACACATTCTGGGTACATGAATCTGTTCTTCTGTGTTCACTTTGGGATTTCTGGCCGCTAAAAACTGGTTTTTCTCGGGAAGACTTACTTACTTGCAAATTTTAGATTTGTATCTCGTTTCTATGGTAGTACATTTCTGTATCACACATCTATTCTGTGCAAAGGCATTGGCTGCTTACCTTCCTGGAGTTAGCCATTGGTTATTGGGGGGGGGGGGGGGGGGCAGGGAGTCTCCATCCAGGACACAGATGAGAGACAGGGACAGAGACAATCTGAGTCATTGACTGATGCTGACTGTCCCCTCCCTTTGTGACGTCAGTGCATAAATCCACTGGACACTCAGCTTCCAGTAAGACAAGTAGTTTCTCTCTGAGGAACAAAGGCTGTGGGGAGACATAAAGCAACTGAACTATACAAGTATGTAATAATAAATATTGTAGGTCGTCATGCAATGTAGATGTTGATCTTCATGATCAACAACAGATTTCTAGGTTAATAAAAATAACAATGACTACAGCTACTGTAGAAGTTTCAGCTTGGGCTAACAATATGCAAAAACACCATAAATAAAAAAAAAATCTAAATTAAATTCAATAAAAAGCGAATTGAGTCAGAAAAAAAAAAATCATTTTAATATTGAACTTGTCCAGTCCTGCTGTCAGTACTACTCCACACTGACCAGATAGAAAACGGCCATGACATTTTGTCTTCGCTCTCAGCTTTTCTCCTCACAGTTCATCGTGATGGGCAGCCTGTTGAGGCACAATAACACACATTATTAATATTTTATTAAAAAGCCAACGTGAGGGACGATGCTGTTTTGTAGCTGTGGACTCACGCGCCATCCGCATTTCCATGATAGCCAACAATAACAAGAAGAAGAAGGCAGATTTCATAGTTTGCTGCACAACTATAAAGATCAGCACAGTTTTCAGTCCTGCAGGCTGTGCTTACTCGACCACACTAACAACCCTCCTCACCCCTGCCAGTCTGGATCTCCTACAGAAGTGGGAAAGCTGTGTGCACTCCCCTCCAGGAAGCCAATCCGTGCAGCGGTGTGGTGGGTGAGTGTCAGCCTCCCTCATGGCCCCGTCTCCTCCACACGCTCTCATTAGAGGCAGCGCGCCGCGCAGGGAATCATTTTACGCACCACCTCCAACAGGCACAGCCCGTCCGTGGTGACTCTTCCGTCTGTTGCGCCATGGAGAACTCCAGCCTGTTGGCTACGGACCCCCAAAAACCTCCTGTGACATACTTTGCTCTGTGGGACACGCTGAGGCGGCTGGTGGAGCTCCCCGACGGTGCCATCCTCCAGGAGGGCAGCGCTCTCAGGACTGCAGCTGAAACAGAGTTCATGGCCGCTCAGCCGACGGACCCCCCCCACCTGATCCCCGCCTTCTGGGACTCCCCGCTCAGTCACGGCATTAATGTCTTTGTGGGGCTGGTCCTCTGCTTCACCATGCTGGGGCTGGGCTGCACGGTGGAGGTTTCCCAGCTTGGGGAGCACATCCGCAGACCCATCGGAGTGCTGCTGGCTCTGGTGTGTCAGTTTGTTATCATGCCCTTGGTGGCCTTTCTGTTGGCTTTAGCCTTTTCTCTGGGTGATGTGGCGGCGATGGCCGTGCTCCTGTGTGGCTGCTGTCCAGGAGGAAACTTGTCAAATATCATGTCTCTGCTGGTGCACGGAGAGATGAATCTAAGGTACATCCTCTGCACTCATGCACAAAAACATCATGTGGTCAGTTTTCAGCTGAGGCTGTAAAATGATTTAAGCAGATCCAACTGATATTTGTTATTCCGCATGTTGTACTGATGTGAATTGGACAAATGCGCACTTAAGTGAACTTCTACATGCTTAACTTGCTGAGGTGTTTTGTCAAACAATGCTGCATCATGTGACCGGAGCTGGTCATGCTGCACTTTGCTCTCCTCTCCAGCATCATCATGACCATATCATCCACCCTGCTGGCGCTGGTGCTGATGCCGCTCTGTCTGTGGATCTACAGTCGGGCCTGGATCAACACCCCGGTGGTCAACCTGATGCCCTTCGGGGCCATCATCCTTACACTGTGTAGCACTCTCATCCCCATTGGTTTAGGAGTTTTGCTGAGGTACCGCCACACACGTGTGGCAGACATTGTTTTAAAGGTAAGTTAAGAGCAATTTACCAAAGTTACTTCGGTTAAGTTGTTTAAAGAAATTACATTTTGTACTTGGGTTAAGGACATCATTTGCGCAAAAGAGCACTGCGTAATGGTCTGTGCCTGTCACAATAGAGAAGGGGAGTGCTGTCGATGGTAACAGTGACATCAGAGGCTCTGTCAGGAGAAGCTCCTCCTTCTCTCTCTGAAATAAGCGTCACATGAGGGAGGGCTGCATCAGCGCCAACAGACACCAACTTTGATGCAGAGCCCAGCTCTTTCTCTAAAACATCAGTTTTAACTGTATTACCAGGACAGTGACATCCTATCTACACAGTGCCTCGGCAGCATAGGCAATGGTGCTCTCGTGTAGAAAACAGCAGTAGAACAGATATTCACCTTCGTGGTAAATTGCTGTCTTTCCAGGCCTCCCTGTGGTCCCTGCTTGTCACTCTTGTAATGCTTTTCATCCTGACTGGAGCGTTGCTGGGGCCGGAGCTGCTGTCCACCATCCCACCCTCGGTGTATGTGGTGGCTGCCCTGATGCCTCTGTGTGGCTATGCAGCAGGTTATGGCCTGGCCATGCTCTTTGACCTGCCACCCAAAAGCCGGAGGGCAGTCTCTCTGGAGACCGGATGCCAAAACGTGCAGCTGTGCACCGCCATCCTGAAGCTGGCCTTCCCTCCCCAGCTGATGGGAGGGATGTACATCTTCCCTCTGCTGTACGCCTTGTTCCAAGCAGCCGAGGCCGGTATCTTCATCCTGGCCTACAGGATGTACAGGAGGAAGGTCTTACATAAACCTGATCGAATGGAGGACAGAGAGGACACGGACATTACATATCAAAGGTTTCAGGATGACGAGGACTTCCAGTCATACGGTGCTGTGACTGTGAGTGACCCAAACACCATCATGCTGGACCCCTGTCCTCCAAATCCAACTGCTGTTTAATGTGCAGAATAATACCTGCAGGCCGATCCATTACATTGATTGGTGTCATTCATAAAGGAAAGCGTGAAAATAAGGGACACTACACGAGGAAACAGAATGACTGCTGAGAAAAGGTGTTTGTGCAATCTTCATTCATTGATTTTAAACATGCCTGATTCATGTGTGATAATTGATTAAAGAAAAAAAAAACACACCAGAAGATTTAAATATCTTGTTAGCTACAGAAGTTACATTAAACACCAAACCATCAAAGCAACGGAGCAGTTAGTTTTGGTGCTTTAACTGTGTGTGTGCGTTTTTTGTGTGTGCGTCAGAGAGAGACTAAAACAACGAGGAAAGAAATCAGGAGCTGTTTCTGTGCGGCATGTGCATATTAAAGCCTCTGTAACAATAAAATAAAAAGCCGCTGAAGTGAAACTGGTCTACCTTCGTCGTGTTTCCGGCGTCTTCGGTGAGCAGGTGAGAGCTGATCAGCAGCTGAGCACAATCAGGCCTAATGGCCCGACAGCCAATCTGTTTAAATAGCCAACCCGAACAGGGCTGCGCGGTTGATTGAACAAAAATGGCAGCGTACAGAGACGAGCCAGTCGACAGCTATTTCTATTCATCTTACAACCCTTACACGGGTAGATACCCCAGAGCCAAAGACGCGGGGTGGAAATATAAAAGTTACCTGTCTCACTATGGCGACGCTTCAGATGCCTTCAACAACCAGCAGCGGGCTCAGCTCAAGTCCATCCTGTCCCAGATCAACCCCAAGCTCACCCCCAGGCTGCGGAAGGCCAACACCAAGGACGTGGCGGTGCAGGTGAACCCGAAGACGGACGCCTCGGTGCAGTGCTCCCTGGGCCCCAGGACGCTGCTCTCCATGAAGCGGGACTTCCGACGTAAAAGGAGACAAGGCCCCGCCACGGCCGGCGGCCCCGGCGGCGTGCGCTACCCCCGCACCCTGGCCGTCTATTCGCCTGTCGCCTACAGAAGCGTCACCTCCTTCCTGGTCGACGACAACAACAACAACACGGAGACATGTTGTGAGGACGGACCGCCTGCCGAGCCGCCCGACTCCCCGGGGGAGGACGACGGGAAGAGCAGTGGCCAAGCCCGGCCTGCTGAGGCGGGAAAGGCCGCGGAGGAGCCTGAAAAGGTCAAGGCCAAACAGGAGAAGCGCGAGGACGAGAGGTCAAAGGGCAAGGCGCGCGTGCGGTTCCAGGTGAGTTTACTTTCCTCCTTCACCAGGAGGAAGTTGAATATGTAACAAGTGACAGCACTCACTGAAATATATGAATAAGTTCAGTTTGTGAGACCACTCAGATGTAGGTTCATCAACACTGACCGAAGCTCTGTCCTCTTTACAATAAGAATGAAGAAAGCTTAAACTGGACCTTTATATTTGGATTTAATCATCACCTCTTTGGCACTGTAATGAACAAACAGACTTTGTCTCTTCAGTTTCTGGAGCAGAAGTACGGATATTATCACTGCAGGGAATGCAACCTGCGATGGGAGAGTGCCTATGTGTGGTGCGTTCAGGGCACCAACAAGGTGAGCACTTCATGGTGACCAAAAATCACTGGTCACGCCAGTAGCGGACTAAAAGGCGACATGTTAATGACAAACAATATTACACTCGGACATCTGCCAGTCAGAGTTGGGCTCTGATCTGGTGCCTAAAATGAATTTGAATACATTTTGTCGTCGCCTGCCAAGCATCTCTTTTCTGAGGTGGCTACTGTGTTCCAGGTGTACTTCAAGCAGTACTGTAGGAAATGCCAAAAGGATTTCAACCCATACCGTGTCGAGGACATCACATGCCATGTAAGTGTTCCTCCCTGTAGATTTAAAATTAAATCTAATTTTTAATGTGACACGCCAACTCATCCCCACAACTTTTCATTCTCCCCAGACTTGCAACAAAGCCCGTTGTTCCTGTGCAGTAACACAGCGCCATGTCGACCCCAAACGGCCCCACAGACAGGACTTGTGTGGCAGATGCAAAGGCAAGCGGCTCTCCTGCGAGAGCACGTTCAGCTTCAAATACATCATCTAAGGACCATCCCAACTGAACTGTCTGAGCACATCAGCGAAAGTCCTGTGGGGAGAAATGGTGGCTGGCATGGCCAACTTCAGCCCAGTGCTACATTTACAGATCCAATAATGGCATCTCTGATGTAAAGCACATTTGCCTTTTCAGTACTTTATTTCATGGCTGTTTTGTTTATGAAGTTGATAAGAACCACACAATTTATAAAGGAATAAATGCCTACCATGCACGTGGTATCACTACTATAATTTTTACTTATTTAATATTTGTACCAATCAAGTCAATTCCACAATTTCTTGATTTACAAAGTAGTTTTTTTTTTTTTTTCTTTTTCTGATTAGGTTTTTATTTATCCAGAAAGAAGGCTGGTATGTGAGTGAACAAGAGGGAAGAAAGTAATGCACCTCATTAAAACATCTTCCATGTAAATGTATTCATTAAATAATTAACAGCATTCAAATGTACCAGACAAGCAGGAAAAAGTCTCTGAGGAATGAGTACAGTGACTGTTACAATGTGCCATGACAAGATTTCCAGAAAGCATTCAGGTGACAATTCATATGCTGCAGTCACAGCAAGTAGGGGCTATTCTGAAAGCATAGCAAAGGTTCAATGTGCCATTTTCCCCACAGGGAAGAGTCAAACTGTGGCAGAGGTTGAGCTTTGCATTGTTTTCTTCCTACGTGGACAAACAAACCATAGTCTCCCTTTAATTGTCTGTCTGTCTGGGGCTGGAGGAAACTGAAAAGATCAGTGGAAAGAGGGAATGTGTTTATGGCGTGGCTGGATTGGTGTTCAAACGGGAGATCAAGGCTACATGAGATTTCCCATGCCATCCCAGATGCAGACAGGTGGCTTGTGCCGAATGAGCCCCAACATTCTCCTCAGAGGACAGCTACCAACAACCAAAACAGCCTTTGGGAAAATTTGAAGTTTGATTGGATGACAAAGGTGGAACAGATCATTAATGACTCAAATCTGGTCTTGGCCTTCTCATCACATTAGCTTTATACATACATCCTACTCGGATGAACAGTGCATTACACAAAAGTACAAGGCAAAAATACTGGTTTTACACTATACATTTTCTAAAATATATACAGAGTAAAATAAGTTATGTTTCCATAATGAGTTGTAGCCAGTCTGCATTTGTGTGTGAGTGAATACCAGAATATCCAATATATAACCACACAGTCAGGAGTCTCTAAAGGCAGCTACTTATTTGGTTTAAGAGTGAGCTTTGCGTGAAGACCTGCTGAAAGGGACGCTCCTCTCAAAGCAGATCAATAAACAGATATATTTCTCTTTTTACACTCCCTGAAGGCAAACATTCCCGACAGGATTACAATTACATGTTAAATATTCTAACATTTACAACCTAGGATGTTAGCTCTAATAAAAAATACATTTTTCAAAAAAATATTCTTGCATTGCTTTTCTCTTTCAAGCATGCTTTGGAAAACGTTTTTAAAGAAGGTTTTTCTGTGTTTGCTTATGAATCTTGACGGTGTGCCCTCACACATGCTTACATTCACCATCTCCCAGCCCAGACCCAAAGGAGGCCACTGGTCGGTGCGATATGCTCATCAGGTCAGATCCAGCAAAAAAATATATATTTAAAAAAAAAAAAAAAAAAAGCATTATCCAATTGTGTCCTCTATTTTTTCCCCAGGTACACCACCACAAGACTTATTGCAACAGAATTTTGCAAGTTTGCTTAGTCTGGGAAAAGATATTAGCTTTAAGCATTCATACATATAACGATAATAACGATACACATTAAGAGTCACAGTTATTCCCACACATCCGTTAGCCCTTTAAAAGGTGGAGTCCTCCTTTAAAACCCCTCACCACCCTCTCTGCAGCTGGGGGGAGTTCCACAGAGAGTGGGGGAGGGGTATTTTTGTCTTGTCTAGTCTGCAGTGCCACAGGCTCACAGTCCAGTGCTGACCATGGTGTGGCGGGGCTTGCAGGCCTGCACCTGACTCAGAGCTTCACGTATCTGTAGGTTGAGCTCCATGAGGCGGCTGCTAGCCTGTGACAGGTCCCTGCTAGGGCCCACAACTGCCAAGCAGCCAGTCTGGCCCAGTGTCTGGTGACGGAAGTAGATGTGCAGAAGAGTCTGGACTGCATTATCTGTCTCATTGCCAAAGATGTCGTTGGGCCACAAAGACCTGAAGACAAAAGAGGACTGAGGTCAGTGCAAGCAGAGATGTTACAGAATCAAAGTTCATACAGAGGAACTTCCAGGAGTAGGATTCAACAAATTCTGAGCATTTTCATTTTCAAAGTGCACATCTAGGGTTTGTTTATCCAAGCTCAGTATTTATTGTAAGTTTCTTACCAACTTCAGGTGTCAGCTTTAGATCTCAATAAAAACATGTAAAAAGTGGAAGTTTTCCTTTCCAGAAAAACTTTTCAACTTCATCATCATAAAAGGCATCAATTGGAACTGTGTCTGATGGTGGGTTTTTGTTTTTAGTAATCTAATGGCCTTAGCTACCTTAGCTTTGAAAATGAAATCAAATAAGGAGGGATTTTAATGACATTTAATCTTAATATATGATTCAGTCCATTCAGCCAATAATTGATGACCTGCCTATACGCCAAAAAAAACAAAACAAAACAAAAAAACCCAATATTTCTAACACGTCTGCTTGTGCGAGCTTCAGTAGCAAGATGCACATCTCATTTTTAGTATATTCACATTTACACAGCATATTCAGTGCCACAGGAAATTAAAAAGCACTGCATTTCATTGATGTAGCTGATGATTTATGAACTTACAATCTTATGGTTTATATTTCAGCACTGAAAATTCTAACCTTGGATGTATGAAAGAATTTTGGGCATCTCACCTAAAGATTTTGACTTGTGTGAGGGCAGATCTGAAGTCACTGGCTCTCAGACTCTCAATTAGTGACTGGATGGCCATCTCTGTGTTGGCCTGAGCAGTGTCTGACATGCACACATCTTCCTGACTATCATTTCCTGTTTCTGCCTCCTTTAAGCAGCTTTCGAGGACAGTCAGTTCTTCAGACATGTTGGTCACCTTAGAAACACAAGACATGAAGATATTAAAATCATTGCACTGGTATAATACAGCATACATGAGCAAAATACACCTAATAAGTAAACCAAATAATCATCCTCATGAAAAATTATACACATCATTGATTTAGATGGGAGGTTATTTAATTTGATTAGATTATTTAATCCAATTAAAGATACTGCAAATTGCAGCCTAAATGGATCATCTGCAGTCCTGCCTCAGAAATTAAAATTTATTTAGCCCATCATCAAACAAGATATTTAACACTTGAGTTAAGAGAAATTACTGGCAGATAGTGTGAAATAACACCTTTTTAAGGAAATTAAGTTTTTAAAATGAGGAAATGAATCAACATGAATAGGAAACAGAGCCTTTACAGCATGATGCAGCATAATTCAATTCGGCTGTTCTTGTTTCTCTGGCAACAGAGATGAGACCGATAAGCTGTCAGTTGTCTCGCATTGCCTTACAAGAGAATACTTAAGGGTCTCATATTGTATAAAGAGTTGTTTTTGACTATAAAGCAAATACTCCATTAATTTTGTATAAAAAGTAGTTCTGAGTCTACACATAAATGTAGGAAGCCCGTATTCAAAAATCGAACCTAAAAACAAGCCATCAGGACTGTAATGTTTTTGGCACATCTCTTATAGCCAGACACTCCTCTCCCTAGTCACCTCCGCTGGCTCCTCTGGGAGGATCCCAATGCATTCCCAAGTCAGCTGAGAAATGTAATCTCTCCAGTGGGTCCTGGGTCTGCTCTGGGATCTCTTCCCAGATTGGCCTGCCCAGAACACCTTACCTGGGTGGCATCTTGACCAGATACCCAAATCACCTCAAGTGGCCCCTCTTTATGCGGGACACCAAAAAAGGTGTGACAGAGACTCATAAAAAGATGAGTCATCTGAGCTAGTACTAGTGCTTAAGTGCCAACTGCCATCAGGACCTGTTCATCAACCCAAAGGCCCGGGGACATGTCCCTCTCATTCACCGGTTTAAACACCAACACACTAGCAAAGAGGCAGGGAGCAATTAGAAAGCCCACACCTCCTTCCTGCTCTTCATCCAGTGCAAAGCAAAGACTAACCACTCAAGAAGGTTGATTCCAGAGCTAGAGCTGTGCGTTGAGGTAGGCTCGACTATATCTGGCTGGTACCCCTCAACCTCTTGCACAAGCTTAGACTCTTTAATGTGACAGAGCTGACGTTCCATGTTCCAAGAGCTTCTTACAGATATCAATCATGAAAAATTTTAATTCTTAAAAATGACTAATATGGGACCTTTAAACTAACCAAATGCAAAAAACACAATCTATGAAAACAAATAAATTAATAATCATTCAGTTTATTGCAGAGCTGTCACACAGCCACCCACCATAACCATATTTTAATCTCACCTCTGCCTCCCTTTTGATGGTATCCACCCTGCTGATGAGTTTACAGTAGGCTTGGAAGAGCAGCAGCAGCTGAAAGTGCAGCTTATAGAGCCTGCGACATAACTCCAGTTCCTACAGAGACAGGAAAGAAAAAAAAACAAACAAACAAGAATGATACTCCTGCTGTCTGCCTATTATGATCATCAAATGATTATGACACAAGGGTATCCTGGGTTAGAGACGTAGGAGTAGATGAAAGGGTTAACACGGCCTATAGCGAGATGCCATCCGGTTCAGGCCATGGAGTGAGAGGTGAGACTACTACTGGAATTAGTCAAGAAATCTCAATTTTAAAAAGTTTCTATCACCACTTATAATGGTCACTGTGACCTGGTATGGCTGCTAATACCCAAAGAAGTGGGTAATTACTACAAATTAAGACCTTAATCCAGGAGAACATGAAGGGAGAAAAAGTGGGGATTTGAACAGATATGGGATGGAGCAATTACCATGCAAAATGAAAATAATCCTTCATACGAAAGTAAACCTGACAACATTATGATATCTCCACCCAGCCTTGCCCACTGATAATCCAAGGCAGCATTCACCCTACGGCCTGAAATTGTCAATAACTCTATACTGAATTAACATTTTTTCATCTATCAGCAGACATTGTGCAGTAGAAAGAGGTTAAGACGGTGATTATCCAGTTCAGATGTAGCGACAAAAAAGAAGCATATTCAGTTTAACAGAATACATTATGATTGGGTGGATGGAGTTCAGCTGGGGTGCATGATCGATCAAGGCAGGGACAGAGAAAGATGTAGATGGGGGGTGGCTGCAGAGCAGATGGTGAATGTCAACAACAAAGGCATGTACAGAGAGATGAGATGGTCAGTGTTTTTTCCAGATATCATGATTATTAAAAGGGTCTATAATATGAGAACCACTTACTGCTAGATTTTCCATTTGCTAAGCAAGAAGGTGAGCAGGTCACACACAAAAACAACAACAAACAAAACAGAAGGAGAGAAAGACCAAGAATTAGTGAACATGGCAGCTGAGACACAGTGACCTGATGGGCAAGGAGCGGCGGTTTATCAACTCCCTTTCACACAGGTCAAGGAAGGCTAAGTGAACCCAAACAGAAAAGCTCATGTCAGCAGTTACAGAACACTTTACCCCGAGAAACTGAGCATGTGTGATGAAGGAGAAAAAATGTTAAACTGGAGGCCACAGAGAGGAGGAGAATGGAGTAAAAAGCTACCTGAATGTGGTGCCATATGGAGTAGAACTCATCGGTTCTAAACATGTTACTCCAGTACTGGAACAACACTTTACAATGTGGAAACCATGCAAATACAAGCAACTGAGAACTGGTAGTTGCAAGTTGCAAACCTGCCTTTATGAATTTCCATTTCTCTTCATTGAATTTAACTTTATTATTTCCATGGCATCCAAGCTAAACAAATAAACTCATGGCATATTAAAAACAATAAACCCTGAAAGATGTTAGATGAGGTCCAACTGATATCACATTTAGCCATTTTTTCTGCGGCCTAAGAGCCTAAGTTTTCTTGAAATGCATTTAATTTTTTCTATAATATATAAAAATATATAAACATATAATAATATAATTAGTGAACATGGCAGCTGAGACACAGTGACCTAATATATAAAAAGGCCATTGGGAATGCACTTTTTGGGGTGCACTTTTTGCCTGACCATGACAACACAAGATTCAAAGTAAACAAACGTTAGCTGTTTATATGCCTGTCAGGCTACATCAACACTACTGTGGTGTGGTTGTAGAACAAAAACAATCTATAGCCATATTGTCACACTGGAAACCACATACATACATACCCACATGACCATTCAAATACACTGGGAAAAGTGAGCTGGTGTAAACAGGAAGCAGACTGTCCACTCTGAGGTTGATTAGTTGCATGAAATACAATGAACTAGGCAAAGGAAGTCAGAGTTAAAATTTCACTGCAAAACAGCAGCTACCATAAGCGATATGATAAGTAAAGCTTGTACTTCATTATCCATGTTGCTTTAACTGGCAGTGAAGTCTGACAAGACCCAAGCAGGGTCTTGTCAGTCATTCTTTTAGGTGCTCAAAATTGGAGTAGTGTGGACATCAGGTTTAAACATACCAGAAGAAACAACTTTTGAAACTAAAACATGGTGGTGTGAACAGTGTTATTAGCTTAAACAGCATAAAAAATGATGCTTCCATTCACATTTCTGTGGTTAACACTTTTTCCAGCATGTTCATGTTAGGCAGAGGGAGACTTTAGCAAGAGAAGCAACTGTGGGTGGTTGTTGCACAAAGTCTGTGCCTCCCGATGTGCAGTAGGTTGTTGGGTGACTCGTGTATCTATGTGACCCTCTGCTTGTGATGAATGCTGAAGTTATTGCTCAACACAAGTACAGGTTTGTTTTGTTTGGTGTTAATGGCAAACAGTATTCCAGCAAATAAATGCAAGGACATGCATCGTCATGAAACCACAAAACACATTACTCCTTTTTGGTTTGATTTTTCCCCTGAGAACAGAATGGAAATTATGACACTGTATTTGCTTTATCAGAAAGAAAAACATTAATTGTACTTGGTTTTCAAGTCCAACACTTTACGACTTACAAACTTCACTCATCATTTAGTTGCTTTGTTAAATGGCTGATTCCTAATTTAATAAAATTATTCCTAAATATTAGTTTCATCATAAATTACTAATAATATTTCCAGACAACAAATAAGTATGTGCTGTTTCTTACCTGTGCGTGAGTGTTGGGTTGTTGGGTGTTATCTTTGTCCCCAAAAGTTTTCCTGCAATTGTCTAGCCACTGGAGGATGAGAAGAAAAAGTGTGTGAGAAACATGACAGTAGGATGAAAAAGGCATACACGGTTTTGGCGACTTATGCATCTAAATATGTTTGTACACTATAAAAGGTTAGGAAGGTAGAAGATTTAATAAGTGTTGTACTTAGTGAATTAAAGAAGGCCTGTTTTACAGAATGTGATAGTATCTAGCCCTCGAGGGACCATAGCAGTCTCATTCAATTAGCACCTTTGTATCCCAGAACCCCCTCCAATCTCGTTCTCTTCATTCCCCTCTCCCTTTAACGTCCCTCCCACCTCTCACAGCTCCTTCTGCCTTGCCTTCTATAACTGATTTAGGAGAGCTGAGGGTTATTTTTATCCCTTCAGCAGGAGATGTCACTAGTGATGCAGACAACAGCAGCTAAATCTACTCATACCCAACACTGATTTATTGTCTGTCCTGCTGATCAGACATACTAGACTTATCTGCTGTATCAACTATTGTCTTTATCTCCTGCAGGCCTTCTATGTTGCAATGGCATAGCTTTAAAGGGATAATTTGGACATGCTTCCTGGGTTAATCTCTCTTGATATATAGCTCCACACAAATACATACATCATGGCACGGCAGATAAAACAGAGGTTGTGGCAGTGTTAAGAATCACAAGAGAATCTGGGGCAACACGCTCTCTGGAAAAGATTTAAAGAGAATGTGAAAGCAGATATATGGTGACTTACAAACTCTGCGGCTTCTCTTTTAGCATTGTAGGTGTCCAGGTGCTCCTGTAACTCCAGCACACTAAACTTCAGAGTCTCCAAAAGTCCACATGAGACCAGCTACAACAGTAAGACAGGATACCCCGTACATTAACCCATAACTACAATCAATACATACACAATACATATTTGAATGAAGAGACACATTAAGATTAAACATTTTTGAAAATAATATATGCAGATTAATTTTCTATCTTCTTTATTTTTAATAAATGTTTGTGGTCAGAGATGCAGAGCAGCCTCACCGTTTCAGCGTCAAGCAGCACAGTGGGGCATTGAGAACACGACGTCATAACTTCCAGGGAGCTGAGGAACTGATTACCCATTCTCTGGAGCCTTTCCCCAAGAAAGCGAACAGATGCATGTGTAATGGAGTCAAATTTCTTCTGAATATTCTGTATGAAACAGGGATGTGGAATTAAGAAAGGGAAGGGGAAAAAATGATAAAGGAGAGTATAAAACATAATAGATTTGTTGTGGTATTGAAAACCAAAAGAGCAAAAGGAATAATAATAAAAAAAAAAGCTTTTCATCTGTATTTACCTGAAAGAGACGGGAGAACACGTGGAATGTGTAAACAGCAGAGGAGCCATCCGTATCTGACAACATCTGGTTGACATGGCAACGCCAAGCATCCTCCTCATTGTCATAGGCAACCGGCTGGAATGCTGCCAGTATGGCAGAGAGAAAGGGCGAAGGGGGCGGAGAGGCCTGAATCTCTGGGAAGCAGTCTGCGTCACCTTCATCTTGACTGAAACACACACAGGGCCAATAAGCTACAATCTATCATCTTCTACACTCCCCTTAGTCTTCAGTGAAGGACAAATGTAAACACATAGCACGCTCAGCGTCACTCATTGCAAGTAAACAACCTCACATTCTGCCTACCTCACTGCTGCAGTATCTCGAGAGCTCTAATCTGCTGTGCTCAGGCACAACAACAACATGAGCTATTAGCATTTTAGCATTTTAACATCTTGCTCTCTTCCCACCCTATATTTATAGCAGATACTCACAGGCCAGTAGGACCAAATAGTCTGAAGAAGCAGACAGAATACAAATATCTAAAGCCTGCGCTGCCAAGCGCTGCCGCGGACACAGTCTCTGTCCGCATCCTCAGCCCCAACTCTCGGTTCTCTTTCCTTTACTCTTTCCCCTCGTCTGCAGCAGAACTGCGCTGCAACCGCCAACAGCGCACTACACTCCCATCCCACACAGGACTGCAGAGAGTTCTATACAAGCTCGGCAGCTACACACGCTGACAGATACACACATCTCTGCCAAGCAGACACCCAACCTCAACAGTCTAATGTTGCTGAGTTGTTCTAATCATGCCATCACCTACATTAATTCTTCCACACAGAAAAACACAACTGTTATATGTCCTGATGTGCACTGATACCCTCTAGTTAGAGACTAAATGAGTGGCTCTGGATGTGTGTGTCAGTGTGCTTGAACGCTGCTTCATATTTTTTGTAGTTTAGAACTCTGACTTTACAGCTGTCCTACGGCTAGAATTGGCCCACCTTGAACAGCAAATGTTTAATAGTGGATTGGTTCCAGACCACCTTAGTCCACCTTCATAGTCCAAGCCCACAAGGGATCCATGCCAAGGAAGGTATTACTCATCATACAAGTTCACAGAAGCTCAACTAGCAATATATTGTATCTTATAAACCCTCATAAACAACCATGCCAAGTATCCCAAGTTCTATACTTTTTTTCTTGATTCTAGAGCATTAAAACTGAAAATTACACTATAGACAATTTCATATGAAAGTATTGCTAGTTGATAGAGAAGAAAAACTTTGCTTTGTAAAGCTCAAAGACTACTTCTTTTCTGTGTGATTCGGCATTACATCTCATTTTTATTTAATAAAAAAGAAATATTATCTTCTGATGTTTGGGGACATTTGACTCAGAGGTGGCCTACAACCCTTGGCAAAGTGATAGGAGAACTAGTTTGACAAGCTTACATTTTCAGAAAAGTGTTAACTGTGATGGACATATCTCGCTTTGTTTTGCGTACCCTGAAAGCACAAGTAACTATAGTAAACATGTTCCCAGTCTCAAAAATGTGAAATAACATGACAAACTTATGTCATATGGAATTAAGCCTGAAAGTCACATGATTTTCACTGAATGTGTTAAAAACACTCAAGTGACAAATTTGCTTGCAGTTAAGGTTACTTAAACACATCCTGCATTCTGTCTGATCCTTAAATGTCGCTGAGTGGTTGTGGGCCAAAAAATAAATGCTGATTCACCAACCTGGACATCCCAGAGAAGTCAGCTTCCTCTTCTTCACAGCGCTCATCCAGCTCCTTCAGGGCTTGTGTCACATCTTCTTCCCACACAGAACCACAGGTGCTGTCTGGATCTGGATCCAGATCTGGCTTTGTCTGGGGGCCCATGGACAGGGACGTGGGCAGAGGCAGCACTGTCTGGGATTCCTCCTCACAGAGGGACCCCGGTGGAGTGTCTATGGCAAGAGGGGGAGGGGGTGCTGGATCCAGGTCATCCTGAGGGTCCTGGGTCTCTCGGGGATCCTGAGAATCTTGAGGGTCCTGTGAGTCTGGGAGGTCACAAAGCTCTGGTGGGTCAGAGGGCAGAGGGGGGGCACTGCAAAACCCAGTGTCCTCACTAACACTGCTGCTCAGCTCGTCCGCTGCCGTCATGCTTACAGCATCCTGTAAAACAAAGCCAGGTGGGGGTGCTCAGGTGGTGCTTGAGAGGTGATAATGAAAACTCATTGCACACTACCAACATTTTTTTGAAACATTTAAATGACTTGGTTGTCAAGACAACATAATCTCTTGAAGTCAACTGAAGAGCACCGATTCACACCATTCTACAACATGAATTAAGACAGCTATGGCCTCCTCTTAAGAATATATTTGACTTTCAATTTTTCGAAAGGGGCATTTAAGTCTTTTCTTTTAACAATATTCACATCTAGAGAGATTGCTCTTCATATCACTCTTTGTGCTTACGTCTCTCATAAGAAATAAAAGAAAAAGAATGAATAAATAACAGCCAATATTAATCCATTACAGAAATACCACTAAAAACCTTACTGCAATGCTAATAAAACCATAGCATAGTGGAAATATGATAAGGACTGAAAGGCAACAGGATAGCAGACTCAGACACAGACTAATTTACAACTGGGACTACACACAAATGATGGACAGTATCCATAACATAAAAATTTCAGTTAACACTAGTAATCAACAGCGAATGCACTCTAAACAGAGGCCACAGTTTTAGAATACAAACTACTTTATATGCAATGATTTGAGCAACTTCTTGTCTCGAGTTTGGCATTATTACTGGCATAATGACAAATTTGAACATGGTAAAACTCCAGTTAAACTCCACATGAAAAGCAACCATGTTGATGTAAAGCACGTATATGGAAGACTGTGCAGCGAGACTTTTAATTAAGGGTACTTACTCCCCCCAATCTTGTTTATTTATTTATTTAAAAGTATACTGCATTAGGCAGGCTAACTGTGGCAGGCAGCCAGTACATCACGGAGACAGCCGCTATATTAGAGAAAGCTTTTAGAAGTGGTCTTGGCCATCCTGGAGGCAATGAGTAAGAGTATTGATGGTTTTATCTGGCGCTCATTACACTAAGAGCTGGGGCTGCGATGGAGGAGATGTCCTTGAGGTGATATTGAGACCACTGGCTCAATCAAGATCCTAGAAAGTTGCATTCTGTATAGACAACTCAAATTTATGGGTAGGATCACCAATTTAAAAATAAAAATAATTTTATGTGCTAAAAGTTTTGTGTTTTTAAACATAAATACATAAATTCTCTAATTCTCATGCTGTACATTCAAATTCAAACCTGGGCAATATAAAATAATACTCACCACTGTTAGTATAAATGATAAATAGATTGCAGGAGATAGCAAAGGTGTTCATCACAAGAAAAGCTATGGAATGTTAATAGGGAGGCAAATTAATGGGCTAGAGGAACAATGGGTTTCAGTTAACTGCATGTTCAAAGTTAACATACCACTTGTAATGGACTCATACTCACACATGCATTTGCCGAAGACAAAGGAGCTGGTGTCCATTTCACAAGTTTTTAGTGGTGGATTTACTCAGAATGGTCAGTTGCTGAGTTATTGGAGGTGAGCAGTAACAGCTGACCTGAGGTGAGTTTTTGTTTTTATCTCTCCCCAAATCACACAAGCAAGCCATGCAACATAGCTAATGAGGGGGCTAGAGCTAGTCCTTCAAGCACTCACAACCAGGCCAGAGCAGCAAAGCAAAACAGGGGTAGAAGGACTCAGAAGCAGCAAAAGCAATCCACAATGTCTTCACCCAAGACAAGGCAGAGAGAACTAGCACTTATACCCCACCCAAAACTCCCTAAAGGCAGACAATCCTGTCTCAGTGACAAGCAAGCCCAAAATTACAGCAAAAGCAGATAAAGGCAGAACAGAACGAAGACAAGCTAAAAAGCACCCGAGCACCACAGTTTATTGTTGCTCCTGATTGATCGCACCTCAGGCAGCTGGCTGCCGGTGCTGTCTGAGTGAGCCATCTCCAAAATGGGGCTGTCCAGCCGAGGAACAGAGGGCAGAGATGGGAGGACAGTTGCCTCCTCAGTCAGGGCACTGCTGGATGATTCTTGAGACTGCTGTAGAGAGTCCACATGGTTGGATGTGGTGTCATCTGTTGCAGAGTCACTGTTGAGCTGAAGAGGAAATATACATAAATAAGACCGTTAGCTTAACTGTTGAGACACGATATAGTGAAATAGTCTGTCTTTACCAAAACAATGTTTCTCAAAACTGCAAATGTGTAAAGTGTCTTATCTTCCAAAAAGATAACATTGCCAACATGAATAGACTAAACCTGAACTCACTATGAGGAATTCACATGACATTCCTGTGGGTATAAGACATTTCAATAATGCACTGGGTTAAATACATAAATATCTTGCTGACTCTTAATGATAATTATTTTAAAGATGATGATAAATTAAGAACGGTTTCGCTTCTGTGTTTACGAAATACTTGGTATCCTGTACAATTAGTACAATACTGAATTAACTTTTGCATAAGTAAAAAATTTCAAGTTTCCAAGTTCAAAATGAGTCTCTTGTGCTTCATCAGCTCCAATACTGGGGATCAGTGGTCTCAGAGTAGGAAAGGATACTAATTGTTTGACAGACCACCTCAGAACGGCTGGATTTTAATGAAATAGTGGCGTACATTATTCACTTCATAAATTTGACCAACAATGGCAGAAAGATTTTGAAAAAAAAAACCCAAAACAAATTAATAACCCCCCCCTCCCAAAAGTAAACCTGAAAAACCTTTTCACCAATCAGTGATTCCATTGGCTCTGGCCTAAATAGACCATCTCATATGGACATTTAGTGTGATAATTTATGAATGGGTTAAAGTTGCATTTTTTTTGGTTTGGTGGAGGAGGTGAAGGTGACGCATCTGCATCTGTATAATCTTAAAGTACAAAAAGGTTTCTTATAAGTTGGCAGTGCTCACGAAAAGTGCAGCATGCATTTAAACGTTTGCTGTTTGGATTTGATCATTAAACTGCTCACATGTGCGCCATTATTTCATTTGGGATCAGTCATAGTAGCTCATTTGGTTTGTACTTTCATGTTAACTTATGTTGCTTAATGTGCAGTTGAACAAAAAAACCTTCCATTGCTGTTTCTGTATTACGCAGTGCACACTTAGTAATTTTAGTCGTCCATTCAATTGATTCAGCAATTGATAATTGCACCAGGCAAAAAGTCAGATCATGCTAACATCAGTAAAATTATAAATGTACAACACTAAATACTTCCAAAATTCTCTATAAGAGACACATCAGTGTTTCATGCTCACTTTTAGGTTACAATATAAAACTTAATGACAACATTTGGGGGGCAAATGTTCACTAGAGGCAAAAGCTCATTCACTCACCATGCACTACCAAGATCAGAAGAGTAGAAGAAGGAAGCCATCCCCATTAGATTGAGCAAAAGCATTAATATACCAATGTAATAATTGAAGTAGCTTTACATGTGAACTTATGATGTAATCTTGACACTTGAATTAAGTGGGTTTTTTAAGTTCTATTTAAATAAACTTATCAATGATTTACCTGAATCCAATGTGAAGTGAAACATTAAAAAAAATTATGTACACTTTACTTACCCATTGTAAAAAATATACATATGTAAAGAAAGAACAGCAGCTTTAATTTAACAGTCAGAGGTAGTGGGAGTGGACTAAGGTTTGAAAGGCACATCTACCACCAGCGAAGAAGCAAGCATCTAGCCCGTCCACACTGGCAGCCGGTCCAGCTCAGTACGCACACATACACACGCGCACCATGCCAGCGGGCTGTGTGAGGAGCATGGTGGGTTGGGCAGGTTTGGTGGGCAGGGGTGGGGGTGGGGGTATGGGGAAGGGGCAATTAGAGTGAGACTTACAAGGCCAGAGCGGGTGAGAATCTGGCTAGCACTCAGTACCTCCTCCTCAGATGATTCGTCGGTGTCCTCATGGTTAGTGAGGTTGAGGCTTGGTGTGCTACCCGTGTACTGGCACTCCTGCAGAGACGGTGTGTCCCCTTTGTCCATGCTCTCCAGGGAGCGACGACGCACACCCCAGTTGAAGTTGTCCATGCTCTCCCCCTGCAGGCCAACCAGGACAAAAGCAGTAAGACACTGTATATAACAGCAGAGTTTAGGCATGCTTTTTACAATACAAAGGAAAAATAAGCACAGTAAGAAAACATTTGACAACAAAACAAATAATCTATGATATGTATTAGAGTGGACAAAATAATTTTTCTCCATGTTTTGGGATGGTATATAATGCAATGTTATAAAACTATAAAAGTAAAGCGTTCACAATCAGAATAGGAATGATTTCAAATCAAGAGGTACTACAGCTCTTCATTTCTTGACAAAGCACAGATACACCAAGGCAGAGCACAGAATAGCATCTCAGAGAAGCTCTCTACACCTCGGACTTACCTGCAACTCCTTGTGGCAAGAGAAAAGAAGGAACAAATGTGTTAGTAGACTTAAGACACTTTCCTATTACAGTAGTTGTAGAGACATGATGGACAAACAAGACATAAAAGTTGTTAAAAAACAACAACAATTATATGGTCCAGAGTAGTGATGAGGTGTGAACTGAGCATGGAAATGGATGTGAAGAATTGCTTTATGTGTAATAGTGTGTGTCAAGACAAATTCTCACCTCAGCATCCTCTAGCTCCACATCTAAGAAGTCAAAGTCCTTGAAAACACCAAACTGTTGCTCACTGCCTGTATCTTCTCCCTGGACCTCCTCCTCTCTAACTACCTCCTCCACTGTGGGGATAAGACTGGTTTGCTGTTCCGCAGAATCTAGATCCTCACTGGATGAGAATACCACCTGCATGACAAATAAGAAAAGTGTGTTTGTAATAAAGGAGTAAAATACAGAAGGTATATTTCAACAAAAAAAGCACGTAAATATCTGAATCAACCAGAATTAACAAAACCACAGTAAAAAGTATGAACAGCAGCAGTATTCTTAACAGTGAATTTACAGAGACCTTGTCTGAGGCTTTAGAGTAGGAGAGGAGTCTTACAGATGGATTTTTGGGAATGCCAGACTCCGGGCCACATAAAGACAGAACATTCATCAGCCTCTCCCTGGTTCTTCTCTGTAAAAAGAGTATGAGAATGAGCAGAGCATCAAATCCAACATAGTCACGTCCCTGAGGAGCAAGAGTAACAGTAAAACGAAGATCATAATTGCACATTTTTGAGCCACCTGCAAGGCTGCATGGCATTTGGAAATATTTTCAGGTTAACAAGTTTCACTTTAAAAACTCTACAAAGCCCCAAATATGTTACTAAGTCATTTTAAATGAGGTGACAGTGCTCGGCTTTTTCAACGATGTTAACTTAATCACTGTCAATTATATGCAATATGACTGATGTCCTGTAATTTAGATAACTTAGAAATTAACAAACATTCCATGTCATCACTGTACATATATAGTTCACTTTTCAAACAACTGTCATGTTTAGTGCAGGATAGAAGCAGAAACACTTTAAGAATATTATGCCCATATTCAGTATTCTCATAATGTATTAACAATTATATTAATATTGAAATCAGTATTCTGTCACTACAGAGACATTATTCTGCAGTTCTGCTTTTTTATGATACATATCAGATCCAAACTACAGTGTTGGATCAGCTTAGGCTTCACCTTGACTCAGAGCTGCCTCCCACTTTCTGCTTGAGTTTGTACAGTGTTAGATGCTGTGTGTCTGATCAGGTACCTGAGAGAGTTGAGGCCTCTTCCAGCTTACTGGCACGAGACCATTAGAGTTGGAGCCAGATGATGTGGAGGAGGTACTTCGAGTTACAGCAATCACCTGTGGCTTTCCATTCCGGCCTGCTGCGGTACGCTGATCACCGTATTTATGCCCTATAATCGGTGTCTATAAAGTCAAATGACACAATTTATCAGTAAAGTACTACAAAGAATATCCCAAAGTGAAAACAATGACATTAATGTACTGAGAAAAACTTGAATTAGAGTAGATACAGAGGATAGCACTGACCTCTGAGATGTCAAAGTGGAAGTCTAGAGTCTTCCCAGGCAGCTCTTTGGAAGAGTTGTTGAATATGCGTGTGAAGGCAATTTCTGGAGAGCCACATGATTCTGTGCTGTAGGAGCGCTGCACATCATCCGGAACAACAAGGCTGGCTGAGCGAGAAACAACCAGCTTCAGAATATTTTGGGCCTCCTTCCAATGTGGGCTCTGTAAAAAACAGACAGAATTATGCCACTGAGATACCAGGCTGTGTAGGTGTTTCAATTGAATGTATGAATATGAATTGACAAATTTGCCTCAAGAAAGGCAAACGACCCCCCACCCATAGCAGTTAGACTATGTCTCGAGAGCCATTTTATATTTTACACTGCTCTCTATAATGTGTGGACTATGTTCACATGTACTTGAAAGGATGCCAAACAAATACATTTTAAAGTGCAGATCAGTGCACATGCACTGGAATACTGTATACTCAAAAATACAATGTCTTCCACACAAGGCAGCACTGGGAGTAAGCCAGTACATAATCAGCCTAAGGCAATAATAACATAACAGCTGTCACAAGCAGATGTGAGTGAGAAGCATATGGTGCCCTGGGTCATAACTAATAAAGGCTTCCATAAAGAGCTCTGGCTGCATAAAAAGACCTCTTAACAATGACCCTGAAAGATATGTTATTCACTTTATTATCAATTGTGCTACTATTTATAAACTAGTTCATCCCAGTATTCACATGAGACTACATGAAAATGGACTGCACCCCACTTCCCCTGAGGAAAAAAATTAAATGATTTCTAACATATAACGAATTATTAATGAATTTACTAATATTCTGATTATATGTCCTAATACAAACAGTATCTTCAATAGTGAAGTAGTCCGCAGATTTGACACATGGGAACAAGTAATCTAACATTCACATGAAGCCACAATGTGTATCAAACACAGCCATCATCTGATGCTTGTCACAGCCCATGGAAGTTAAATCTTTCTAGTTCAAAGTTGTTTCATGAACAATTAACACTGAGAAACTATTTATTTTCCCTCAATCTGAAAGATCTGTGCAAGAAACATCTGCCTAATAGATTTAGTCGAAGCTGTAAAGCTACTGAGCAATGAGCATAAAAGTGTGTGCATGGCAGTTTGTTATGTTGACCAAAAGTAGTTGACCATAGATCTGGTTTTTATGCGTTTATGATCATGTTAGTATTTTCACATTACTATTATTATTTTTTTTAAACATTCAAACCAGACGGTAAATTTAAAAAGAAACAGCTGCAGAAGTTGCCTGGCTACATGCTAGAGATGGTTCCTTTTATAACTTAGAAAACTTTTGGGTCTGAACATGTTGCAGTAGTTACAGAGTTTACACTTGACAAACCACATTGGTACTATATCGGGATCCAACGTATTCTCCATTCTTAAAGAAGAGTGACATGTTTTATGCTGAATACAAATCAATGTGAATTTTAATGTGCCTCTATAAACTTGTTGGCTGGGGGCCATTGTTACGTCAGATACAGTGTTGTATAAACTTCTGCACTAGTAGCTGCTATTACACAAATGGGAAAATCCAGCCAAGTGACATATGAATGATGTTCTTCCTCAGCAATTAATGATTTAAAAAAAAAAAAAAAAAAAAAAAAAAAAAAATTTTTTCTTGCCATGAGGTTCGTGAGCAGAACAATATCTGAAAACAAGTGGCTTCATCAGCACTGAGTGCAATTTTGGATTATATGTGTGATGACTGCTCACCTGAACATATTTACCAATGATCTTCATGATCTCCAGGTTGAACTGTTTTACCGGGGCTGCTGATAGGTCAATATGACTCAGGAGGCTGTAGATTATTTGCAACAAGGACTGCTGCATACTTGGAAGGCCCTTTTCCAGCAACTGAAAGACAAAGATGGAAACATTACAGGTTTTTAATATTTCCATATGTAACTAATAGTCACAACTTCAATCTTTATCTTTCATACCTCAGCCAAGTAAGTGACCAGGTTCAAGGTAATCTCAGCAAAGGCATCATGGAGATAGCGACAGACCACGTTGATCCAGTTGGTGCAGTCGCGGGAATAGCTGTGTGTGCTGTACAGGCTCATCATGTGGGCCAGGTTGGATAGAGTAGCTGACTTCTCATCTGCACACACCTTGGCTATTTTATCAGCTGTCTCCTTACAGAAAGGGGTGGGGCTGTCAAAGTGCTGGATGAGATGTGGTAGTAGGCACAGGATATTCAGAGGAAAACCTACAGCCACGTCCAAAGAAAGCAAGCAACATTAGGGAAATCTATGAAATCTGAAGCTCATTCAAAATTAACAAATGAAAACTGAAATGTACTACATGTAACAAAGAACAAAAGCAAAACTATTCATCAGTTATTAAACAACACATTTTCCTTCCTTGCTTGCTTGTATTAGTTATGAGCATGTTATTTTTGCATGTAAAACACTGCTATTAAAAAAAAAAAACGAAGTAATTGCTTTTCTCAACCCTACAAATGTACCTGCTACTTGTGAAGGATCTACCAGTGTATGTCTGGAGACGCTTATCAGTTTGCTGAGCAGATGGATGGTGAGCTCCTGTGTAGATGCAGAGGTGAAACCTTTCAGGAAGAGCTGCAGCAGGCCAGGGAAGCTGTACCACTTCAGCTTGGCCTGGACCTTCTCCAGGCGCTCTCTGCTGTCTGCCCGATCCAGAGGTAGCTGGCCCAGCAGCTTGTTTAGCAGGCGCAGGGCCAGGAGATACTCAAACTCATAGTCCGACTCCAGCAATGAGGCGGCTATCCAGAACACAGTAGCCATCAAATTCGAAGGGTCCACGGGGGGGATGGCCTCCCCCGCCTGGCCTCCTCCCCCACCTAGTGATGATAAACTCCGTGTGCGAGCCAGGTTTCCATGACTGCCACCAAGCCGGTCAGCTATGTCCAGGGTGTTACTCCTACGTCGGTCACCTTTTCGCTCGCCCATTAGACTAGCCCGGAGAGATTGGCTGCGGTGATGGACATAGTGGAACAGCCCACCACTGTTCAGGTTCAGCTGGCCTGTGCTTTTCCTGTTCGTAGCAAACTTAGGTCCCAACAAGTGATCAGGAGGAGAGTTTCTGTATATATATATATATAAAAATAAAAAGAAATTTTGTCACATGTAAGCTACACATACGCATACATACGAAAAAGGTGAAATTGCAAGTGAAACTATCTGTAGAAGGACTTACTGTGCTAAGGCAGTGAGGAGGTCATAGTTTTTGACTGTGTCTGCTAGTGTGTCAATGCCTGACTCCAGTGTCAGGAGCAGTTCGATAACAAAGCCCTGAAGCAGAAATCAGCATTGTCAGAAAGGAACAATGAAACATTCCACTTTAAGGCACTGTTCAGACCTTGGGCATTAAAAAAAATCTGCCTTGTTCGTTTTGATTTGAAGTTTGAAAAGACGTTTGCTATGTTTTTTGTATTGATCTGATCAACCATTAGCTAGTCTGGAGATCTAGTCTCTCTCACAGACACAAACAGAAGCATATTGACCATATAGGTGGGAATCGATATCCAATTCAATTCAGTGGCCCCTGCTTTTGAAAGAAACTGTATGCTTTATGCAAAGGTCACCATTGCAGCTAAGTGCGGAACTCTATCAGACAATATGAAGTGTGTTTTATTAGCAATAAAGGGCCTTAAAGCAGGTAAAATATTTTTACTTCATCCTCGCAAAACAAAAAAAAACAAAACAAAAAAAAAAACATTTAAATGTGTTTGCCATAAAATTTACACTTTCCCATATGTTGTTATAATGTAATGATAGTCAGAACACTTTTTTACTAGCTGTTAAGGTTATGAGAATGTATAAAATAAGACGGTGGTTTGGAGAGCTGAAAATCTAAAAAGTCACAAAATCAGGTGCAACCCACTAAGAAGAATCAAGTGTCTAAGCCAAAGTGTCCCGCAGTGTTTCCTGTTACATGTGAGAACAGTGCAGATAAATTTATGTTCTTGCCTGAGCCTCCTCTCCTGGGTCACCAACAGTTTCCACCAGTCGAGAGAGAATGTCAGAGAGCGTTGCAGGAGTCAGAGGTTGTTTGAGTGCCCTGAAGATCTGGAATGAACGTCCAGCGTAATGGCGGGAAGGACAAGACAAAGCTGTTTGCAGAGCTACTTCACTCAGCAATGAGTCCAACTGAAAACCTGAAGGAATGCACATGCACAAACACATGATGAAGCCATTCAAGGCCGGCATGAATAAAAGGAGACATCAAGCAACTCTGACCGAAATATACCTGACTGGGAATGTTTGAAGACAGTCACCACATGTCTGACAAAAACACTCAGCTGGTCAGTGCTCTTGATGTTGGGATTCTTGGGTGATACATCCTCGTGGTTCCAGAGAGGGCCCCTCTTTCTATGAGGTGAGAGCAAATATGCATTAAACAATGGGACAACTGGAATTGTACGGTTACAGCACTGCTAACAGACTTGAAATTACACCAAAAAAAAAAAGCCAAGATGACACCAACCCAAAAATCAAACCCATGCAAGTAAAAATACCACGGTCCTTTTAGACACTGCTGGAAGCATGAAAGTAAATAGTTGATAAGGAAAAGTAACATGTTAAAACATTTCTCCGGTCAACACTGAAAGACCCTGAGCCAGTGAGATAATACTTGAGTTAGTGAGTTACAAGTAGTAGTCATAAAATAAGAAGCAAGCTTAAAAGTTGAGCAATTTATATGGGAAATATTCTTTTTAGTGAAAGCAAGTCATCTCACCTCGATGTAATGAATTCAATGAGGGCTTTGGCCTTCTCGTCTTGTTCAGCGGTGACATCCACCTCACTGAGGAGTGTGGGGGAGAGATGGGGGAGAGCAACCCCTCCTGTCCCAAGACTTATACTGGACGATGTGGAGCTTGAGCTGAGGCCGGAATCAGTCATTGGTGATGGCTGACAATCAGGCAAAAACTCCTGCACTCCTATAGAAACAAGTCAAACAAATATTGGACACACTGAGTTGCCTGGCATCTCAATGAATGCTCCTTCTAGGTATCTGAACACCAAAATCCTTCAAGCTATATTTTTGCATTTCTTTTGTATGGCAAACCTCATTTCACCTATCCAGGTAGTGTTTATGAATTATATTGTTATTATGCTGCTACTTTGTACACAAGTTGTCAATAGGACTTAAATGGGACTTAGTAACTGAGATTTAACACGCTGAGGCAAGGAACCCTGACTCTCTAAAGCTTCATCATTACTGCCACCCAGTGATCTTCCTTGGCAACACAAAATGTGCAATATTAGTTTCCCACCATCTACAATGACACATAAGTAACCAGGTGGTCAAGAATCTGGTTAAATAACTTCAGAAAACAACAGCCTTCTGATTTTGGACTTAATTTTTTGCTGAGCTCCAAAGTAGAACCTACCTGTGAGGCTGATCTCTGGAGCTGCTGGCTTCACAGTCAGGACCCTTGGATCATTGTAGTCTCTGTTGCGTAAAAGCACCATAGCCACAGATTGAATGCTGCTATTTGCTCCCTGGGCCACAAGCAGATGGAGCAGCAGACGTTTGCAATGCTCATAGACCTCTGGGTGCTGGTGATCAAACCCTGGGGGGGGGGGGGAGACAAGATAATACTTCAAAAGGTATAATTTAAAAAGATAACAAAGAATGAGATATCAATTAATCTCTGTCTCACACTAAATACTGTATCATTCCAACAATTAGGACATGACATACCAATAAAAATTGCATGTAGCAAAAGGTGCAGGTAGGCACTCCACTCCACTTTTACCCCATGGTCCACAATGAGGTCTGTCAGTAGGATGACTGCAATGTTACATCTGGAAAAATGATGAGGATTACCAACTTGCAGGTACACAGATCTGCCAACCAGTCAAGCTGGTGGTCTATGTAATTACCACAAGTTTTCTTTAGATCCTGAGTCTCAGTATTCAATAATGGTCAAAAGTGTTTTTGCCAAACATAATGTCACTGTGACGCTGACCTTGTACTGGATGCAAAACGTCATCACTTCATCCTTTTATTCACTTATTTCTATTAAATATGTTTCATAACTAGAATATGAATTTGTCAGTTATGGCCAAAAACTGTTTCTTGTGTTGTTGAAAATTCACCAAATACCATGTTACTGTGAACTGACTGATGTACGGACTGTCAACCTGAAAACACAATCTCCACAACAGGTGAAGCTGTGATAGATGATGTTTGTTGTACCTGTGCAGTGGTACAGCAGGGGCATTGGTCTCTGGCAAATAGTCCACCAATGGAGACCAGCAGCCTCCCGTAGGAGGGAAGGGGAGAGGCTCTGGCTGGTTGTGATCCATCACTTTCAACCGCCAATTAGCATAAAGTGGCATGGAGTCACCTGGAAAATGGAAGAGATTATCAAAAAAATATTTAGGAAACTCAATTTTTGAGTAGAGGAGGTGCCACACGTTTGTTCTTACTTTTCTCTTCTTCATAGGAGCCTCCAGAACTGCTGCTGTAACGAGATTCCAGACGGTGGTGTTGGCGGTTCAGGTTACTGTTCAGACCACTGTAGATGTCCAGATGGGTGTAACTGTAGACAGACACATTTGATTGAAAGGACGGTGTCAGCAGTGAGGTTTTTTTTCTGTTGGCTGTGAAGTTTGTAGTATCTCTCCTCAGAGGTCCAGTTTCTCTAAGATGGTTCTAAAAACCAAATAGGCTTAATTGCTCTGCTCAACTAATTATAGTTCAATAAAAATTAAAGCAGCCATTTATTTTTAATTTTCTGATGAACATGTTGAACTAGGTGATTTCAGTCTGAAGTTTCATTTTTTTGCACTCTATTCCAATACAAAAGTGTGACATAGCAAGACCAAAGTATGCATCAATATCCAAAAATGGAATACTAGAGTGAAACAGAAATGTTTATTAATAATTAGGAGCATAAACATTGAGAAGAGAACTACAGTCTCCATCTAGTGTTATTTCATCAGATGAGATGAAACAAAATATATTAATCAATGACCGTTCAGTTCATGACTAAAAGGAGATGACATATTGATTTTGTCAGTCAGTATTTAAGGAGATTAGTATTTTTGTTGGTGCAAAAAGAACAAGACTAAATCTACGTCATTAAACAAAAAGGTGTATTTGTTTTTCAACTAAAACTAAATAGAAATCACTCCCGCGACCCAGAAACAGAAAAGTGGTAGAATATGAAAGATGATGATGGAACTAAATAGAAATATAGATAACTAAATTACTACGATCTCAACCTCATTTGCATCAAAGTAGAAATACAGTTTACTTATTGCCAAACTGAGACTCATATAATGTGGAAAACTGCTTTTGATTAGCAGTTAATGATGACTATGGCCTTTTTAAAAACTGTTCAGTGTTGAATCTCAACAAGATTTAGCATGCTGATATATCCCTACTGTAAAATATTACTTGTTTTATGAATCAATCAGTCTTCTATAATTATTATAGACATGGCAGAGGTCGATCAAGTCAAACTATTACATCCCATGGCTTTATGACAATCTTTTTATTTTGTACCTGTCCTCCATGTTAGAGTCTTTAACCTTGCTGTCATGATGTCCATCATTTCCTGGCACCATGGTATTGCTGCTGGAGGTTGTTCCTAAGAAGGCAGGTATGAAATATTCAGCATCTTGCATTTACATGACATTTATTCATTATTTGCAACATGGCCTAAATTATAAATGGTGCATTTTTTTATTTTCCTTGTTTTAGTGCCTTTTTAAACATATTATCGTAGAATATTTAGAGCCAAAATTTCTTTGAGCAGTTATGCTTTATCTGAAGCATTGCATTTTAAGGATAAGAAATCGAGGGGCTAAAAACACAACTGCCCATTCTCAACGAATGGATAGAAATAGTTTATGAATCATGTATTATACAAAAGTTGCCTGTTTTCCTGACAGCTAAGTCCAAGAAGAATTTTTTTCTGGATTTTTTCCAAGTGGACAGAGTACATTAAACCTTTAAAATCAGACTTTAACTGCATGGACAGAATACAAATTTCAAGTGCTGATTCACCTGAGGTGACTGATGGGATCTTGTAACTGGAGGTGATGCGGTAGAAGGGGGGGTTGTCCATGTGAGTCACAGCTGAGCTTACAGGATCAGTCAGCTCAAGCTCACACATCAATTCCTCCAGCAGCTGCATAGTCTTATCTCTGCCCAGGTAAACCACCACACGCTTTACCTGGGAACAAGGGAATATGAGGAATAACCGACTGATAATAGGGATGACCAGTACAGATGGTGGATGATCTAAAATGTGCTGTGACTTACATAGGGCAAGAGGCTGGGGTCGCTGTTAATTCCTGACATACTAATGAGGAAGTGCAGAATGATTTTGAGGTTCTTTGGCCAGCTATCCGCCAATGTGGTCCACACGTTCTCAATCTCAGACCAAGCAAACTCATCCCCATACTGTAAAAATGAAGCATATGGTGATTTCCTGGAATTTAGAGAATTAACATCCTGAAACATCTCATTTGTGGAAACCTGAATATGCAGGCTCACCTTAGCAGTCATGAACATGAGGTTATTTAGCACCATGGTTGTAGCACGGGGGGAGCCCCAGCCTTCTCCACGGAGCCAGCGCCTGCTGTTGACCATCATGATATCTCGCTCATGAACATCCTCGTCATCCTCAATACTGCCACAATCCTCCGTTCGCCGGACAGTTGGTTTAAAGTCAACCAGCTCTACATTGTTCATCCACGGCAGGAGGTAATGCAGCATAACTTGACGACCACCAGGATGTGCTGTCTGGATACGCTGGCTCACCTCTGAAGGAAGGAAGTTGGTAATTGAGGCCGATTTTAAGATATTAAATAGTAAAGAGATATTTTCAAATTTGTTTTCATGACATCCAGTGTACACGTAGTAGTCACAGTTGTCATATAGGAGCTAATAAAGATGTGACCCTTCAGTTAATTGCATCACTTTTTACATTTCCTGCTCCTCAAATGGCAGGTATCAAAGTTTTGGAATGTAGCAAACCTGAGAAGATGGGCAGGGTTAGCTCTGGATAAGTCCGTGCAAGCTCCTCAGACAGCTGGTAGTAAGACACTGAGTAGAGGTGTGGCAGCGGTGAGGGAGGGGTTAAAATGCCATCTGTTCGCTGTATCTCCAATTTGTGAGCATAACGGAAGAGCTTAGGTTCCAGGATCTATTAATTTCAGTAAAAAAAATTACAATTGATACATTAAACAACAAAAGTGGTGAAGTGAAGTGGTGGGATGTAGAATAGAAAGTGTAAAAGTGAACTTTTTAAAGGACAGATAATCTCACCTGTAACAGTTGCATGGCCACTTCATAGATGTCCCTGGAAGAATCAGCCGCCTTGAACAGAATCAAGTTCAGCAGCACCACAGTGTCAAATTGGTAATCCCTGAAAGAAAATACAAAACACATTGAGAGAGCTTAATAAGAAACACACAATCTAAATTCAAGTTGTTGTGGTAAAAATGTACCTGTTATGAAAGACGTTGGCAATGGCCTTAAAGCACCCGGCAGCCACTCGGCGGGAGCCAGTGTAGCAGCGGTCCACAGCCCAAAACATGAGGTTGCTCTGGTCTGGATTCAGCTCCAACAGCAGCATCACGGCCTCACAACCCAGCTGGTGAACCTGTAAGAGAATATACAACATACATTGACTGTTAGATCTCCTTCATCATTACATTACATACATTAGCATGGGCACAAAAATATACTGTAAAATTTATATGGAGTCTGGAACATCAACATTTAGAATGCACTACATGTGGCTACCCACATGAAGTGTGTAACATTTTGTATGCAAAATTACTAAAATCCAAAAAGGCTGACAAAGTAAAGATAAGTGCATGATTAGCATGATTGAATCACCAGTTATGTCTGGATTATTTTAATCTCAACATTTTTTTTTTTTCATAACTAATTTTATTGCATAGGCTTTTATCTGAATTAAGTTTTACTGTGCCAACTTCTTGCTTTACTTCTGAACATCACAATACAGTACTAATGCCACATTACATGAACCAGGGCTGGATAATTTTGACCTCAGAAAGTCTGTCAATTCACAGAAATTATCCTGCTTTTGTGTTGACTGCCACATTCACTCATTAAGATTAACTGGTGTTTAACTGGTGTTTTTCTGCATAGCAGTCATTAAATTTATCGCAAAATATGGGCAAATAGTTTTGACAAGGTGAATATAACCCAGAAAACAACTGCCCACCTTATCTTTGACAAATCATGTTCTCACCTCAACTTAATATCCGGTACACATCCATTACAATCTATTCCCTGACCAGACTATCAAAGGCAATGTAAGTGATGAAGTTGGTTCCTAGAGCAGGACAGCATTGCTCCACAATAATAAGATTATGAGTTTGGTTCCCAGCCTGGGGCCTCTCTGTGTGGAGTTTGCATGTTCTCCCTGTGTCTGTGTGGGTTTCCTCCCACCATCCAAATACAGCATGTTGGGTTAACTGGTGACTCTAAATTGTCTGAGTGTGAATGGTTGTTGGTCTCCATCTGTCTCTGTGTGTTGGCCCTGTGATGGACTGGTGACCTGTCCAGGGTGTACCATGCCTTCGCCCAGCTCACTCTGGGATTGGCTCCAGCACCCCCCACGACCCGGAAACAGAAAAGCGGTAGAAAATGGCTGGATGGATGGATTGAAGGAAGTTGGTTCTTATGGTAACATTTCACTTACTTTCTTGTCCTGAGAATCCAGGATGTTGTCGAGCCACTTATAAAGGTATCCATCAGAAGAGAGGCCAACATTGTCAGCTACAGGTCCACAACACAACACTGCAGACATGGCCTAAAAGAGTGATACTCATGTTAGTTAACAGTGCGAAGGTACTTCAACATTTATGTCGTCTAATAGGTTTGCATGTACCTTTAGTGCACAGTACTGATGGCGGTTGATCTGCATATTTCTGTCACTGTAGCGATCAAGTGGTGTAAACATGATGCTGAAGGGCCCAGCCCAGTGACTGAACAGCATGAACAAACTGTGTCTCAATGACTGCTGGGGGAAGATAGTCCTCCTCTGGTGCACTGAAAACAAATAACAGTGATACAAGAAACCCAGTTTATACAGATTAATTGCAAATAAAATTTTGTTTTTAACTGTCTGGATTAGAGAAATGTAAAGCCCCATCTATGTTTGGTCAAAAAACCTGCTAAACCTAGGGTTTGCCAGTAGTGAAAAAGGTTACGATCATCATTCTAAGTTGGGTGAAATGTCTCATATAACAGTATTTATTTGCAATCATGTAACCACAACACCCAGGAAAACATGCAAATTTTCATCCCCGTTCTGTGCTATGGGGTCTTTCAGTTCACAAGCAGACCTTCCCAACACAGCCGCTACACTATGCCCAGGCACCCCTGGATTTGGTTTACAAAACACATTGACTGAAGTATCTTACATAGGCTTTGACATTTTACAGGAGAACCAACGCAGGGATAATATTTGGCAGACCCCTGTGTGTGTTTGTAAGTGCATTTGTAAGTATATGACACCCTGGAACCCCCCTCCAAAACAAAAAGACAAACTACGTAAAAAAGGCCTTTTTTAGTAGTTTGCTTGTGTTTTCCTAAACCTAAATATAGTAGCTAGAACTGGTGTAGAGACTAAAACATATACCTGGTACATTTTGGATGATATTGGCCACAAGTGCACTGAAGTGACAACGAATGTCCTTTAATGTATCAGAGTCTTTGTCATTTTCAGCTTCAAGCAGCTGCCTGGTTAGATCAACATATTCAAGCAACGTGCTGTTCAGAGAGTGGCTGTCTCCATCCAACCCTCCACTGGCTCTGCAAACAGAAAAGTAAAGTGAGAAGTGAATCTTAAATATATCAGCGTGCAAATACATTCCTCATCCTGCAGTGCAAATGAGTTGTAGGTTGCTTACATCTGACTGATGACACCAGCATCAGCCAATAGCTCAAAAATCCGAACCAGCTGGACCCTGAGGATGTCGCGACGCCTGCGTCGCTTCATGTTCTGGAAAGTAAAGATAGTATCATTATAACCCAGTAACTGGGCTGTCGCTAAATACAACTGTGACTGAGTGGTCTCAAAGTTATCTTTGAACTGTACTTACTTCAGGTCTTCTTTCCAGAGCTTCTTTGATAATGGGATTTAGCTCCTCTAGCAACTCTCTGAAGAATATCAAAGTTACATGTACATTAAATAACACTACTATACAACTTACACCAAGGTGTGTGTACAAATGCATGGACCACGTACAATGTTGATTACCTGAAGGCTACGGGGTTGGTTCTACCAAGCCCCAACACAAGAGACTCTGTGATGTCCATGCTCTCAGAGCGCATCATTGGAACAATGTGTTTGAACAGGGAGGAAGGGGACGGAGTGCCAACAATCTGTTAACAGACACAATATTGTTTTTATTTTCTGTACAGCTTGCCAACTTTTCAAGAACAAAAACAGTAGATGTGTATACATTAAATGTTGGATGAGTTGTGTGATGCTCCTGACCTTCGAATCGTAACTGTAGCCGCTGTCCGGTGTGGACGCCAGCGTCTCAGGTGGGGAGCAGCGGACGGAGCCAGAGGTGGAGGAAGATGAACACATGGAGGAGGAAGAGGCGGAGCTGCAGCATAGAATCAGGTAGTTTCTCCAAAGACCAATGTAAGAGTCACTGCTGTTCAGACTGTTCACTTTCTTGGCATTGATGGGACTACTGCAGATAGACATACAGGAAAGGTCAGGGATTAGTAATGTTGCATCAAATGAGGTAAACATTACTGTACTGTGGGCTCATTGATCAGAGTAGCTGCACACTCTTGCTGTTAGGACTTTCATGTCATCACAAGAACATCTGATCGTCTTTGAAATATAATCTACAATTGAAAACACCTACAACGACAGAAAGACACATACAACTGCACAGTGCACAAAACGGAAATAAGAGGAGACATACTTTATGTCAACTTGTGGGGACAGTAGCTGCAGACGAGTGTAGGCAAACATCCAGGCATAGCTTAGGGCAGTGGGGCAATGCTTGGGCAGATGTTCCTGTCGCAGGTAGCTGGAGAAGCTGATGACCCACGGGTCCTGGCCCTGAGTAACATGGGCAAAGACCCAGATGTGCGAGGGGCTCACCACATCAAACTGGTGGCTTATGGGAGATGAACTCCACTCTGCTAGAGTCTGTAGATCAATCCCACTGGGACAATACAGCAGGTTGGTCTGGAGAAAGACAATGATAAGTCTCAGTGTATGTGTGAAAGTTTAATGACTCGAAAAAGAAACCAATGGGCCTTTATACCTGGTCAGCTCCTGTTAGATGAATGAAACTCTCCAACACTGGTGCACTTAATCTATCCATGACATCAATGGCCAATTCTTCATCCCCCTGAAAGATTAAACATATATCATATAAATAGATGCCTTCACACACACAAGACTCACACCCATTAAAGTGTTCTTCGTCAGTTAACAGAAAATTCAGTGCAAGTATTTACCTTGCCGATTCCCAATGCAGTGTGCAGTGCACGGACCTCCTTTAGGACATTAACAGCCAGCCTGCGTGTGGCAGGACGGCAGCTACAAAGCACCACCAGAGCTAAACCCTCAACCACATGAAGCACCCCTAATGGAGGAACACGTTCCAGGGAAAGAGAATGGCCACTGCTTGAGCCCTGTCCAACAAAACATGTATTTAGGAATAACATCTAACTCTGATATATGTATATGCACATTTGTCACAAAAATCATTGCCTTGACCAACCTGTGCATCATTGCTCTTATTGCTGCTTTGCACTGCCTGCCTCCATTGGCTGATGAGCTGTAGTAGCATTTTGACAGCATTGTCCAACAATGTGGGGTGGACATCAGTCACCTCCCGGACAATAAAGTAGACAAAGCCCGAGAGAACGTCCTCACGCCACTCAGGGAAATCCACCATCAGAGCCTGAAGTGTAGTAAAGGCAAGGCCCCGCAGCTCTTCATCCATGTGGATGGTCAGTCTAGATGAGGAGAGGGAGACACATATTAGAGGTCAAGAAAGAGTAACCAGGGCTACAGTATATATTGTGTAGTGACAGAGGGGATGAATTACTTGGCTAGAAGCTCTATTAGGTCTTGTCTGCTCATGCCATCTGGTATTAGTCTTGGGATGGCGGCCACACATGTCCGGAACAGATCAATCTTTGGTTTCCTCTCTCCCCTGTAGGACAAACATTTCATGAGATGGTGCATCAGCCAAAGGCATTCAGAGTAACTGCATGGATCCATTGTGGTTACATACGTGATCATGTCTTCAGGCTCCTTGTTTGACATCTGAACATTTGTCATACTCATGGATCGCCCCACCTCTTTGTCGAGGTGTCGCAGGATGTTATCTAAGGCTTTTCTTACTTGTGGGTAGTACAGTGACATGCCTGAAAACACCCAACAGGCCAATCATTAAAAGAATTAAATGACAAAACACAGATATAATACAGGTCTTGAGAGGCCTCTTCTTGAAATCAGGGGCATTTCAAGAATTAGACCTACCTATGACCTTGGCTTCTTCATCAGTCAGAGTGGTGTTGAGGAAGATCTTTTTGACACGTAAGGTATTGCCAGAAGGCATGATGATTCCTGTCGTAGGCATAGGAGGCTCCCCATCTTTCTGCTGCAAGCTGTCGGCAATCACCAAGAAGGCTCTCAAGCCGATATTCATCCTCTGTTAGGAACAAATAGAGGGGAGGATGAGGGAGATTCCACCAACACTACAGTAACAGTATCATTTCAATCCTTATCTATACTTCACCTCTGGGTTGATAGTAAAGGTTTTATGAGATTTGCCCACACACAGGAGATCATAGATAATCTCCTTCATAGCGAAGTCCAGTCGTTCCTGTAGCAACAGCCAAACAGACCAGCGACCACAGAAAAGCAGTTACAGCATGGTATATTCAATTTTATTTCAGTCTTGAAATCAGCAATGAGAACTCCTGAGCCTACCTGAGCTATGAATTGGATGATCTTAACAAAGATGTTAAGGGGTGTGTCCCTTGGCACCACGCTGCGGGAACCTTTGGGGAAAAGTGCTGAAACGATGCTGAGTAGGCGACTAGGAAGAAAAACAGACACATTGAAGTAGCATTTTAAATACTAAATAGAAGATCAGACATTTAAATAACTGACTTGATAGCCATGGTTTGAGATTGTGTACAATTATATGTAGTCTGAGGCTCAGAGTGGAGATGGCCCTTGAACTGACCTCTGTGTGACAGTGTTACTCTCACACTTGATCCTGATAATGTACACCCATAGCAGCCTGTAGAGGGACTCCAGTGCTACACGGGACATTTTGGGGTCTTTGTTCTGTAGATGTAAAAATAAGAATATGAGGCACACAACTAATTGTTGTTGCTTGTAGAATTTAAGAGTGAACATATTAAATCCATACAACAACATTTTAAAACTTATAAAGTTGTGTAGTTGTGTGACAGATGTCGGAACATTGAGATGTCGCATGGTTCAATAATCGGTCAGCTTTGGGCTCATAGAAGTTTTAGGACACAGTCATCATTAACATTAGTAAAATACAGTACTATTTAATGACCCATTTAAAGAGTTGCACAGTATAGAGACAATTCACTTCAAACATTGGGAGTAATTGTAATACAAACTTTTGGTCTTAGATTCAGAAGAGAAGACATCCAGTCACTATTTCTGCTTATGCCAAACATCCTTATTGTTGAGATGAGGGTTAGGGTTAAAAAATTATTTCCAGACACTTTACCCTGATGGTGTGCTGGAGTTTTGTTACTCAAACTACTCCATTCATTAGTTTCACTATTGTTGTTTTTCCTTTGACCATTTTAACATTTACCATTTGACCATTTTAACATATAAAGCTAATGAGAGGCCGAATTCTTCCACATATCAGTGTAGAAGAATTTTAAGATCAAGAATTTTTAGCCAATCATTCAGAGGTTTCAAAACTATGCCATCAACATGGTAATTCACAGCGAGGAAAGTGTTGAAACATAGAGATCATCATAGACCTGCCCTGCCCCCAGATTACCACAGAGTGCTTGGAAGGCCAACGGGAAATGCTATGGGGTACAACACACTTGACTTAAGCATGCTATACCAAAAATGAAGCAGGGGCAAATATGACAGAAGCAGAAAGCTGGAAACTTCTGTGAATAAATCCAAATAAAACCTCAGAGTCAGAGGAAAAAAATTTTTTGTAAATTACGTAATTTAGGTACTATCCTGGATTGTGAATCACAGTCAAACTGTCCCTTTTTGATCTTTCCCTCTGCAGTCCAACAAAGAACAGAACTCTAGCGTGATGGGCACACTCTTGTTGTATTGTGATGCACTGATTTCATAAATGAATTAACATTCTGCTGGAAAACCAAAAGACACGCATCTCACTTTAGTGCTATGCACATGAAAGTTATCTGACATGCATCGAGTAATTGACTTGATAGAGACAATACTGCCCTGCCCTACTGTGAGCAGCCAGTCGGGCAGGTACTAGAGTCTGCAGCAAGAGAGAGGGGAGCTTGGTTTACCTTCTGTTAGCCTGCTTGTTAGCCTTATTTGCAACTTCAACAGAAAACCAAAAAATTGGCACTACAAGACCACACTGTAAAAATAATGCATCCCAGATAAACTTGCCTTTTCACTCTTTCATGCCTTTACAGGCTCCACTGTGAAACTTTGGCAGGATTAGTCAATATTTGAACTCATAACCTGTATTGCTCGGATAGCTACTATTTTATATTTTTAATTAGTCAAGTTTCATGGCAATACCAACACTTGACTTTTTCTACAGTGTGCTTGTCTCTTAGATTGGTATGGTTGCAGTGCAACACTGTGGTTTATGGAACAAATCACATGTAGTTACAGCTGAATCATTCACCAATAAATATGCATGAAACTGTGGAACTAATTACTGCATACAAATAGAGTATATTTCAAGGTAATTTTAGCCCAATGCCAATAAGCTAAATAGCCATCTCTCCACGATAAAAAAAAAACAAAAACAAAACCATCTGACTACAGTAAAATTATAAATATTTTGATAACAAGAGATATTTAAGTAAGTAATCACTACTGCTTATAAAAACAAACCAGCTTAATAACAAAAGCCAAGGGCAACATCACAAGTGGTTCAGATGTTCTACTTCTCTAGTTTCATTCAGTAACACTTTAATGACAGTGTCACAACAGAACAACTCACTACCAAGTAGCCATGAGGGCCAAGTTGTACAACCGTACATCTGCCATACGGTTCAGTCCTGATGAGGACCTTGGCCCTGACTGTACCATAAAACAGGATTCCAGTAAAGTAACTTCAGGTTTAACCATGAGATATCCTGCAGTGGGACAGCTCAGCACAAGTTAAATGTGGAGTTACCTTGATAACCTAAATCCTGCCCCTGGACCGTTAAACAACAGAGAGCCCCAGGCAGTTCACTGACACCAGATGACTCACCTGCAGCGTCTCAATCTGCTTTCGGATGCTGTTGTTAGACGGCATCTGGAGCAAGTCAGTATGAGAAAAAGATCAAATGACAGGAGACAAATAATGTGGGGTTTGAGGAGGGACACGTGCAAGTTATAGGCAAAAACAAAAGCATAAACTGAACAAACATGACAAGAGCACTCTGACACAGCTTTTCGCTTGTCAGTGTGATATTATATAAATCAAACTGCTTTATTGGGGGAAAAAATGAACTGGTGAACATGCCACCTGTGTATTCATTTGTGGCATGGGAGTAAGACAAAGCAACAGTCCATTTGCATAAAATATGATGTTACATATTTCAAAAGAGAGCAAAATCAATTTTGTAATGTACAAAAGCAAAATAAGGTGTGCTGTGGTCTGGAAATCAAACAGTGTGACACAGAAAATATACATAAATAGAGGAGTGGAGATGACAGACACAGAGGGATATGGACTCGTTTAAAGATCTGGTTGGGAAATCTGTTTATAAAGAGAGCAAAACAAAAAAAGTACAAAAGAAAGAAAGAAATTGCCTGTTTCACCTGCTGACGAGAGGAAACACCCGAGCCAACTGTCTATTCAAATCAGTGTCAAGCACACAGAATGCAAAATTTTAACCCTGCAGAGATCATATTCACAGTAGGGCTGCACAATGATGGCATAGATTCAATTTTCCATTAGTTCATAAAATGCAGTTATCACCAATATTGATCAAGGTTAAGATGAAACTGCTATATATTGGTTGTCACAGCAGTTTGTCCAGAAGTAATGGCACTTCCTAGCTACTTAATTATATGAAAACAAATGATCAGACATATGCAATAAGAAAATTTTAAGAATCGTGTGCTGTTAAATTTGTACTGATAAGACAAATTCAAATTTTGAATTTCTTCTATATTTGGCTTGATTCTTGGTAATAAACTTTATTTTAGATGTGCTTCACAAAGACATGCTGAGTATTCAAATTATAATTGGTCAAGCATTTTGGAGGGTGAGGGCAAATTACACCACTGTTCTCTAGGAAAGGTCATGAGATCAAATACTGGTGGATAACACATTTATTAAGCATTTTGGAGCATCAAAAACTTAAAGCTTATTGGGCGTATTTATAATGTCCTTATTGTGAAGCCTTACTCAATCCCAAAAGATTTTCAAAACAGCGGGCTTAAATAATTAGGCAGCCCGTAATTTAAAAATGCTCAAGCACAACCACAGAATCAAAAATCACAGATAAAGCCCCAAATCACTGAAACCATCACGACACTCAAGCCACTACAAAGGTCTGTACAATTATGCCACTCATAGAATCAGCATCACCACCCAGGAAACTAACTAATTGCAAATTTCCAATGAGGGAAATCTAAAACAGTTACCATAGTGAAAGAGAATGCTGGAATGAGATCACTGAAAGGACAGATGGCCATTTAAAACCATCGGAAATCACCATCACAAAGAAACGGAAACAGAAATGTTTCCACCACAAGATCATACAATCTCCCACAAAGGGTAATTGATGAAAAATGGAAAAGTCAGTCATTGCGTCAGTCCGTCTGTGTGATTAGGCCAATCAGCCTCTGGATTGATTCAGTTCCATGATTGGTCAAGGAAAGGAGGAAAGTGGGTTTGATCTGTTCCTAACTGGTTTATCAGGAGTCATTAACAGACCTGAGTTAAAACAGCACTTGAGATACAATAGTATGCAAGTTGCATTTCTCCTCGCTTTAGATAAAGACGTTTTTTTAGGATAAATGTAAGAAAAAAAAAAAAAAGAAAAAAAAAAGCTGCACATTTTTTCAGTTTATGTTAAATTTGGTGTGGTTTCACTGTTGAATAATAATGACTAATCTTTCACTTTATGTTTGCATTTTTCCCCCATTTTGAGCATAAACTTGCTTAAAATAAAACAAACAATACCAAAAAAAAAAAAAAAGTTTTGTTTTGTTTTTTTTTTTTTTAAACAAAGGGTCTGTTGTTATCTTTTCAAATCAAGTGCTATTCCTATCCAGATCTGGTTGTTGATAATGGAGGGAAAGTACATAATGATCTTCAGACAGAACCACAGAGCACACCCTTCACAACTTCAACCACTGGTTTTTAGTGTGTTATTATATGTAGTAATGAATGTTGATGCTACACATTCTAATAAATTTCGTAAAACAAAGAAAAGTTATAAGCATACATTTCGAGGAACTCATTTCACTTTGTTTAATTAAATTTTGTATTCATAACATGGGTCTGTGAGGTTTGGACTGAATTAGCATACACTGTCAAGCAATGGTGTATAAAATACTTTAATCTGAATAATGTAGTCATTGTGCTCTTTTTTTACAGCCAGAGAAGTTGAAATTTCTCAAGTTAAATGGTTGTGGGTGCATGCGCAATTACCTTTAGGTGTGAGAGACAGTTCTGAAGGAAGATGTGCCAGTTGCTGAGGAAGAACTGCTTCTGACTAACACACAGCAAGCAAGTCACCAGGGGATAAAGAGCCTGCAGAGACAAACTGTGTCAGCACCAAAAATGTGAGGGAATAAGTAGTTTTCTCAACAACTCTGGATTCGTTTGACAAGTGCAAAAAAAAAAAAAAGGAAAAGAAAAGAAACAATCCAGATTTTTCTGAAAGGGTTATGGAGTTGGTTTGTAAATACAGTGGCTGTGTTTGTATACAAGGGCTCCATCATTTCTCGATAATAATGACAGCCTTGGTGAGAGCCTAGGTCAATAATGATGTTGAACAAAATACAGGACTTAAACACAAAAGAAGAAGGAAATTGAAATGATGCAAAGCAAACAGAAATAGAGATGGGGGGAAGAGAGACCAAAAAAAAAAAAAAAAAAAAAAAAAAAAACAGTAGGGTGTTGGAATTATTACCAAAGAGTGCTTCTTCCGAGAACTAAGGTCAAATGTTGTCTGGTACAGCATCTCCACAAAGTTCTTCAGGCACGGCACATTGACTTCATTTTTCACCGCCTATGGATGAAGAAGTCATTACTATGGATCCCAAATTTACAAAAATACACTGGGAAATGTATCATTCTAAAGTAGAAGAAGTGAAAAAACTGTAATTGTTTTTAAAAGATACTTACAGCTGCAACAGGGATGAGGATCTCAACAAAAAGACCTGCAAGAGCATGCTTTATATCCTTATCCTTGACTTCCAAGAAATACTGGGCACACTCCTAGAAGCACACATGAAAAAAGAACAGATAAAGAAAAACACAAACATATCAAGAGGAGCAGGCAATGCTGCATTTTAACATACAGTATTCTGATAATGAGACCCTACACACTGGCCCACTTTTAATACGTTATATCTATATGATGTTATAAACTTCAATTTTAATTTGCAACATCAATGTTGATGATCTCTTGTTGTTTTTGTGCACCTCTTTGTTGTGGAGCATTTTGTGTTATGAAATGCAAAAAGAGAAAAAAATAAATATACCTAATATAAAATATGTGGAAACCAACATCTTGGTACATCACTCTAAACAGGTATAACAGATATGAATTGACACCCCCCCCCCCTCCCATTACAGCATCCTGGTACAGTCATTTTTCACTGATAGCATGAGCCACTGACACAACAAAATATTATATTAATTACATTATCAACATATTTGGAGACAAAGATAATGTAATGGATATTTAAAGGTCACACAGGGGATAAATGAGATTTCCAGGTGATTTTGAGATAAATCAGGGGTAGGTTTTATATTAAAATTGTCAAAGTATCAAGGCACTCAGTACGCAGAGGATTTTATACAGCATTTACAAGTTTCATGACTTCATGCCCAACCCACCTGGACCATACCATCTTACTGGATATCAACACTTGAAGTGTAAAATATGGAACTTTCAAATATGAAATATTCAATATTGCTCAGGCTTTTTAGCATTATTACATGGTGCTGAAATTGAGCATAAAAAAATAAAACACTGCGTGTCCCATTAACACATTAAGAAATCAGAATCCTGTCTGTCTGCCTCTCACAGCTCTTGGCAAAGCCTGAAAAACGCATACACTCACTTCTTGGCGAACATCACCTTTAGCCATTACTCATGTAGTTTTATTAGCCATTGCTATGGAGAGCTGCTGAGTCTGAACTCAGGAGGAGTAAAAAAAAAAAAATGTCTAGCACTATTTAGCAGATACATATATGTGCCATACATACCTGCATGAACTGAAAAGAAGCCTCAAAATCCTCCACAGGATACATTTTAACCCGGAAGAACTTCATGCCCATGATGAGACTGATGATGCTCTGTACTATATAAGGGCTCTGTTCTTTTTGCCTGAGCTCCTTTAGTTCTGTGATGAACTTCTTTCTGACCGCTTGAAACCTGAGCGCGGACACACAAATATATACACGTTTACACATAAAATATGGTTAAGCAGTGAATATAAATGTGAGAAGTTGTTCAACTATGATTGTAGGTAAGAGGCAGGATTAAACTTGCTCACTTTGACTGTGTAAGGACCCCAATAACCTCAGCGTACAAGTCTGCAATGATGTGCACATTGCCAGTGTTGGGGCCACAGTACCTGTGAATAGAAGAGGCAGATACTAGCATCCTTTATGTTGGGGAAAAAAAATGCACTATTTCACTGACGATAAATCAGAAGAGGCTAAAAGCAACATCTTATTTGCAGCTGACACAACAAGAGACAGTTGTTGTTTAAGTGTCAGTTTATAAAGTGACATAACAACCCTTCTATTCAAAGGGAATGACTGACTGACTGTCAAGCCAAACCCTTATTCCATTCAGCATTATTCACAGCCACTTTTTTTTCATGATATTTATCTGTCAGTTGTCTCACTTACCCCTCTTTGTGTTTAAAGTGCTTGAATGCCAAGTTTAGAACTTCATGTACTAAAACATCTGGCACTGGATGAAGAGGAATCTGTGACGTAAACAAGGAATCGTTAGTCTTATTAGAAATACTGATAGTCTTCATTCTTTCTGTTTGCTACCATTCACTACCCTCCCTACAGGAAGAGGGCCAAGGACAACTTAGCTCTGGTCTCCAGGGACTGGCTTCTATCTCCAAATACTACTTAGCTCAGCGCTGTCCACTTTAAAAAACACACTCAGTTGGAAGTCGATATGGAGCCAGTTGTTTATTTACGTTGTCCCCTTGTGGGGACTGACCTGACTGCAGTTCTTCTCTTTATCAAAGTAGATTAAAAACTAAAACCTCATTCCTATATTAGGGTTAGGACGCAAATCACTTGTGAAGGGAAAGAAAGGAAGAAGAAAGAGAAAAAAAAAAAAAAAAAAAAAAGCACAGTAATTCCTACTGTGTTGACAGTGATGAATGTTTAGTTTGAATAACTGATATAAATTAAAAGAAATGAATACAAATTTTGTAAATTCATAATATATAAATAAATCCTTTTCTGTTTTGTAAGTGCAAAATACAGTCATGTCTTACAAGGTGCACTTTAGGGGTGTTTCTTTGATAAGATAAAAATCAGTCTCAGGTGTATTCACTGTATTTCCCCTCCAACCTGTAAACACTCAGCAGTCACATGACCCAAACAACCACACTAACATGTTTTATGGGCATTGTAAATCACCATATCAGAACAGATAGTTACATAGCTCACCTGTTTTAGAACTTCCACTGAAACTAAACAAAAAATGAAATCTATGGCTAAGTCCCTCCGTTCCAGAAGGTAATCTTTATCCCGATGCTGTTCATCTCTGCAAAGCGAGAGAAACAAAAATGTAAATAAGACAGTTTCGAATAATTTTTTATCTTAAAACTGTCAAGAATCTAAAGTGAACAAATGAAGGGGCCCAACTCACCCTTTGGACTTAGTACTAGAGCGAGGCCTGTACTCATAAGACTCATCTTCAGTGCCGCTCTGCCGCCGGTACCAGTCGAACAGTGTGCGCAGTAGGGAGGGCAAACAGTGTTCTGCTATTGAGCTCATAGAGCTTATTAACTAGAAAACAATGACAAACAAGCATGATATTTAACACAATTGATGTTTTCTCTTTTGACAACAATTGAAAAACCAGAAATTTGACTGTGTTTTTTGACAGATTAGTTAACTTAGGAGGCAGGTTCAGTGACATCATGCTCATCTGGACAAAAGTGTAGACTAATTCCATTTTAATGCAAAAAGTTGCCCATGTTGCTATGTTCATTTGGACAACTGAAGTTGGGTACTTTGAACCCCACTGTTTTGATCACAGACACACTGCAGCCATGTCTTTAGTACAGAAGGCGTGTTAGTCTGGGATTTCTTCCTGGTGAAGCAAGTGCTTGCAGGTTCAGGAAATCCCATGTCAAGGGAGTCTTGCCAACTTCTCAGCACTTGGAAGAAATGTTCAGTGACTTCAAAGTTCTAGCTCAAGTGGTGCTCAGGATTCCAGTCACCAGTGTGGTAGCAGAGCACAAGTTTACCCTTCATGAGATGTTGTCTGTCTGAAGTGCAGAGGCAAAAACAGTCACAGCTGCAGCAATCAAATAGCGTGCTTGATCCAGCGAGAACACCCACACTCAAATTCATGAAGGAAGTTCTGAGGTTAGGCAAAAACTACAACAGGTCAAATGAGTCTGATTTAATTTCTTGTCAATGGTTTGCCAACATTTCAATTCTAATTATCTAATTTTGTAATTGTACTGTCCATATTTTCCTGTTTTGGCACAGTGCCATCCACTGACAATTTGGGGACAATTTGCGTCAGTGCATCAATATGTCAGATTGAAGGCTGTAGCAAATTTATTACAAGCATGTAAATACAGATTCAGACTTTAGATCATGGACAATAGTAGGCACAAACTACAAGTATGTGTGTACATATACATACATATATACTGGACCAATAAAAAATAAAAAGTTTGGACACAGTGTGGAGCCTGCATCCATTGGCCCAGGATTCAAAGGGCGTTTTCAGTGAGGGTGTCCACATGTATCAATTAAGATTCACTCACTCATTTCACCAGGGTTATGGCACACAGGACCAGTAAAAAAAATAAAATAAAAAAGAGTTTGGAAACACTTTCCTGTTCATTTAGATGGGAAAATGTGTCCAAGCATCCAACTGTGTGTGTGGCCCAGTGCTGCGTGCTAAGAGATGTGGATGATGGATGCTAGGTAGGAGAGTTATGCAACTGCTCCCTTTGCCCTTATGGTACAAGGCAGATACACTTCAGCCCCCAATGCTGATTTACTGCTGACGATGACACAGCAATTCTACACTCTCACTTTTGCACTCTCTATACCCATTTTATTTCTCTCTCTCTCGCTCTCTCACTCACAATAGGGACAGCTGGATCTATAGCACCATATCCTCACTGGCTTTGTGTTGTGCTGAACAAAGCATTCTGCAGCAGGCAGGCCCATTGTATAGAGGTCTGCAGCCAGCTACAGATGAGGGACAGACAGGCCATTGAGTGGGGCATTGATTGGTTGGAGCTGGGGATTCAAACACTGCATACACATAGACAGAATGGAAAGGATCCTTTTTGGACCTGGAAAATGATTGTGTCACATTCATACTCCCACATGTGGTACAGTTTTAATCTCCTGGCCATCACTGTGGCTGGACTGACCTGGTCAAATTGTGCATCTTCTCCTCTCTGGAGGGATCGGGACAGGGGTTTCTCCTGTAAGAAAGGTCAGATAGGAAGAGATTAGGAAGGCTGTTATTAACCAAGCACACCTGTCATTGGTACTTGCTGATGTTTTATTTTAAGTTCTCAAATGACAGCGAATAAGAAGGCAGTTCAAATATAATGCCTAAGCTGAAAGTGATATTAGCAAATAAGTAATTTAATCATTCATGCATCTCTCATATGCAAAAACTGTTTTGTTTTGTTTTTTTCTTTTTTTTCCCCCTGCAGCAGCTAAAGGCGTGGTTCTTAGCTGCAAAAGAGGAGCAGTTGTCTCAGCACTGTGTTATGCTTTGAATTTCATTTCCTGGGTTTCCTGACACCAGCTCTGACTCCCCCCTCTATGGACTCACCAGCGGTTCAGCCATCACCATCTCAATCTTCTTCTCAGCCAGCACAGCAAACTCTGCAAATAGACTCTTGATGACAAACTCCCCTGGCTTGAGCTCGGGGTCGATGGTGATGCTCGACATGGCAGCAATGTTGTGTTTCTCCCACGAGAGGGGAGTCACAGAGGATGGGGCACGGCGTCTACTCACGCTGCTGCTGACTGGTGCAGAAGCTACAAAAAGGCCAGAGGGTAGAGGTGAGGAAATAATACGTGGGGAACTGAAACACCAGGGTCAGAATAACAACAACACACTTGGCATAAAGCATTCAATGTCATGCACTAGTTCTAATCTAATCCACATTCTTAAAAGGTTAAAAAGGTTTAAAGTTCTGTAAAACTGAATCTTCTTCAGTGGTAGATCTTCAGCGGTATTTCAAATGGGTTCCTGAAATATTTTCATTAGAGTAACTAGGAGAACCCAGGACTCACTGCACATTTGCATGCAGATGCAGGTGCAGATAGTTTGGTAATTCTACACAAAATAGTATTCATTTATAATTATTTATGTATTATTTTTTATTCAATTTAATTTTCCAATTAATTCCATCCTGAAAATCAGCAGGATTTAGCTAGACAGCCAAAAAGCTACAGCCCAAATTAATCAAAACCCCTAATCAAAGAATTTTAAAATCTTTTTTATGCAGGTGAAAAACACTGAATTAAATTCCTAACACCTCATGAATTCCTACTACAAAATAAGACCAAACTCTGCATGATCTGCTCTTTATCAATAAAATAAAAAGCATGAAAAGTGCATCACTAACATGAAGCTCATCTAGGTACACAGACTCAGAAAAATGGCCTTGCAGCATTTGTTTCAGGCAGGACAAAACTTCCAGCCAAGTGGACAGCCAGTGGTAAACTGACCCTCTACCTCCTTCCCTCCCAGGAAAAGCCTTGTTCTGTTTCTTCCTGGTTGTCACAGTAACAGTCATGGAACAGAAGTGCAGTAAAAACAAGTTTTTCAGCTGCGGAAACACATTTATATCCCACAGATAAAGCATGATATAAATATGACATACACTTTTAAGTGGCGATATGTCCATTGATGAGGAAGCTGAACTCCTAGTGAGAGTCTGATAAAGACGATTGAGACTCTAAATTAACAATAGTTTTGTTGTGCTTGAACCATTTCAGATTAACTGAAAACTGAATTGCATTTCACACCAGGGACCTGTGCCACATACTACATTCAACAAAGTCAGGATATTTTGTTATCTTCGCTAAGACTAACAGCCACTATGAGCAGGCTGAAAGGTCACGCAGCAATGGTTATCAACTCAGTAAATCAACCCAAGTGGACACACTAGATGAGTAAGGGCTTGCTGCAAATGACCAATTACAATCATGGACAAGACTGCAAGCAGTAGAGTGGTGACAAATACAACTTCCTCAAGGTCAACAACAATTAATACTCAGGTAATCATTTTGATTTTGCTACCAATCGTGTGGTATCCAGTTACTGTTTCTTTAGTTGCTGATGTTATTTACAATAGCTTTTTTCCCCCTTACATACACACTATGTATATTTTTAGATAAGATAGTACTTTATTTATACTATGTATGGGAAATTTACTGTTACAACACATGTATGTTTTGTTTTCATATCATGTTCATATCATGTCAGTTTATCAGTAAATAATTTTTTAATTTCCAAGTACAAAGTCAGACATATTGAAGCTCTTGAGCCCTACAACTTGATATAATATTTTACAGAATACTAATGATCAATAAACCAATGTGGATGTCAGACATGCACGTGACTTATTTGACCTTGGCAGCAGCAGCTACCATTCTTCTTGAATAAAACTGATAACAATTCAATAAAATGTCAGAAGACAGAATAAAAAATAAATGAGCATGCTACCATGAGACAAACACATTTTATTTATTGCAAAATTAGCATAGAATTAGTCAGCTTCTACCATCTTATACTGTTTCTCTTTCAGAAGATGTAGAATGATTTGTTTAAAAAAAAAAAAAAAAAAGCTAAATAACATGGCCCGTAACCTGACCCTGGATAAGTGAATGAAGATAGATGAATGGATGGATAAATAGCATGGTCATTTCACAACATGTTTTTATTTAATTCTTCAATTAAATTAATAATCACAGTATTTTCTGTGTAGCAAATGAAAGTGGGAGGGTGACAGCAGCAGTGTAGTAGCAAGTATTGTGGTCATGCTGTCCAGCAGCACAGAGGGCCTTTCAAGAATTTCCCTCTTTGTTTACTGTGCTTCACCAACATCCCCAATGATGTCACATACCAAGCTTCTAATATCCAGTCAAGTGCTTTGTCCACTGTCCATTCCAGTCTTCTTTTGTCTCACACCCTGGATACCCAGGACCAGGCTTGGTGATCGACTGGTTCACACGTACTAATATCGAACACACTTTCTCCCTTGAATGGAAACGGGACACTAGACATCCTTTGCTTAACCATGTTGTTGTGCTGCCCCTCCCCCCACTTGCTCTGTGCCACTAGGAGATCCCAGTCATTTGTGGCATGCCAAAAACAACCGACCAACCAAAACTGACCAAATAATTGCATTCAAATTTTAAGAGGGTTGGTTATAATTTTTTCCGTTTCAAACCAGGAGCTGTACGGACTGAAAGTTTAACAATTCAGCACTATTCAGTGACTGGTCCTAAGGTCATCTTTGATTTCCCATTCAAATCAAAATGCAAACGTTCAAGCACACTTTTCTAATAATATGCAAATGCTAAAAAAAAAAAGGCTTGTGGCTGAATCTACTGAAAGGTTTTATCGAGTCTGTATTCAATATATTTCAAACTGAAAACCAGTTGAAGCTGAAGAAAACACTGGCATCTGAACCCCAAAGCTGCAGCTACAGATCTGAAACAAAGAACTGCTAAAGTGATGTATAGAAAAATGCTCATCACGTTCCGTTATGCAAGGTCTGCAAAAGTGCACTTTAATGGCTGCGCTTAAGCAACAGAGCACCCTGCAGGATTACACAACTATATGAGCAGCGACTCCACCTTGTCACAGTTAGAATAAAGCCCTCCCAAACCCCTGTCAGGACAACCAGAAACAACAGCACAAACATACACACAAACAGTTGGAATGCAAGACTGTCAGCATGCCCATCTTCTTTAGGCAGAGACAAAAGAATCACTGCCAATGCTTATGTGCTGTGGCACTGCCAATTCTGCTTGACTGTCTCAACATGCTCAGTCTCTGACAAGTTCCTACTGGTTCATTCTTCACCATTAGCACTTCAAAATAGAAATGAAATATATTTTAAAAGATCCAGGGAAAATCTGATTTGGTAAGGGAGGGTGAAAAACATTTGCAATCATGAAAGAGAAACTGATTTAATAAAAAGGCCAAACTGTGACCTAACTAATAACATTAGTCTTTTTTATAGCATGTGTTCCACTTGAACAACATAATTCAACAAAATGTTCTGAATTCACAACACAGATGTAGAGGGAAAACACCACAAGCAGAGCAAGGAAGTGGGAGTGGTAATACAGCAACATACTGAGGATTCTGAGGCCCTTTGGGGCCACTTTGTTTAGGAGGCCAGATGAAAGAGGAAAACAGTACTGGAATGGGAATAAATGTTAATAAAGGCAAAAAATAGAAAGAGGGCCAAAAGGCAGAAACAGGTGGATTTTTACCACCTGCTTACTTGTATTACTTCGGAAGATAACATTGAAAACAATGTAATTTTAGGTGCTCCTGCTGATTCAGAGTAGTAATTTAAGGTCTAAAATTGTGTTCAACCACAACAATTGAAGTAAAACTGAGAATAGGACTGTCAAAGAAAAGAAATTGTAATGTAGAGGATTTATTGTTTTTCTTTTTTTTTACTTTTTTACTTATTTATTACATGGAGGATAGGAACTTAGAAAACATCATTCTTAGATGTATGGAAAATGTCTTATATTACAAGAGAAACACATCACGGTCATTGTCTTTTTATTACGTCAATCTAATATCCTGTTCATGTTGATGTTAGTAAAAGTCTTAGTAAGAACATAAGGGTCACAGAGTAGGGTAAGCCCAGGGTTTCTCAGAAATCTCATAGGTTTTTAATGTGCCAAACTTGCATATGTTTGGACTGAGAGGAAAGTAACAGTGACAGGGATGACACTCAAACCCCATTAAGCAAAGCTCCAGCATGTCAGTGACTGAGCTATTATTCTGCTTTAAAGAAATAATCCATTTTCTTTACCAAATTTGTTAGACTATTATGTGCCTCTGTTAATACACCAAGTATCAGACAAGTGTCCTTAGGTCCTGATATCTCTAATGTACAGCCTGTCCTCATGTTGCCTACCTTGACTAAGATGAGCCATCTGCGAAAATAATTAATCGGTGTGATTTTTTTGGATATGATTTGAAAAGGGCAAACCTAAATCTCTGATCAACACTGCTCTACTGATCAAGGGAGAAATAGGGCAAAAGATTATACTTTGATAACATGATGCTCTCTGTTGACTTGATGAAGATGATGAATACTGTGAGAAAATAGGGAGAGTGTGCATTGACATTGTGAGAAATGTTGTTAATACTATGAGCTGAAATTATTAACTGTATTTTTAGGATTTTTGCATTGATGAAATTAATGTCCTTGACTTGCCAGATATTGAATTGTGACAAAATTAAAGTCTAGTTATTTTATCCATAAACAGTCTCTAAATGATTTTGGAAGTCGCTTGATGGCTTGACACAAGATGATGATCCAGACTTAACATTCCTCCCAAGAGGATTGTTTAGAGTTTGTGTGATTAAGGTTGTGTAGTCACAGCAATAGTTCACAGAGACTATGTATGGTATGCTTTATGAAAACCGAGGTAGATACTTTGAAACACCATGAGTCATTTAAATTGCAGTCGAGGATTAAAAAAAATAAACACAAGCATAAAATGTATGCCATTTATTTTCAAACTTGTACAAGATCACATAACATAATGAACCAAAGGGTGTAAGGTCAAATATCTTGGGTGGAATTATTAAGGTACAACTGGTGTGATGAATCAGCATTAGTGGCTCGGCAGTTCTGATCACTCTGTGCAATCCACTTTTGTCCATCACTTCATTTCAGTAAGACTGAGGAGGTAGTGCATTTTTTTTTTTTTTTTGTGATGTAATAGGCTCTATGGAAAGCTAATAATAGGAAGGGAACCAGAAGAAAAATCAATATTAGGGAAACATTAGATGCCCCAAGTAAGAAAGGAGATAATGGTTATAAAAGCTTGTTACTCCAGGTCCATCTCTGTTCTATATCAGCAGATGGATATCAAATTAATATTATCTGTGAGACAACTGGAAGCTGGTAGAGTGATGGTGAGCAGTAAACACAATCAGCCATCCTGTTTCCGTTAATAACCACTTTCTTATAGAGTTTGGAGATATGAGATATGACCACGGACTGCATACAAGTGTGTACTCTTCTGCACACAGTCCACTGGCTGTGTGTAGCAAGTCTGGTGGCTGAGTGTGGTATGTAAATATGTGTGTAAGGTACTCACAGCTGCTACTCCAAGACTTGAGCAGAGATTTGATGCTGATCTCAAAGAAGACTGAATCCTGCAGGCTCAGCATGGCGGCTCTCAAAAGTTAGGCTTCACCTCAAGGCACAGATTTTAAAGGTCTCCTCTCACTTTCATGTCATAAAACCTTTTCATTTCAAAACAAACACCCAGCCACTCTCCCCTTAAAAATACACACCTTCAAAAATTAAAATCTTTCCACCTCTCACACTTACAGCTCCTTTCCCTGACTTGGAGCATTATACTATCCGCCACAGGTGCTCGTTAAAGGCATCATCCCGATAGACAGTATAAACAGCTGCTCAGGAAAAGTGATCCAAAAAGTGGTACTATGTTTCCTCTACCAGCTACTTCACTGAAGAGTGAAAGTGAGCTGGGAGAAAAAGAGAGTGGGCATAGCCTGGCTAGTTAGAGAAGTATTCCACCCCAGCGCTTGCTGCCCCCTTGCCAATCCAGTGTCCCTCATCCTCACTTCAGCTCAGAAAAATCCAGAAAGGCAACCGACAAAACTGCGTGAGAACTTTTGCTCTGTACAGAAGAGAAAACAGCAGCAAAACAGTACACGACAGAAGTCTGAACAATGCACAGTGATATTCCTTCTCCCTTTCTCTTCCTGTGTGTGTGTGTGTGTGTGTGTGTGTGTGTGTATGTGTATGTGTGCGTGCGTGTATGTGTGTGAGTGCACCAGTCCTAGCCCGCTAGCACTGTTAGCCACTCTCCACCTCCCCTCAAAGCTCTCTCCCTCTCCATTTGCTCGCGATCAGCCCCTCCTCTTCCCGACTAGCTCTTGTTCTTTTACTGATGCCTGCTCTTTTCTCTGAGTGAGACAGAGCTTGTTTCAACAGCAAACAGAGGGAGGCAGGAGCAGAGTGTGGGGGTGGGTGATGTCATCAAAATGCTGCGAGTGTTCCCTGGCTGTGGTTCAGCAATGCATACGCATGTCAGAGCTGCTACTGTGCTGCCTCTCCACTGCCCTATCAAAACGACACTTCCTGTAAGCTCTACAGCAATACTGATGCGTCATCCCTGACTGCAGTAGGAGGGAAAGGAAAAAAAATGGGAGGACAGAGGAAAGAAAGAAATAAGGAAGGATAAAATGAAAATGGAAGTGCGTACACAAAACCAGTAGTTGAGCTCCAATTAAAATTTCTGTCCCAAAATAATATAAATATTATATTTCTAAATAATGTTCACCATGCATCTCCAGCTTCAAAACAAAGAAATCTTAAGGAGTATATAAAGACCTTTCAAACCACCAAGCAATGGGTATGGAAGAACACTATTAGTGGTATTCGCTACCAGTCTCCAAAATCATAATGGTATGACAGCAATCACAGCTCATCTGTTTGCTAAACTAACCGTTCACACCCAATGGAGTCATAGCCATTACATCATTGCTCTGTCCAAAAGCCACCAGTCATAGTAACAGACTGATATACAAATGCGCTGCACACTGCATTATTGAGCAAGCAGCCCAACATGTTTCGTGAACCTCAAAGAGACAAAGACGAAATTCAACTGATACTTTGATCCCTCATTGAGGGCAATTTTTCCTGCCCTGAATGGAAAAACAGATCCACATGACATTAAGTAAATATGCAGTCAAGCACTGGATAAGTTTGTTAACAAAATATTCTGAGGAGGAACAGCACTGAGAAGGTTGCAAAAGACAAATGCTCTTTGTCCTCTTTTTAGTTTAGTCTTCATTTCTCTCTCGCCCTCAGTCTCTCCCTCTGTCACATGTCCTCCACTACACAAGTTATGCAAAATGAGGCAGAGCTCATTGCAAACAAACACAACACAAGCAGATGCTTTGTGAAGCCTTGGCTGGTGTTTCCCTGATGTGAAACTCAGATTCTTTGTGATACCACTGCACATTTGAAGCAATTACATTTTTCATCCATTTCATTTGAGGACATCTTGGATATGGGACATTTCAATGTTACGCTTTCCTGGACATTAACAAAATACTTAACTGACTTTGTCTAAAATGTCTGTTATATGATAGCAAAACGTAAGAAAAGCCTTTTTATATGTGAAAAAGTAGGCGGAAAGCAGAACTAATCTGGCAGAAGCTATGTGTTTGCACACAAACATATTGCATTTAAACAAGGTGAGTTCACAGTATCAATTTATCAGTCTTATTATTTAACATAAGCATGCAAAGAATTGTGGCTAGTAATCTGGCAAGTAGCCTTATTGTTTGAGGAATGCAGTGAAATAACTGACAACAGGGAGCATTCAAACTAAGAGCCTCTGTCAAAACCTGATGCTAGTTGAGGACTTCAAATAACAAACATTGTCTTCCTGGAAAGAGGACCTTGCTGGTCAAATAATCCCAATTTAATGCACAACTATCATGAGCTATAGTAGCTCCATTCACAAAGTGGGGGCGGTGACAGACAGCTTGCCATTCTGACTGCAGACTGTATTGGGGAGCTTGCTCCTCCCAGGAGCCCACAGAGTGGAGGATACATTTCCTGTTCTGGCTTCTCTGAAGGGCAGTGGTGGGAAAAATAATCGATAGGAGCTGTAATTCAATCCCTGACCTCCCCGATGATGCCTGGGCTGCAGAGGACATGCCATTTAGATCCATCACAGAAATCTGCGTATGCAGTGCAACTGCATACGCAGATTTGCATCTACTCACTTTAACCTGCTTCCATGAATGAGCAATCAGCCATTCATTCCTTCTCAAGATAATTATCATGACAAACTCAGCACAATTACACTGGAATTTTATTTTTTGTCCAAAAAAATATGTGGGTATATCTTCCCATGGTATAATTCCTGATAGGTGCAGAACTGAAAGAAAAACCCAGTGATAACTTTTTTCCTCTTGTCACAGTGAGAGAGAGAAAAGTCACAAATATTTGCCAGCCAATTCAAAGACTCATTCTTGTCAGACGACTAGAGTCTCTATGGAATGAAAATTACAAATTAAAACTCTTTACGCTTTAACACAGGTACACAAAAGCCAGCTCATTGCTTTTAGCACTTCCTCAAATGAGCCCTCTTCAAGTTTTTCCATAATGGTGGAGCATTTACTTAGAGCTGGTAGGATGGGGGAAAAAGCAAATAACAATGATTCACTGGAACTGTCCTCAGAGTTATGACACCATAGTCCCACTAAATTGGCAGTCATGCACCATTAGCGGGTTTGTTTCACCACAGTTAGCTAATAACCATTTAAGAAAGTAGATGAATAAGTTTGTCCAGCCTGTCTGGTTACACACCCTACAGTCTGTTCAGACTGAAATACGCATTTTCCTTTCAGGAGTACACCCAACAAGTGCCCAGTCATGTTCGGTCACATGCTCCAAACACTCCCAAATTACAAACAGGAAGCCTGTTGCACCCATTAACCAAATACTGTCCTAGTCAAATACTTCCCAAAACCTCAGCTGTAGATCCAGCAACTAGTTGATGTCACAGTGTACAAAGAAAGAAAAATGACAGAAAGAAAAAATTGCACCACCCTAAAAACCAATTCAAGATATGCCAGTTCTGCAACAAGGGAGCGGTACCGAGTTCTCCATTTAACACAGTACAAATGATCTGAGTATTAATAAGCATTACGCCATCGCCATTTATCTCCTTCCATCAATCCCTCTAATCTCACCACTTTCCTCATGACACAGCTCACAAATTTTTTTCAAATTAAGAAGAATTTCCCCCTCATATGCCTCTCAATGTGGAGGATGGGTATTAATTGTGATCTTACCTAACAGTCTTACATCTTCTGAATCTGATTTTTCTATCAAATTTAAATTTTCCCACTCTGCACAAGTTTAAATATCTAAATTAGAAAAGGACTGCTCTCGTTACAGCTTTTTAAGTATGTACAAAATGTATTTATCCATTTATTTATGTTGTTATTGTCAAGATACAAACTTTTTTTTACTCAGTAACAATACCCAGGAAAATACTCAATACTCCATAGCTTTTTTGATAAAAGGTGATAAAAGGCAAAAACTGTAAAAGGCATTAAGAAATATAATTATTTAAATGAAAGATGCAAAAATAATTTGCCGAAAGATGGCAGTAAGCTAACATTTCTCCACTTCACTCTTGGACTTAAGGAGAGAAATTAACACTAATCAGTCACAAACATTAAGTCAACATTAGCTAAAAGCTGCTAGCCGCGGCTAATGGCTGTCAATAATAATTGCTTTTCCTTCTCAAATACAACTGGTTGCGTTTTCCTCCTGCAGCAACATTGGCCATTAAGCAGCGACAGTAGCCACGATAATGGCGTTACGACCGACAACTATCATCTTAACAGTGAGGAGGCTGTGTATCTGCTACAGTCATAATGCTGCTGTGTGTGTAGTGGTCCATTTTAACACCCCTGTAGAGCTATCATTAACTAGCATTAGCTAGCATCATTAACTTTGTATGGACTGGGAACAGTGGAGAAGCTGAGTTAAATGGAGCGGTGGGTGGAGGCCAGGCTGGGCCGGGCCGGGCCGGGCCTGGGACAGAGCACTCTGCTGAACACAGTCAAGACTCAAACTGCATTAACACTAATTACAGCAGAACGTCATGGTAATAAACAGGGAAAGTCATGCTTTTGGGGCTTAATTTGAGGTATATAAATAAAATATGTGCAACCCTCCCAATCCTGCAGCTAAAAAATATGAACATAGCACAATTGCTCTGAGGTGAACACATAACAAAAACATCCAAGTACTGGTTAATTACTTTTGTCCTCACTGCTCATCCAAAATCCAAACCAAAATGTTACTGTGGGTTAGTTGAGCTGGATGACGAGTCCCATGGTGGCAGGGCTAACAGGCTAGGTGAGCAGAGCAGGAGGCTGTGTTGAGTCATGCTTTAGCCATGAGCAAAGAGGAGCAAGCATGCTCTGACAGGTTGAATGGCAAAGAAGCAGCCCAAGAGCCTGACAAGTCATTTCCCCACCACTGGTGCAAACTGGCCCTCATGCACATATGTGTGCACAAATCTACTAAATCTTTAACTACCTTGAAGACCATGCAGGAGACTTATATCAGAAGATTAATACTCTCAGCACAACTCGTGCATCAGAACTAATAAAACTTTTGCTACAGCTGTCACAGTATCCATATTATTTGCCAAGACATAAATCGCTGATATCTACAGATTCTGAGTGTGCACCAATATCAATTTTGATTCACTCTCTGTTAAAGACAACTGTTTAGGGCTTACTTCGCAATGGGAGTAGCTTAGCATTACAAGGACTGGGCCTGCATCACAGCCTTCCTTTGATGGGTGCACATAATGCTGTTCAGTGCAACATCATCACCCAAAAGCAATAGCCAGCACAATGTGATACAGCATCAAATAAACAGTGAAGTGGTGCACACTATAGCCTTGACAGTCATCTTCCTGTGTTACAGGGCTGTTGTGCATGGCTAAATGTGTAAATGGCCAGACATAGTTTCAACCATTTTGTTACAACAATCCTTGTTTATAAACCAAGATTTATTAAAGATGTGGATCATAGGGCCATACAAACACACACAAAAAAATATATATATCATATTTAAGCCTGAAAATGTTTTTTTTTTTTCCTGTGTTAACAAACAACTTCTAACACATTCACTTAAAGCAGACAAAGCAACATCAGCATTCATTTTTTGGGGCACCTGATGCTAGTAAATCCAAAATCTACTACTATATTAACCTTGTCTTAGTGCAAAAGAATAGTCCTACAGTTAGAAAAAAAAATCTGCACTTTATATAATATATATACATTTAATCACTTTGTCTACTGTTTGATGCTGAAAGAGATCTCTGTATAGAACATCTGGATCATAAAAGTTAAAACAGAAACTGCAGTCTTCACTACCAAATTTTTGTGACACTGTAAAGGTTTAGTAAAATACTGACTTTGTACTTATAATTCATAGTCTGTTCTGTTTCTAATGGATGGAAGAGACTCTTTCATAATTTGGCTCTCTGTTAACAACTTCTTGAATGACTGAACCTGAAGGAATCAAAACCAGGAGAAAGTGAGAGCAATAGTGAAGACAACAATTGCCGTGATGCAACATTATTTCATGTCGTCAGTGAATCCATCGTTCAGATTGACAGCTTGATTCTGCTGACAGCTGGGTAAATGTAAGCTGTGGGAAAAATGTATTGATAAATGTAGAACTCTTTAGTTCTCAGTGCAGTATTCATATCTTGACACACTGGGCACAGGTGGATTAAAGCCAACCTTTGGTTGCATGTTAATAAAGCTCAACTTATATTTGAACATCTAAATTATTAAAAAGTGGCCTAGTTCATTAACAGAAAAGCATTTGAACAAATGACTACTCTATCGGTATGCATTTCAGTCATTGTACCTTTGAGGCGTGTTCGATAACTGCGAGCAGGTTTGGAGGAGGCAATCCCCGGATTTACTTCTGTCTCTGGATCAACTTGACCTTCTTCAATGGCCTGCCCCATGGCTAGCAGGCCCAGTCTTTTCATGCGAAGGAGCCGAGGACCTGTATCTCTGGCCAGAGCTCCCCCATGTTCAGAGGTCACCTCCCCTGAGATGACAGCTGGAACCAGGCTCTTTAGAAACTCCATTGTCAGTGGGACCTTTCCTGCCTTTCACTCTGGTGCGTAGTCCAATATCCTGTGCCTTGCCATTCTCCCATACAAACTATCAGTCTGCCACATCTGCCCCATTTACAGATGAGCGTGCAGGCAGGGTATCGTCTCAGCTGACACCTTCATTCAGCAGTTACCCAGTCAGTCAGTGTTTGGGCCTGAATGTGTGGGCCATGAGATCTGCCCTTACAGACCAGAAGACACACAAGCTGTCAGACTCTTAAGGCTGCTAGTCTGGACTAACCAGAATAGGACAAGTTGTTTGCTGTACCTAGCCTACGTGACAGAGCGAGAAACATCCAAAACTGCAACGTTACCTGTCTGCTCAAAGTGAGCCAAAAAAGCAAACAGACATGGCACTTTCATGGGTCATGATGTCATTGTGAGTAGGCAGGACTATGGTCGAGTGCCAGGCACTATCTGGGGTGGGACTAGAACATGTTCCACAGGAGATAACACAAGCCTGGGCCAACAGCCAATCACAACAGAGACGACACCAGCCACACCCTGCTGGCTTATGTTGCTCACTACTTTAAGAGAGCAAGAGAGGAGGAAGCAGATTGACAGTCCCTATAAGAAGTAGGAATCTGTCTGCCTTTACTGATAGCTCCTTATCATAGTCAGAATGGGGCTTATTAGTATTCAAGTAGAAATGCTTGTTTGTTTTCTTGCTAAGTTGCTCATAAAACAAGAGCACCCCTCCCATTGCTTTCACTGCACTGAGCTATTATGAAGAGAAGCAGAATGAGTAAAGTGATGGAGTATGTGAAAGAAGGTGATGGCAGACTTCTGTGCTCTGCTTGGCTGCACAGCTTGTACCTGCAGCAAACTCAAACACTTCCAAATATCCCTAGCTGAGCCATAAGAGGGACTATACTGTCTGTCATGGCACTCTTGAAAATTCAATGCCTAAAAAAAAAAAACAAAAAAAAAAAACATGGGTTTGCTGTTCTCAGGGACCAAGAGAAAGAAATTAAAAAGGACATTTAAACATAAACAAAGCCAGTCAACCACAGTGACGAAAAGCTGCAACAGCGCAGAACATAAATTAATTTTGCCACCCCTATGGAAAGTAATTAAGCAATATGACAGAACACAAATACTTCTTCTGCCTCACTAAAATTAAGACTCCAATAAACATCAGTTAAAAATCTGTAAAATTTTGTCAAGACTGTACCAGAGACCCAAAATAATCAGCACAACAGTTGGACCTCCAGCTAGAGACACTAGAAAGATATCTTTACAAAAGGCGTGATGAAGTAAATAAAAAGAAAATCAGTCAGTATGCAACTGATTTTTCCTTGTTTTTAACTTTTACTTTGCAGCAACTCCTTTAATGTGAAAAAGTTAAACAAATCTACAGCACCGTAATACATTATCAAATACTAGTAATTAGATATCTATACAAAAGTGCGCAGTTTTGAGTGTAAATCTCCTAATGTTACTAAAAAATTTTTATGTAATAGTTTTTTATGTAATAAACAATTAATATTTGGCAGGGAGACTTGCCCTACTGTTTGTTTATTTAATTTTATTGTTTTATGTATTTTTTTTACTTTTTACATTCAGCCTTTATCTGACATTGTATATGACAATGTATAGGTTGTAGTGGTTGTAAGCGAAAAAGCCATTTTCAACTGACCTGCCAATAAATAGGTTGTAAAAGTTAAATCTGCAGTCAAGTGTCATTTGTTTATGTGGCCATGGCCCCCCAGAAAGCCTGCCCCTGCTGCTGAAAAAAATCCTAGAGGAAACACTGCAAGATATTACATTTTGATAACTCATAAAAACATTAGTCTATAGAATTTGGATCAGTAACATCATTCCAATATCCAATGAGCAAATGACATCAGTATCAGTACCCAATACTGATATTGGATTGGTCTGAAATCTAATTGTAGAACAAACTGTTTTAAATGCCATAATGATAATTATGGTCAGCCCTGTGGTTTGAAAAATACTAAGCTTTTAACTAGAAGGCAAATATTAGTGCATAAAACCTCTTCTTCTCATAGTTGTGAAATGTTGTCGTGCCAGAATAAAACCTACTTCCAGAAAATTTGGGTCAGGACACTAAAGCAAAAATACACTGTGGGTAAGGCTAGTAAGTGCAGTGAGAAAGTGCTTCCACCCTCTCCTAAATCATGTGAAAATGTCGGTGCAATGATGTAATTATTTCAATAAATGTCTCAAGAGTATGAGAGGGGAGGAGAACAAAAAAAACTGAAGGCAAAAAACAAAACTGTACAGTTATCTGTCAGCATTCAACCAGCACCATGGCAATAGTCACAAAATGACCTCAGAAATACAACGCAACAGTTTCCCAAAAAGATTGCCCTCTAGAGGCCAATTGGCAAAGAACACACCAAGCTATACAAACAAATTGATGAAATCAACTATCAAGCCACAAAATAGCATAAGGAAAATGGAAAATGCTCAGCAAGATTTGATGGCAAACTGTTAGAAAACGTTTATGAGTCTGGCTCACCCATACTGAAAACATCCTAACAATCTTAAATCCTTTAAAAAATGTTACTTACTTTCTCTATGTGACTATGTTAGTTGACCCTTAAATTGCTTTTACTTCTGTACTATAGGGAGCAAGCAGGCCTTTGTTGATGACACCACACACTCCTACTGCTGCAAAGAAATAAATTTACACTGAGTTCTGGACTGGATTCAACCCTTTGAGTGGCCAGTCACCTCCAAAACACTGCTGCAAATGGATTTGTCATCTAGTGACATCTATACATCAAGATCATACAAAATCTGTGTGACTGTCTGACCTCTTCCTAATTAGTCTGTTGTAGTTATGACACATACCTTCAGCAACGGGGAAAAGAAGTCAGAAAAGATTTGTTGAATAAATGTATACAATATTGTTATATTACTTAAGACATTAAAAGAACCATACACATGGGACAATTGTGAAAAAATTTGTTTTAAGTTGCAAGAAGGGGTATTTGTTGGCATCGTGCAAGAGGCTGAGGCAGCAGATCTAGGCAAGAATTACTAAATGAGATGGAGGAGAGAGAGAGAGAGAGAGAGAGAGAGAGAGAGAGAGAGAGAGAGAGAGAGAGAGAGAGAGAGAGAGAGAGAGAGAGAGAGAGAGAGAGAGAGAGAGAGAGAGAGAGAGAGAGAGAGAGAGAGAGAGAGAGAGATGACTGATGAGGCAAAGATAGCCATCACTTGGTCTGAGCACCACAATAGTTGGTGGAGGCAGCTGTGCTTTGCTGGAGCCAGGTCTGTGGTGCTGCTGTGTTAGAACAATAACCCTGCACAGGAGGCCCAGATCCCTATCAACCCAGGAATGTGGAAGAGGAAGCTCTGGGAACAATGTGCAGCGTTCCTCTGACATTCTGGATCCCACCCGCCTCTGCCTTAATCTGCTTTCAAGCAGGAGAAAACAGGAAAACTCACGGACTGGAGCCCAGAAGTCAAGAGGCTGTTCTGCTGTCAGCTGGGGGGCTGGTCAGTACACTGTCAACACTTAGCCTAAAAAAGTTATTTTAACTGCTTTGGGTGTGAGTAACAGACCTAGGTCCATGTCATGTCAAGATGAATATGAAAACAATACTGCACTGCCCTCTAATGGTCCAAACTGCCACTCCAGTTTCAAAGCCTGCCAATCGTGTGGAAGACTCTCGGGCAGAAATTATGCAACAGTAAATTTACATTTCATTTTTGCATGTATCTTTACAATTTCTTCAGTGCAATATCTAGGTCTGTCTAAGGTCTTCAGAGTCCACATAAATACAGTTAAAAAAAAAAACAAAAAAAACCCCAACTCTTCCTGAAATGCAAATGCCACCTAAAATTTAAGATTCAGTTTCCTGAGTTGAAGTTACTGTTTAGCTATGAATACTGAATGTTCCATTAATAAATGACACACAAACCTAATTATATTAAATGTACAATCCCCTCTCCTTCAGACTGCTTTATTTTGCTTGTAACTGTGTATTGTAGATAGACCTAAAAGTTAAAAAACTAGAGGAACAAGATAGCTACTTTGACATTTCAGGTCTGGCTGCCCCATAAAAGTGAGTTGATCATCCTCAAACAAAAATGTGGATTTTTTTTTTTTTTTTAAATACTTCTTACGATTAGTCACTGGGACAAAGAGATAGAGGTAGTTCTTCCAAGTCCAGATTGACAAGCGACCAAAAGAACTTAATTGTAACTCATGAAGAATGTGAAAATGTGACCTTACCAGACTCTGCATCAAAATTATCCACTCTTCTTAATTGAGCAATTACCACTCTGAGATGAATCTCATAACCCAGTGGCTACAACATGGCCGCAGCAAAGTATTTCAGAGGAGCACACTAGTAATGCAATATTTACAGATCCTTGCTCAAGCACATTGACTGAAGCACAGGCATTTTAATCCAGATTTCTTCAGAACTGGTGGGGCACATGAGGGTTGTTTTCATACCTAATGAATCCAATCCTTAGTTCCTGATTAATGATTGTTTAAATTTTGACTGCTTAATATAAAATTCATACTGCAAAAACAAAAACAGCAAAAAATGGTTCAAGATGCTCAACCTGTGTTATGGTGTATATTTGTGTTGGTAATCTATTCGCTCTTGTAGCTATTTTATATACCGTATATGCTTTTACATTCTATAACAGATATACAAAACACCCTCAGCTCTACTCACACAGTAATACCCTCCTGAAAAAGATATGAGCAAAACCAGCAGACTTGCCTTACCATTCTGTAAATCTATATATATTGCATTTTTGGTGAATGTACATTGTAGGCATATTGTAAAGGTTTTCTATTTTACATGTGTTTTATTCTAAAGGTTTGAGATCCTGAATTAAGGCTGTGTATATTTTTCTATGCAATCAACACTTGATGGTTTCCGAGTACTAATATAGAACCTACACCTATTTATTTATTTACTTATTATAAAGAAAAGCACAATACAATATGGAACATTTAAGTTTTATCTGAAGATTGAAACACCATGTCAAACCATCAAGCCTCAGGTCCTACTGTATAACATAAATCAGTAGACTCTGCAACTTACCACTGCAGCATGGGTTTTTAAATCAACAAGTGGTTCCAAGCTGATGGAGAAAATTTTAGGCAGGAACAAACTGAAAGTTTCTATGTACCTTTCAGGATCCAGCAAATCAAGCAAAGAGAGTAATCAAACACCCTGTTCTTTTCCACACTGCTTATCTTTGAATTTCTGTAAAAACTTAAACCGCAGAACACTTTTGAACAAAACTCACTTAACCAATGCAGCGTACCTTAAGGCCATAGAGCAGGGTCTGGAACTTGAGAAAGAAAGGAGGACCCACAATGTCACTGCACAAGAATCTGAAACACAAAGCAAAGAATTAATTCCTTTAAAAACATGGGAGAAATAGACAAAAACACAAACCATCTTGGTTGCACCTGAACTTTACAGTAGTTCCAATTAAACTTGGATTAATAAGAAAAACATCAACATTAAATTTATTACATTCAATAAATGCTTCAATACTTGTCTTAAAAAAAAAAAAAAAAAAAAACTTCTTGAAATTATTTCTAAATTTGCTATGACAAAGAACAACATCCTCTTCAGTCATACAGCTGTAAAAGGCAAAGGGCTGTTTGACAGTCTGTGATGGGTCAAAATACTGTTGGCTTCCGCCTGGTTTGCTCTGTACTGAGACTGAGATTAAAAACCTTTTCCTGAGCGCACTAATAATCTGAAGATTACACGCTGGATCCAAGAAGCAGTTATATAAGTGACAATGGCCTTCCAAAACTGCTCTTTCCTTCTGTTTATCATCACAGTAGCTGCAATGAGCTCCTTTTATAGTCAGGTAACCTTACATGTGGGAGTCAGTGGCATTTTCATACCTTTCAACACTTACAGAAAATATGATGAAAACAATACCAGAAGTGATTTTCTTTTAACCCTTATCAAACTGTAGGCAAACAAAGGAAGGAAGAACAAGCCACTGAGACAGACAGCAGCCGGACAGAGAAGTTGAGGTGACAGAACTTCAACACAAGCATTGTTGGCAGATGGTGAGAACAGATCATCATAGATATCAAGTCAAAACATAACGAAACCAAGCAAAACGCCGTACCAGCCCAAAAGTCATGCCTCAGTGATATATAAACGCTTATACACTACAACCGCAAACACAGTGAAATGAAACCAATTCATTCTCAGCCGCAGTCACTCACTTCTCATGCTGACAGACCTGTGAATAATACATCTGACTTCCTGCTCCAACTCAACGACTCCAAAAAACAAAAAAGTGTGACCACAGAAAGGGGTTAGCCAAACCCTGTGCACATCCTGAATGCTGTAGCAGATACAGCCAGGCTGAGACTCCTGCTCTGTAATTAAGCATGTGCATTTTTCTTGGTATCACTGAAACATACCTTAATGTATGTCAACATAGCATGCTAATCATTCTGGCAAATCAGGGCATTTCCAAAATTGTTCAACAATAACAAGTTTGAACATTGCACATTTTGGTGTAGCTAATGCAAGAAGGGCTAAAGGTCAGCAAAGCAGAACTGAGCTCATCAATGTTTAACTCAGTGTCATCTATTGTTGCCTACAATTTCCTGGATCCAGGAAACAGCATACATACTGAAAATAAGAGGTTGGTGGACCATGTTGGAGAAAAAAAAGATAGAGAGAATGAGATAGCTCAGACAAAGACAAGATTGTTCCATTTCACTTTGCTCTGGTCTGTTCTGTTGCATATCAACTTCCAGTAGAGAGGGACACATGCAATTGCACAACCATGATCAAAATTTATCACAACAAAATATAGACCTTATGGTTTAATCACTGCAGTTGTCATTAAGAATTTAGGCTAACTTGAGTCAGAAAGAGGCAGTGTACGGTAAATTGGACAAAGAAGTAAAAGCCTATATCTGGCTCTCTCCAGCACTAAATGAGAGGCCTGGCCTGTAGTAATTACTACCTCATAAGTGGAAACATTACTGGCTTCTTCTAACTGGAAAGGGAGATATACAAACAAGCACCTTTTTGCATGTTTCAACAGATATTTGTCATATTTATCCTGCCCTGAATGACACACACAGCCACAAAATGTGAGGCATCGACATACCATGATTGCATCTAGACATAGCTGAAAAACTGGCACCTCAGCGGAGGCCGTCTTGAGGGCAAAGACAGGGTGGTTTCTTTGGTGAAGGCAGACCCAAACATCAATTATGCTCCAAACCCTCTCTCCCAAAGCTAAGGATAATCTTCCTCAGCAGGGCTCAATTATAGGTTATTTCTAGCTAGACTCAGGCAGCATTGTGCGCTGCATTACGCCAAGTCTTTTGGTGCAATCAGTGAGAAGAAGGCCTAACATATAAATCAGCACAAGTTTACTTAAATCTTCATTGCACTGGGAAGATAGCAACAATCACTCATTACCCGCATTAAAAAATAATTTATTATTCAAAATTATAAATTAAGGTTCAATGGATGGATAATTGATGGATAGAAAGATGCAGAGAAGCTGAATTACAACAATATCTAATTAAATTAAAATGTTTTAGGTCAAATGTCTATGCAGTTCCACAGTGTATTTTTGTAGTTGTCCAGTTAATAATTTAGCCATGTTCAAATGGAGACACTCACAAAAACACACCCAGATACAACTTATCAGTCTTGGCAATATATTATAATCTAGCAAAGTGTTTGACAGATGGAATCTTACAGTCTCAAGGCATCCTATAACTTTGGGCAAGGATAAGTCAGGACTTTGTACAAGTGGCACCAGGTGACCTGCTGAAGGGTCAATCACAGGTTGAAGGCTGAAGCAGGTGCTGAAAGCACATCAAGGTATTTGGGTAGTTAGAAAAGGACAGCTGATGTTTGCTTTCTGGAACCTGGGGTAGTAGGAAAATAAGCTTCAAACAACAAATAAGTCGCAATATGCTTGTATGCGGACCACTGGAAATATGACACCCAAAACCTGACGCAACAGATCACTGCTGTAGAGTTCAAAAATACTACGTTTTTGGATTAACATAACTGTTTTCATAGTTAAAAAATTGATATGTTATTTCTGTATTACATAATATTTTTTTAGTCACCACTGAAATACTGCATTGACAGTTAATCCTTGCAGGGGGAGCTTACTGAGGGGCCACTGTGGGGGCATTTTGCAGAGCTTGGTTTTTCATCTCTATACTCTCCAATACCATTAACGTTTTACCAGATTAGGCCAAATACACTGACTGACTGGAATTATGCCCCAGATAATAACAGAGAGATGGATATGCACAATCTAAGGGGATTCCCTGTAGATGGAGCATGTCCATGAGAATATACAACACATCTGTATTGCCATCTGAGTGTTATCCTAGCACAAGGTGTGTGTGTGTGGGGGGGGGGGGGGGGGGGGGGGGGGGGGGATTCAGATAATCTGATGGTCCAGTAGGCCTCAGGTTAGTTCAATATTACAAAATTACAAAACTTGTGTTTCACTTCATTGTAGCTTCACATCACAAGCATTATGATAATCATCTAAATTTACAGTACCGCAAAAGCAGAGGTAGATGAGAACAATGACATTTAGTGTCACCTGCTAGCCGCACAACTATTCATAGGCAAATGGAGCAGTGGTGCAATAAAACTGTATAATGCAAATTTGCACAACAAAACTTCCTATTACTCAGAGCACTGTTCACCCCGATGTTGGCCCACGAGGGAAGAAGAAACCGACTTTTCTTTCTCCATTGAGGCTTAATCTGAAATAGTTTGGCCGTCTCCACCTCCAGACTCACAGCAGACTAACCAGATTCCTCTCTGTCTGTGTCCAAGTACTTGGGACTCGACAGACCACGAACAACTGCCTCATTGTGGGGCTGCACTCTGAACTGAGAGAGTTCAGTCCTCAGAGGAATGTTAGATGCAAAGCTGACAGTTCTCTCACTGTCATGCCATGGATAAGAACCACCGAGCCTGGGCAACTTATGGCTCAGACCCCTGTTTCCTATCCCATATGTATTTATCGTATAAAAAAAAAAACACCATGTGAACTGGGTGTGGGTGACACCCAACAGTTTTGAGGCTAATGTCGATGACCGACACGAGTAGTTTTCACAAGCGAGAAAAATAGTATGATCGAAAAGAGAACTAGCTATGTTCCAACAGGCTAACGTGTAGAATGGTAACGTTCATGATAGCTTTTAGTTAGCAGCTAGCCCGATGTTGATAGTGTACTGACCAGACTGCTAATGGTGAGCATGAGGCTAGCTAGCAGCTTCAGCAACTTGATTTAGCTGGCCAGCCGGTTGTCAACTAGAAGTTAACGTTTAACATGCTAGTATGATAACTATATTCTCAGCCCAGCTAGCATCCCGACTGCAGTAACAGCCGTGACAACGGGGACGTTAAACGTTGTTTTTGATTTAAGTTGCAAAGCAGCTAAGTGATTAACTCACACTCGCACAGAGCCAAACTCTGTCTTTAGCATGCTAAAGCAAACAATTTAGGTGCCCCAGTTGGAGAGCTAACGTTAACCTCAACGGTTAAGTTAATCTCGGAACTTCACCTAAGCCAGTGTTAACTGCATCCGATAACGACCGCCGTGTCCTCAATTATCTCATTATTCGGTAAGCTGATGCTACTCACAACTTTTGTTTCCTCTTCCTTCACTTGAGCTAGGAAGCTAGCTTGCAGAGGTTTTTTCATTTGCTGTACAAGCTTCAACGTCCTGACCCTCCTCCATTGGAAGGATTTGCGTAGCGGTGTGATTTTTTTTCTGTCCGTATCGGCGTTAGGGGAGCTCCACTGTCAGAGCCGACGGCAGCGTGTTTGTCCCGCCTTCTTCGTTGTGATTGGCCATCGTGGTGTACGCCCACATAAGATACGGCCGTCCATTTCACCGAATGCGTGACGACCCCGGAAAGACGACCTGTTGATTTGATGACGTCATATGGAGACGTTTGCATAGGTTCACTTTTTTTAACTACCAGCGTACACCGAAACGTGCAAGAGGTTAGGCGGGTACGCGAAGAACGTAGGCCAACATATGCTTTGTGTGTACAAACCTCACGTAACTGTTTTTTTTTTATTCAAACGCCACCCCACCGTTAATGAATTGAAGTGTATGGATACGTGCTTCATAGATTGCATCTATGATGCACAGGTCATGCCAACACGTTTTACCTGCTGCTTCCCCGTGATTTTAAAACTAACTAAACAAATCTTTTCAACGTTGTCGTAAGCGACTTTTTTTTATCACGAATGTAAATCCAACCTTTTTCACCGTATTACTGTGCGGACACCACCATAGAGACGTTATAGTTGGGTACATACCCAACAGCTACATTATGGCTTCTTATATAAAATGTATTTAGCCTTTTATGCTGCTTTGAATCTGTCAAGAAAATGTATTACTGTGGTTATAAAGCCGCCATACAAACCTGTTATAAAATATAGCAGTTTTTAACTAATTTGGCCTCAAATATTATTTCAGATGCTGCCTGGCCTTACTTATTTTTTTAAGTGGAACACAACACAGAAATGGCGCTTGTCTGGATTTTAGTTTGCATTTATTTTAAGACAGACTCGTGGTAAATGTACGGAAATGTAGGTTAGGGTTATACTGGAGATCTGAATAAACATCAAATATACATAGTACTATTAAAGTCAATCTAAATAATCCCACCAATGTAAATATGCAAAGCCACATCTCTTTCCATAGCTAAACTATCAATCCTAAAATTGATGCAAGGGTATGAGATAACTCTGGTCCCATTGAACTACCTAACGATGAACCATACGGCCATTCAGTCATACTTAATTATTATAATCTCTCTATTAAATTTATCATTTCACATTTGAGGATTCTAAAAAGAAAACAGAAATGTAACTTTTTGTCCGCATCTTCAAGTTTGTCTTTACAATTGTTTACACTACTTTGAAATAAAAAAAAAAATAAATCAAATTTTTATTTAATTTTAGTTTTTTATTTTTTCCTTACTTACTGAATGTCTCTGCTAGTTATTATAAACAGCGTATTGGTAAACATTACAATAGCCTCCCCTCAAAAGTCAACCAGATTACTTCTTTTTTTTTTTTTTGGCAATTCACTTTTAGTTGTGCAAAAAGGTATTGAAGTTGAATAAAACATAAAGAATGCTTTTCAAAATAGCTACAATGAAAAGAGTAGTAGCGCCCTCTAATGGCACATTGTGCTTCATACGACTTGAATGGATATGTGGTATAAGATTTCAGAACACATGAAAATATGTTTTAGACAAATCTTTTATTCATAACATTTGGGGAAAAAAACTGTTACTGACAGTTACATTAGTCCTGACAATCCATCCTGTGGGGTTCTGATCTGAAAATAGAAAAAGAATAACTGAGCAGTGTATTCAGTTTATTATCATGCATTTGTTTATGCACAAAGCTCCAAAATGAAAAAGAAACCAGAACTCACAAATACTGTAATAAATATTTCACTATTACATTTTTTAAATCTGATGCATTTTCTTAACAATCCATTAGTTTAGATGTAGGTGAATACTTAGCATGGGCTTGTCATAGACATATCACCAACTCATCTCTCAATTTTCAATGTTTCCAGGTTTGTGTGGACTATATTTCTTCATAGCTTGCAACAAATAATAAATATTACCTCTAGACTTATCCCTTTGAAAGTGCAGCCTGAGCTGATTTCTTACATTCTTCACACACGTGGTTGCAGGATCTGCTGAGATAACGTTCTGGTGAGTGATAAACCGAAGCCTAAAAATACTAATCATTTCTCTTTATCCAAAGAATTCAAATTTCATCGATAAACATATAAAAGAGAATAAAATGTTCTGTAAAATTATTATAGACTCATTTTTTTGTTGTTAAGCAGGTCTAAGTTCTGTATTATGACTGCAAAACTATCATTAAACCGACGAAAAAATGCCAACAGTTCACCTTGCTCTGTCACTGGACTGTTTCCAGGGAATGTTACACATCATTCAATTCGAAGCCATGTCATCACTGCACAGCCTTCAGTAGGAAAGTAATATCAGAGACCAGGGGCTGAAGTTTTGTTTTTTGTTTTTTTCTTTTGGCTAGTCTCTTTGAGAAACCATCTCAATTTGCATTTATTGTTGAGTTTTACAAAGCTACAGTGCCAAAATACAACCAGCTGCAATTGTGAATGGTCAGTCAGCTAAGATCAGAGACTGGCACAAATTGCCATTTTCTTGCCTAGAGAGAACCCTCGAGGTCAAGGTGTAAAACTATCGTGAGATGGTTTTGTGTACTTAAAATCAAAATGTGTCTTTTTTGGATATCAAAATAAACCAATTTCAAATGAAACACTAGAAAAGTCTAAAAGAAAAAAAAGACGTTTAAAGGTAACCTTTTCTTTAATTACCTTTCCTGCCCTTAACAGAATATTGGCATATCATTAACTCACACACAATATTACTCAAATTTCTATAAAAATTAGCCTATTTCACAGTAATGCAATTATAAAATCTTTGAATTCAGCTCTTTCTCTACCTGTGTCCATGACCAGAGTTACTGAAAGGTCCCATGTGACCTCCCCTAGACCAAATTCCAAATCCCGGTCCGTCCCCAACACCAAGTTCCTGGAACTTTTTTCGACAATTTCCAACATAAGAAGCTTTCCCTACTGCATAACCAAGGACGGCAGCAACTGAAACAATAAATAAACGGCTGGGTCAATGCTTGCTGAGGATTTATGATATACTAAATCATTACTTTTAATAGAATGACGCCCATTATATTACACAATACAGACCTGCTAGTTTTGGAAAGGGACCAAATCGCTTTGCTGACTTCCAAATACCTGTATAGAAATGAACTTTAACTTCAACCAAATCAGACAATTACAAAATGAATAGTGTTTACATGTGTCATATGGTATTGAAAGATTACAGTGTAGAAGTCTGTGCTTTACCATTGTAGATCAGGCCACCAGTGACAGCCATGCTGCCCAGAGAGATGGGAAGAGCTTAGGAAAGACATAATGACAGCTGTGTAATAGGTTTGATTTATAACATCCTTCATACAACTTTGTCAAAAGACAAAACCCTAAGTGTTCAAAGTTTTAGATTCAAACATAACTAATCTGCAGTTTACATAATCATTCACAATTTTCTTTGTAGTGACCGGTGAAAGGTGTTCAAAGTTTATCTGATTGATTAACACTCCTCTTATTTGCTCACCTGGCAAAACACATTCACCTACTATCATGGACCTCATGGACCTCATTTGTACTGCAGAGTTATACACAATTGCACTTTGATCTGTTTTATAGGCCCTGTCCTGTCTCATGGAAAGTGGACAACTCCAAACATATCCGTTCATAACTGGAATTCAAATATATCCTCTTGGTGTAAAGGTTGCGGTTTCGGTTCCCGGCCTGGGGTCTTTCTGTGTGGGGTTTCCATGTTCTCCCCGTGTCTGCATGGGTTCACTCCGGGTACTCCAGTGTCCTCCCACCGTCCAAAGACATCATGTTTGGTCCCTGTCTTTGTGTTGCCCCTGGACTGGTCACCTGTCCAGGGTGACCCGCCCCTCGCCTAGAGTGAGCTGGAATTGGCTCCGACCCCCCCCCCCCCCCCCCCCCCCCCGACCCGGAAATGGAAAAGTGGTAGAAGATAGATGAATCTTAAATAATAGCTTGGTCCAGTATTTCATGTTTATAATCCTGGCTATTTTACGTCCTGTGTGCTGTTGATTTAGTACAGTAATTCCAGTCTGACAATACCACAACATGTTTGGGTGTGCACGAAAGGCATACCCCTGTTGCCGTTTGTTATTTCACTTCCATTTGTTAAAGCTGGTCCTTTTCCTTCAGTGGGGAATTTGGATTTGTTTACTTTCAGTACACTCCCATCGCAGCTCCACCCAAACAAGAGCTTAATCTAACAATTTCATACACTAGTGTGTTCATGATCATTCACCAAAGTCATTACAAATGCTTAAAAACAGAAAAAGTGAAAAGACTATGGAAGCAATGGTGCAACAGGCAGGAGATGATTATCCACAAAGAATGTACACACAGATGTCACAGGCCAAGGTGTTGATAAATGATCCCCGTCCCACTATGGCTGCATCCAAGGATTTGTGGTTTATAACTCATAAATTGGAATTCATTAAAAAGCATGATAGCAAAAGGACATGACAGTACCTCTGTACCAGAAGCTTTCCTCTTGGCATTCTCTCCAAATCTTTCTCACATCATTTCTGTGAACGAGGTCGTCAGTCACAGGACACTTGAGGACGCAGAGGACATTTTAGGATACTTTTCCAACCACCTATATTATCTGCGTTTCCTCTCACCTTCCTCTCAACTTCCCTCGGAGCTGGATTAGTAAAATCAGCTGCTGCTCCCTCTGTCTTCACTGTTGTCACCTCTCCGGTTGTTTCAGAGCTCATGATGGAAAAACTTCCTGGCCTGTGCTCCGCCAGCTGCAGCAGCTCTCTCGGACACTTCAGTCCCACCTTGCCCCCGCAGCTCCAGAGTTTGGGGCCAGCTGTATTTGCTCCCCCCTCGTCAGTTCGCCTAACTCCGCCCAGCTGACTACGGTAAGAGGCCCGGTTCATTTCTGAGCCGAAGCACTCTTTCAGAGTTTCTTTCGAGCTGCTGTTTGTGCTGGTAAAATGTTGTTTCCCATTCACCTGGACAAACAAGCATCTTGATCATACTTTCTCATTAACTAACTAATGGAATATTTTATAGAAATGTGAATGCAAAGGAGAGGACAGGTGAAATATGTGTCCAGAGGAAAAAGCATACTCCAAAATCTCACACAGTAAATCTATCCATCCATACATACCTTTAAGTACCGTTTTATACATGGAAGTTAAATCAAAGAATGGTTTACTATTCCTGATAATAACTGCATTGCACTGCAAATTCCAACTGGTCTAATCAGTGCTAATAAATCAAATGGAAATCTATCCATTTTTTCCATCGATTTCAAAACACACTGCCAACAGTGGGATGACATTTATGTGGCTATTTTTTGATAAAAAGTAATAAATAGAAGTAAAACTTAATCATACTGTAGAGCTCAATCTTCCAATCTATAAAAAAAGCATCATATTTAAGGAAATTATGTTATGTTAGATAGACACGGTGGACTTAATTGCAATGATATACGGCCCACTTTAAAGCTCTGGTCCTGCAGGCCGGTACGACAGAAGAGACTGATCACAAAGACCACAGCCATTGCAGAGGAGGACACAGCAGCCTGTATAAACTGCTCAGGGGGACGGGGTGCTCTGTTTAGCAAGCTCGATGGCCAGTTATTTAGAATCACACCAGCCAGATCAGTTGAACTCGCATTAAAAGACAACCGGGAGGCCCAGAGAGACACGGTCCGATGCATCTGCTCCCTTTGTCTGATTGGGGGGACTGGCTGTCACCTGACCACCGGCTCGTTTGCTGAAGTTGCTTCACAGACTGAAGCCTCTGTGTCAGGCTGACCTCCGTGGACCGACACAGACCGGTGAGCAGGTAGAGAGGATAAGGCTGTCACATGGAGGGAACATTGGCTGTGCTCGTACTGCCTGTGAATTAGATATTATCTAACCCGCCGCCAACAACCTCCGCCTCCCCGGGTTAACATCAAACGAACCAACGCTGCCTACGGTGGGAGGTCGACTCGTGACTGAGCCGACCAATCCGATGCCATCGTGGGCTGGTCTCAAGGTTTGCACGAGGAAATCCTGATGATCGACGTGCTCATAAAAACGTGCGGGCCAATAAACAACAGACGGACGGCAGCCTGTTTGGGAACTCACACCAATAAGACGTGTGTGCAGGCGGAGAGTACTTCCACCTCCGCCTCCCCGTGACATGACACCGCTGCCGGCCAACCGACGGCCGACGGAGGCGGAGACCGAGCCGGCTCGGTTTCAATCACCGTCCGCGGGCGTGGTTTGCGCTGACAAGGTCCGCCTATTGGCCGGTCTGCGGACTTCCCACAGACAGTTGTATGTTTCATAAAAATGCACTCTGATGCGGCAAGTAAGTAGTAGCGATATAGCGGCTTTCAGCAGCAAATGACCCGCGCGGCCGGCCGCGGCGGGGTTTGTCGGCGAGACGCTCACAGCCGCCTTGCGTTTGGTTGGAGCTCCTGCTCCCGGAGGCTTTGGTGATAACGCATGAATTGCGGGCTATTTGCTGGTTTCTTTGTATCTGCTAGTGCTGTCTTGGGCGACAACAAAGGAAGGACAGCCGGTGTAATTTCAGTTGTTTGGGACGTGGGGAAGTTTACTTTCGGCACGGCAGCTACCCAGAAGTGGTTTTTTGTGCAGCCGTCGCCGAGCTCGGCTGAATGCCGCCGATGTCAGTTAAACCCAGAAGGTTTTCTGAGGCAAACGGTGCGTTGTGGTCTTTATGTTCATTACCACGGGGGCCCACTACGTGTTTCAACTTCAGCTGGGGATCAGCGCTGTGCCATCGTAAATCGGTCAATTTTCTGGTCAACTGCGGACTATTACAGAGAATGAAAATTGTGACGCAGTTGTGTAAAACATGTTTCATTGCCTGCTGCAGCAGTGTTGTTGGGCTTTGCGGCACCTTCGTATACTGCTGCAAAACGTCCACTCAGCGCTTATGTGCCAGCATGCATATAATCTTAGATTTTCTTTTAAACAGTGTGAAATGCATTCAATCAGATGGGGTAGATGTTGGGGGTAGATGGATCTGAAAGAAATAGTTGTTTTGTCAAGGCTTGGGAAATGTAGTTCACTATCCAAACCAGAAAGTGAGCCTTCAATGGCACCTTTAAAGAAATGGACTACAACGCCCATAGGCCCAACTCTCCAGATACTTTGTAAACTCTGCAAGTTGCGCGTCTGCACTGCTATTTTAGGTATGCAGCTATCGCTATCTGCTCAGCGGTGTGTTGTTTTACCTGGATTTGTCGGCTGGACATACGCGAAAAGCGTCGGTGTTAGATGACAGCTTTTGGACGGGAATGCACAGATGATGTGTGGCAACAAGGTAGCGTGCACGATCAAACATAGTCGAGTTTGCACGTCTTTCGAGGAATGCAGGGAGTCACTCCCTGAGCCGTGTGAGATGTTTTTTTTTTCCTGCCCGTTTCTGGGACGTAAGCCTTGAAAATAGAAATCAGCCGAAGGTCTTTTGAGCTCTGAAAAGTCTTCATTGATTTCGGAAATGACACATAATTCAAATCATGTCTTCTTGTTGGTGCTATGATGATGTCACCCTTTACCCTTGTACCAAGCATGCAAGTTATGTGTAGGAAGTTGTGTGTCACGTTTTGGGTTGCATTTTGATATTATCTTTACTCTCTGTGGACATAGATTTTCAGCTGAATTCCCACTTGACTACACTGGCCAGTATCCACAAGATCCACCACACCTTACACAGGCTGGTAAATACATAAAGGCTCCATCTACATGTCTTATTTTTGTGTGTATGCATATATGTAAGCATGCGCCTTTTCTATATGTGGCCTCCTCATAAGCATGTGCTATTTTTATAAATCTGTTTTGATAGAACCTGACAGAAGACGTTGGACAGGACAGCCACCCCTCAGGTAATATTTCAGCTGGCGCTTTTGTGTTTAATAGTTAACATAGAACACTGGTGCCACTGTCATGATTTTTTGTTTGCATATCATATAGTAAATGTTGTGTCACTCCAAATGGAACCACCTGATTTTTGAACATGTATGAATGAACAGATGTTAACTCAGAGAAAATCTGCATTATGAGTGTATTTCTCTTCCATTTCCTTTCCAGCTTGTTGCTCTAGAGCCATGCCTCCTAGGAAAAAGAGGAGACCCTCTGCTGGAGATGACATGTCAGCCAAAAAAAGTCGCCAGGACAGGTGTTGATTCCTTTTTAAAGATTAAAAAACGACCTCAGTAACAAGGCTATAATTCAGTGTCAGCTTTAGTTATGCAGGGCAAGGGTATATGTGTGTTACGGCTTTAGTTTGCAATTACAACAGGAAGGAACCTATTTAAAATACCATACTGTTGCTGCCTAGCTTGAGAGTAAAACTCTCTTAACATTTGTAGCATTTTCAGGAAACATGAAACAGCACAGATTCGTGAGGAGGAAACGTTTTCTAGTAAAAGATGCTTGGAGTGGTTCTATGAATATGCAGGTAAGACATTGTTTTTTTCTAAAGCTCTGTATACACTCCCCTCATCACACAATCTTGGTTTATGTTACTTAGCCCCTAACCAATGCCATCATTTCCAAATGTGGAATTAATGTTATATGTGGCTTCAAACTTGCCTGTGAAATAGGATGTGACGATGTGGTGGGTCCAGAGGGCATGGAGAAGTTCTGTGAGGACATTGGTGTCGAGCCAGAGAATGTAAGTAGGTTTTATGCAGTTTGGTTACATCTATATGGAGTCACTTTGCTTGTATGTTGGTCACTGTTTGCGTCCTACTGCAAACCAGACAAAGCAAGTCATTGGAGACATGCCTTTCCACTTTGGTTACTTTTATAGGAGATTAATATCTTGTCTTTTTCGCTAATACTTGCAAAATCCTGTTACACTTAAATCCTCAGCATGGGTAATGAACGACTTTCATGTTTTCTGTTCAGCCTTTCGGATATAGGTTATCCGATCTAATGGAATGCTCGATAACATCCATCTTATCCATTGAGTAATGCTTGGTCAGTCTGTGTTTTTTTTTTTTAAATCCCAAAAGTTAAAAATATCTTAAGGCAGACTGAGGTTTAAATTTATAACCTTAGCATAAAAATAACCCAAACACATTTGTTGGTAAGAATGTGCAGTTTTCTTTGATTTCAGTGTCACTAATTGCACTCAATCTTTGTTTCCAAGTTTACTGAGGTCAGTTGTTCTGTGTTTGCCAGTGCACCAGGCAGATTAATCATCTAGACTGACACATCATCTGTTAAAGGATTTCTGTGGCTGTAAAAGTTGTTGTCTTTGTGTCCAGGTGGTAATGCTGGTACTTGCTTGGAAGCTGGATGCCCAGAGTATGGGATATTTTACTCTCCAGGAGTGGCTGAGAGGCATGGGCTCACTGCAGTGCGTCACTTTTCTACTTTTTGTCTTTTACTGAATTGTTTTTAAGCTTGATTGGTGCTTTACTGTATTTTCTTTGGCTCAAGTCATGTTTTTCCAAGAGTCATTCTCATTAATATTTCTGGTGAAGTGCAGTTTATTTACTATGGTAATTCTCTGTTGCTTTCAGGTGTGACTCCACAGAAAGGCTAAGGAACTCACTTGATTACCTGAGATCTGTCCTAAACGACAGCACCAGTTTTAAACTCATTTATAGATATGCCTTTGATTTCGCTCGGGTGAGTCGCAAAACATCTTTTCTACAAGGAAGCTTACACACACACATACAACATCTCTAAAAGAGGTCAACGCAGTTCAGCTGAATAGTTTCCCTGTAGGAAACAGTCTTACTCAAGCCAGCATACAAACCAGCCTTAATATCTTGAGTAGGTCAAGATAAATTTTCACTTTGACTTAGAGGTGAAACCACTTAGAATGTGTGTTGCCTATTTACATCGCTCAAATTTTCTAAATAGAGAGATTGGAAATACAAATACTGAGTGCCAACATAATGCAGTGAATGTGATAATATTGTTTAGAATTGCTTAACAGTAATGGCAGTGGGTGGAGGATTAATGAGTGTGAATTGATATCTCCTCCTTTGCTAAACTCCTGCGTTGATACTTTCCATTTAGTTCATGAAACATTGGGTGTTTTGATTGAGCAGGAAAAGGATCAGAGGAGTTTGGATTTGAACACAGCCAAGTGCATGCTAGGGCTTCTCCTGGGAAAGACGTGGCCTCTGTTTCCTGTGTTTAATCAGTTTTTAGAGGTAAGTGTCGTGTTAAGAATTGGCCTCTCATCATTTTACCAAAAACAAAGCTGAGGTTTGTATATAAGATTGTGTTAAGTCCATAGACAGAGTAGATGTAGCCAAAAAGGTTTCGGTGTCTTGTCAATGTATGGCATTCATTTTTCATTCCTCAGCAATCCAAGTACAAAGTCATCAACAAAGACCAGTGGTGCAATGTTTTAGAGTTCAGTAGGACAATCAACCTGGACCTCAGTAACTACGATGAGGATGGTGCCTGTAAGTGAAAACTTCTACACATAAATTTGTGAGCTTCATCTTGTTACAGGCATGTTACACAAATGACTGTTTCTAATCTGTTATTATGTTTGTTGTATCCTTTGCCCAGGGCCTGTTTTGTTGGATGAATTTGTGGAGTGGCACAAGGAAAGACAGATGTCATAGCAGCAGAGCAAAATGCAAAATGGAAAAACATACAACTGTGACAACAACGACTATGAGAATCAACAACCAATAAGTAAACAATACAAAATGGTAAAGCAGCGACTGTGGGTGCTTCCTAGTAAAGGAGGTTTCGGGTTGTGGGTGGGCTCGGGTGGGGGCGATTGGTTTGTAGTCTGGGTACATTCTACCCATTGCGCAGATGCAGAGGGCTGCCATTGTGGAGCTATGTTCCCTGCTGAAGGTGCATAGTGGGCAAGCTTGCGGCAATCCCCAGTGGCATTGCTCTCTCTCACTGTGACATGTCATATTGCTGTCTGTGTTAGATAACACGGTGTCATACATGGATGATGGAAGCAAAATGGTATTATGTGGGAGAACCACTTCTCACCCCTTCTCTTCAGCACAGAGAAACCAACAGAAATGACCATTCATGCATTGTGTCTGAGTCTTAAACAGGTTCACTTTGGCCTGGCACATTAAATATTATATATCTGTGCAATGAACTTGAACTTGAGCTTTTCTGGACAGATAGCACTAACTATTGTTTGTCATATTTTGAGTTTGATTTTTCAAGAAGCACACTGTGTCAAATGGTTGATCACAGGTTTCTACCTGTGCTGTTTACTATTGATCTGTGCCAGTTTTTTTTTTGTTTTGTTTTGTTTTGTTTGTTTTTTTTGTTTAGTTTTCCTCCAGCTAATGCTTAAAGCTTCAACCCTTACAAAAGTTTCAGACCTCATAACACCAAACAAGCATTGCTGCTTACTAACTCTTATTACAGTACAGCGGTGAGCCACTAGTGCTCTGATCAGCATTTATTGGTCTGATGACCAATTGATGTATCTACGTTGTGTAGGTAAGAGTATTATTGTGCCTCAAACCATGGAAGTCACGTTGTGTGTCCCACACATGTACCAACAAATCCAAATGTATATACACGTGTGAGAGCACATACAACACATACACTTGCACACACAGACATACTGAGTGGTCAGGGATTATTTCAGGATGAGTTGAAAATGTTTGGGCTGTGTTATAAATTGACATAGATCTAGTTGGTGTCCATTTTGTCTTGATATGTGGTATGTTTTGTCTTCCTTAGTCCACTGATAGTTTCAGGTCTTTTCCTAGTAGCATATCTCCCACCACAGTGTCTCACACAATACACAGACACACATACACACACACACACACACACACACACTCAGTGGAAGACCAGTGACCATCTCAGGACGAGGTCCTTTGGCTTGTGTAGTAAGGTAGGTTTGCAAGCGTTGCTTTGTACCACCCGTAGGATGTAATCAAAACAATGGGCACTGACAGCTTGGAACTGTGTGATGATGCCATGCTCTTTCGCCTAGTATAATGTTCTTGTAACACATGTATAAATTTTTGTCTTTGGCTGTTGTGTGATGCTGAATTGTCAGAAGATTTAATATTTGCATGCATGCTCCAACAGAGCCTTTGGTGAGTGGATGAGATTTTTTGAAAACATTTTTCAAATACGTTTATTGTTTTGTACAGGAATTTGTGCAAGTGTTTTGTGCTTAATTTGATATTCATGATCATGTTATATTAATTCTGTTCTGCAACATGATCATGTCTATTAAGATCTGGAACACACCTGTAACCTCACGGTGGAACAGAAGTTCCCTCCTGCATTTACCCCATCATCCACTTCCTTACCTATGGATCTCATTTTATTTATTTGAAGTGCGTAATTTGTTTTGCAACTTTTGCACTCACAAATCACATCAATACTGAAATCTGTTGTTGAGATAATATACATCAGCTCCTGTGTGACTGAAATCCAATGCAGACTAAAAGCAAAAGCTTTTTTGTCATTATGACATCAACCATCAGCATAAAATCTAAGGTCAGGGTAGTTGTTCGAGTGCTTACCAAATACTGTGTAGAGATCTGTGTATAGAGTTTTCTCCCATGACAATGCAGGAGGATGAACAGCCTTGTCCCAACTGTATATATGTATGTAAACGATGTAAGTGTCTACATGTCTGTTTTCACTATAACCTATGTCTATATACATAAATAAAATGGTTTATTAACTTACTGGCTTACTTTCATTCCTGTTTTATTAAATGCACTCATATCTACAAATGAAGACAATTTAAAATTATTCAGATCATTCTTCAGACATGGATTTATTGAAGTAGCAAAAAAGTTTAATATAATTATGGCAAGAATACTAATTTGTTTTGCAAAATTCATTACAGCAGATCTTAGTGACAGGTGGTTTAAAAAAAAATTGAAGCACTGAAGTTATTTGGCCTCTAGTTAGCTCTAAACCCATTCCAATAAATTTGTAGTATTTACATTTCATTTCTGACATAAAATCCATTTCAATAGTATAAGACAAAACCTTTTTTTTTTTTTTTTTTATCAGTGTTGAGGATGCAGTGGTTTTGGTATTAAACAATGTTGGTCATGCTTGTTAAAAAAAGTGGGTCAGGATTTGAGTTAGAGCGAGGTTGCGCTCTAAGGGAAGTTAGGTTAGATTAATCCTCATTTCCACTGTGTTACCAGTTCTTGTTCCTCTGTGGAGATCTCCATGTGTATCCAAATGCTTCATCGGGGTGGCTGTGTTGTTGGAATAGGAGGGGGAGCCTCTTGTGGGGGTTCAACATCTCTAAAGTTGTGGCTTTTGTAGCTGGGAATAGCAGATAACAGAGTTGCTGCTCCTCTCACATCGTCTAAAGCAGATGAAGTCTGTAATTGTGTTTGTGGCCTTTTGGGCAGGGGCTTGATATTTTCCTCAATCCTGTTGGTGTCACCTTGTGGATCATGGTCATTGACTGGAGGTGATACACCCTTATCTCCATCCTCTGTGTCCCATTTTCGTCTCAGTGACGACATGGCTTGAAGGGCACTCAGCCCTTTTCTTTCCCTCCTGTCCCCAGACAAAGCACTCAAAATCTCATCTGTGCGGGCCCTTGAGTTGTCAAACTCTAAAGATCTGCCGGATTTAAGAGAAAATCTGCTGTCATGGAGAGATGCATTTTCATGTATCAGGTTCAGATCTACTGCCCTGCTGTCTTGTTTTAATCTCTCACTACTTTTATCTCGAGAGAATTTGAAGGAGTCAGGCAGCTCTGCAGATAGATCCGGCTGTGAGGACGGGAAGCCCAGTTGATGACCAACGCTAGTCCTCCTTATGTCTGACAGCAGATCTCCATCTGTGGTGGTATTGGACTGCTCCATTCTCTTCTTTACTATATCATCAAAGGTCATAATAGGAACCTTTGAGGTAAGAGACACATTTCTGTTGCCACCATTATGGGACAGACTGACTTGTGCAGCACTTGCTGTTTCAGCTTTGTCCACAGTTGGACTCTGAAGTGGCAATGGAGATTTAATAATTGTACGCTTATAAGTGATGTAAGAATCGTGATTTGTCATTCCTGAAATATTTGATGCATGGCCGCTCTTTTGCACAGTGTACCCTGTCACTTCATTTTCACTGTCACTGGAGGAGGATGAGGAAGTATTTGCCTCGGATGATCGTTCTGTGAAATGCCCCTTATAGCGTGGGACAGCAAGACTCAGGTCGGAAACACTGTGGTCAATAACGTCAGTCTCAGTGTTGCTGCTTGAGGATGATTGTTGTAATAGAGTTCTTTTACTTGCAGTTTCCCTTTTATTGGTGGAAGAGAGGGTGGAGTCAGGTGGAGGTGATGGGGGCAGGTTTAGTGGTACAGGAGCACGTGATGTGATTTCAAGACGCTTTCTGAAGCGGGAGATACCGAGATTCATTTTCGCCCAGCGCAACTGAAGCTCTGAGTTATTCTCTGGCGCAGTGCTGATGTTATTTGTTAGTTTGTGGCCCAAATCATCTGAAATAACTGCAAACTTTTCCAATTTGATATTATGGTCTGTGCTTGGATTGTGTGAAATGTTTATCCCAGAGGTTTTTGGGAACCTTCTGAGCTCCTTAATTGATGCCTGTGACATGGCAGATGCTCCAGTTTCGACTTCGCCACTCTCACAAGGACTTTCACTGTCACTGCTAGAGCAGGAGTCCATTGGTTTAGGTGGGGATTTGATATTCAAATGCCTTTTGACAGAAGGGCCACTTTTATCAAATTTTGTCCCTGTTTGATATGTAATCCTCACATCAGTTCTTTCATTCTTCCCTTTCTGTGGTAGGTCTGTGGACCCAGTGTAACTTTCATCAGTGCTGGAGGATATCTCAGTTGGAGGTTGATGTGTCTTAATATCCAGGCGCCTTTTGACATTAGGGAGACTGAGAGCCAGTTGAGGCCATCTTGTGTCTGGTTCTAATGTTTCAGATTTTTGTACCTCCCCTTGTTTATGTGTCATTATTTGTATAATGTCCACTTCCCCTGGCCTCTGATGTGTTGTTTCATCCTCACTGTCACTACTACTGGATGAATCCGAATCTGGTGATGTTGCTTTGATATTGCGGCGCCTCTTAATATGAGGAATGTGTTCAAGATCTACAGTTGGCCACCTTCCATTTGAATCATGCTGGATTTTTGGAGATTTTTGCAGTTGTGTGTTGACCATTCTCACTGGTCTCTGCTTCACTGTGTGATCAGCTGTGTCATCCTCACTGTCACTACTACTGGATGAATCCGATTCTGGCGATGTTGCTTTGATATCCAGACGCCTCTTGATTCTAGGAATATGTTCAAGGTCAAGCGAAGGCCATGTTGTCTCAGAGTCATGACTTACAGTTGGAGATGGTTTATTTGGAAGCCTTCCCATGTGTATCTTTCCTTGTTCTTGTTTCTTTATGATGTTTCTAGTTTGATCTTCACTGTCACTACTACTGGATGAATCTGAGTCTGGTGATGTTGCTTTGATATTGCGGCCAATTGAATCATGCTGGATTTTTGGAGATTTTTGCAGTTGTGTGTTGGCCATCCTCACTGGCCTCTGCTTCACTACGTGATCAGCTGTGTCATCCTCACTGTCACTACTAGAAGATGAATCCGATTCTGGCGATGTTGCTTTGATATCCAGACGCCTCTTGATTCTAGGAATATGTTCAAGGTCAAGCGAAGGCCATGTTGTATCAGAGTCATGACTTACAGTTGGAGATGATTTATTTGGAAGCCTTCCCATGTGTATCTTTCCTTGTTCTTGTTTCTTTGTCCAATTTGTAGCTTCATCCTCACTGTCACTACTACTGGATGAATCCGAGTCTGGCGATGTTGCTTTGATATTGCGGCCATTTGAATCATGCTGGATTTTTGGAGATTTTTGCAGTTGTGTGTTGACCATCCTCACTGGTCTCTGCTTCACTACGTGATCAGCTGTGTCATCCTCACTGTCACTACTAGAAGATGAATCAGAGTCTGGTGATTGCACTTTGATATCTAAACGCCTCTTGATTCTTGTAGTATACTCAAGATCAACCAGAGGCCACTGAGTTTCCAAGTCATGACTTACAGTTGGAGATGCTTTATTTGGAAGCCTTCCCATGTGTATCTTTCCTTGTTCTTGTTTCTGTGTCCAATTTGTAGCTTCATCCTCACTGTCACTACTACTGGATGAATCCGAGTCTGGGGATGTTGCTTTGATATCAAGGCGCCTCTTGATTCTAGGAATATGTTCAAGGTCAAGCGAAGGCCATGTTGTCTCAGAGTCATGACCTACAGTTGGAGATGCTTTATTTGGAAGCCTTCCCATGTGTATCTTTCCTTGTTCTTGTTTCTTTATGATGTTTCTAGTTTGATCTTCACTGTCACTACTACTGGATGAATCCGAGTCTGGGGATGTTGCTTTGATATCAAGCCGCCTCTTGATTCTAGGAATATGTTTAAGATCTACAGCTGGCCACCTTCCATCTGAATCATGCTGGATTTTTGAAGATTTTTGCAGTTGTGTGTTGACCATCCTCACTGGTCTCTGCTTCACTACGTGATCAGCTGTGTCATCCTCACTGTCACTACTACTGGATGAATCCGATTCTGGCGATGTTGCTTTGATATCCAGACGCCTCTTGATTCTAGGAATATGTTCAAGGTCAAGCGAAGGCCATGTTGTCTCAGAGTCATGACTTACAGTTGGAGATGCTTTATTTGGAAGCCTTCCCATGTGTATCTTTCCTTGTTCTTGTTTCTTTGTCCAATTTGTAGCTTCATCCTCACTGTCACTACTACTGGATGAATCCGAGTCTGGGGATGTTGCTTTGATATCAAGGCGCCTCTTGATTCTAGGAATATGTTTAAGATCTACAGCTGGCCACCTTCCATCTGAATCATGCTGGATTTTTGGAGATTTTTGCAGTTGTGTGTTGACCATCCTCACTGGTCTCTGCTTCACTACGTGATCAGCTGTGTCATCCTCACTGTCACTACTAGAAGATGAATCCGAGTCTGGCGATGTTGCTTTGATATCCAGACGCCTCTTGATTCTAGGAATATGTTTAAGATCTACCGAAGGCCATGTTGTCTCAGAGTCATGACTTACAGTTGGAGATGATTTATTTGGAAGCCTTCCCATGTGTATCTTTCCTTGTTCTTGTTTCTTTGTCCAATTTGTAGCTTCATCCTCACTGTCACTACTACTGGATGAATCCGAGTCTGGGGATGTTGCTTTGATATCAAGCCGCCTCTTGATTCTAGGAATATGTTTAAGATCTACAGCTGGCCACCTTCCATTTGAATCATGCTGGATTTTTGGAGATTTTTGCAGTTGTGTGTTGACCATCCTCACTGGTCTCTGCTTCACTACGTGATCAGCTGTGTCATCCTCACTGTCACTACTACTGGATGAATCCGATTCTGGCGATGTTGCTTTGATATCCAGACGCCTCTTGATTCTAGGAATATGTTCAAGGTCAAGCGAAGGCCATGTTGTCTCAGAGTCATGACTTACAGTTGGAGATGCTTTATTTGGAAGCCTTCCCATGTGTATCTTTCCTTGTTCTTGTTTCTTTGTCCAATTTGTAGCTTCATCCTCACTGTCGCTACTACTGGATGAATCCGAGTCTGGGGATGTTGCTTTGATATCAAGGCGCCTCTTGATTCTAGGAATATGTTTAAGATCTACAGCTGGCCACCTTCCATTTGAATCATGCTGGATTTTGGGAGATTTTTGCAGTTGTGTGTTGACCATCCTCACTGGCCTCTGCTTCACTGTGTGATCAGCTGTGTCATCCTCACTGTCACTACTAGAAGATGAATCTGAGTCTGGCGATGTTGCTTTGATATCCAGACGCCTCTTGATTCTAGGAATATGTTCAAGATCTACGGCAGGCCATGTTGTATCAGAGTCATGACCTACAGTTGGAGATGATTTATTTGGAAGCCTTCCCATGTGTATCTTTCCTTGTTCTTGTTTCTTTGTCCAATTTGTAGCTTCATCCTCACTGTCACTACTACTGGATGAATCCGAGTCTGGCGATGTTGCTTTGATATCCAGACGCCTCTTGATTCTAGGAATATGTTCAAGGTCAACCGAAGGCCATGTTGTATCAGAGTCATGACTTACAGTTGGAGATGCTTTATTTGGAAGCCTTCCCATGTGTATCTTTCCTTGTTCTTGTTTCTTTATGATGTTTCTAGTTTGATCTTCACTGTCACTACTACTGGATGAAGAGTCCACTGATGGCACTTTGACATCTAGATGCCTTTTGTTGCTCGAAATATGTTCGAGATCTTGGCCAGCCCACTGTCTGTGCATCTCTTCTCGCTTCTGATTTTGCTTCTTCATGTAGAGCATTTCTCTATCTGAACTTTCAACACTAGAAGATGAATCCTTAGGTGGTAATGGAGCTCTCCTTTTTTTGCCCTTTACAATAAGATATGGGATTTCTGTTTCCTGGCTGGAAGAGGTTGAATATGTTTTAGGTGGTGAAGGTGTACTACTATCAAGACTTTTACCAGAACTGGCAACACCAACACTGACAGCACAGTATTTTGTCTGTGGCAGGGGTTTAACTGTCTCCCTACTAAAAGATGAATCAGATACTGGTGATGTTGCTTTGATATCCAGACGCCTCTTGATTCTAGGAATATGTTCAAGATCTACGGCAGGCCATGTTGTATCAGAGTCATGACCTACAGTTGGAGATGATTTATTTGGAAGCCTTCCCATGTGTATCTTTCCTTGTTCTTGTTTCTTTGTCCAATTTGTAGCTTCATCCTCACTGTCACTACTACTGGATGAATCCGAGTCTGGCGATGTTGCTTTGATATCCAGACGCCTCTTGATTCTAGGAATATGTTCAAGGTCAAGCGAAGGCCATGTTGTATCAGAGTCATGACTTACAGTTGGAGATGGTTTATTTGGAAGCCTTCCCATGTGTATCTTTCCTTGTTCTTGTTTCTTTATGATGTTTCTAGTTTGATCTTCACTGTCACTACTACTGGATGAAGAGTCCACTGATGGCACTTTGACATCTAGATGCCTTTTGTTGCTCGAAATATGTTCGAGATCTTGGCCAGCCCACTGTCTGTGCATCTCTTCTCGCTTCTGATTTTGCTTCTTCGTGTAGAGCATTTCTCTATCTGAACTTTCAACACTAGAAGATGAATCCTTAGGTGGCAATGGAGCTCTCCTTTTTTTGCCTTTTACAATAAGATGTGGGATTTCTGTTTCCTTGCTGGAAGAGGTTGAATATGTTTTAGGTGGTGAAGGTGTACTACTATCAAGACTTTTACCAGAACTGGCAACACCAACACTGACAGCACAGTATTTTGTCCGTGGCAGGGGTTTAACTGTCTCACTGGTTTCCCTCGTGCCCATAACTGTCTTGCTGCTTAGTTTGCTAAAGGATTCTTGCTTCCCTAATCCCCACACTGACTCATCATCGCTGTCACTTGAATGAGAGGACAGTGAATGCTTTGGTCCCTCTGCAGGCCTTTGCGTGCCACATCTGTTATCATCCTCATTAAATGGCCTGGTCGGCGCCTCATTCTGTTGGTCAAAACTACTATCCTGCTTAAGTTGAGTGTTAATGACCAGGGATTTTTTATTGTCCCTTTGTATATTTTCTCCTTCCTCCTGCTCTGAGTTCACAGTGTATTGTGTAGGTCCATCCTCACTGACGTATGAGCTGGAGCTGGATACATCATCCCTGCTCTTTCTTTTGGCTGTGGGTACCACAACCAGTTTTGAGTCGTTAAAAGAACCAAACACACTACCGGATCTTACAGATGTGCTTTGAGCAGAATCACTAAAGTCAAATTGTTCCTCATTCTCCTGCCACACATTAGAGTCTGTTAGATTGGTGCGTTGTGGTGACCAATCTGCAAATGGCTCAGAGGAAAAGTCAGGAATTTCACTTTTGTACTTTATGGAAATTTGTGGCACTACCACTTTCCTAGATGTGAAGACGTCGTCTCTCTGCTGAATGGAGTCCTCGACCTGCTGTGGGAACTTGGGTGTTGTGTGATCTCCCTGGATTATTTGGTCCTTTAATACTATGTCGGACAGGGAAGAATTTGAGCTTGATGATGAGTTTTTTCTCTCCTTCAGTTCATCAGGGTCTGGGATACGTTCAAATTCCATTTTGACTCTGGTTCTTGTTGGACTGCTCTGTTGTGAACTGATGTCACTTCCTGGGTCTTCAGCTGTGTGATTTGCCTCCCCAGCCCCTGTTTCATATTCAACCACTGCATCATAATTGATGTATTCCTGATTGGCACTAGCTACGGTATCGTAATATTGTACATTACCATCTCCAGTATCTACAGTGCTAAAGGTGACTCTTCTTTCTCTGTGAGTTATTATCTCTTCTGGTTCCTCGTAATTTGAATAGGCCTCATTTTCATACGGTCTTTGTTGTACAGATGAGACAGAGGCCCTTTTCTTTTTGGTCACCTTTGTCCAAAGGACATCAAAACAAGGTCTTGCCAAGACGCCAAGGATAAAGGCGACCAGAAATGTAATGAAAATAGACAGACACACAGCCAGAGCCAAGTCAGACTGCGTAGCTCCCTGGTTCCTTTCTTGACTTATCTTATTTGGGTTGTCTTGTGGGATGAGCTGTTGGCTATTTCTGGATAAACTTCTAGTTTTTCTTTCTACACCTACAACTCTACTTATTTGAAGGTTAAAAACCGACACAACTTCATGTTCTTGGGACGTACAGACATAGAGTCCCGTGTTTCTCTCTGTGACATCACTAATGAGCAGATCCGGCAAGTTCGGCAGAGTTTGGCTCCCAGATACTTGACCACTGGGCGTCCACCAAATCGAGTCTAAAAAGAAAACAACATCATCCAGTTGGACCAACCTACACTGTTAGGTATATATCAAATCAAATCAAATCAGATTTATTTATATAGAATAAAAATTATGTTAAGGCATTTTACATATAGAGCAGGTCTAGGCCAAACTCTTTATAATATAAATAGCTGTTTTACATCTTTGTGTTACCTTGTGCAGAGCAAGACAGCAGTATCTCAGAGCCGCTATAAACTGTCACATCCTGATGCAGCGCTGGCTTGTTGTCAGTACCAAAGCAGTTTAGGTCATCCTCTTCTAGCTGTAGCAGGTCTTTCCCTGAGAGGACAGAGGGGAAAGCACACACCATACTCCAGACCTGCAGGCCTCTGCTGCTGTCAAAGGCCATCCGCTTTCTTAGACTGCGCATGTTGCAGTCACACTGCCACCTGTTCCCATCCAGCCTTACATCTGCCCCAATATTATGCAGAGAGAGGTACATCAAAGGATGGATGTTGGTCAGCATGTTGAAGCTCAGATCAAGGACCTTTAAGGGGAACACAATTCAGCAGATACTGAGACAGAGTAAATTGATTGCTAAAGCAGTTAAAGCATGCAATTCAACTATATAGGTGCTTATGAAAGTCACAAGTGCGCAAAGATTCAATTAAATGTTCTGTGCAATTTTCAATAAATTAGATGAATTATATTATTAAAGAACAATCAATCTTACCCTAAGTTGGGGTAAATCCTGGAACATCTGTGGATGAAGAGTTGTGATAGTATTATGCTGTAGGTATAGCTCTCTCAGCTGTTGAAGGTGACTCAGGTCTCCTGGTCGTATAGTTGAGATCTTGTTGAAGGAAAGCTCCAAAACCTTTAAGGACACGCTACTTCCCAGCCCTGGATAACAGAAAGTAAGTGCGGTAATTAGAACTCACCAACAATCAAGATAAGATGGCTCCTGAAGGAAAGAATGTGCCATATGTCCATCCATCCATCTTCAACTTATCCAAAGTCGGGTCACGGGGGTTACAACTTTAGCAATGCTTCTGTGATTATATATAACAGGTCAGTTTTGCTTTTGTCCTCTCTAAACTATTGTACATTATTCACTGTGACTGGCAAAGGGGAACATTTTCCTTTCATTAAAAAAATTAAGTCAGTCTGTTTTCCATTACTGTGGTGATTTTGGTGCTCAGATTAATATTTCAAATTAAAGGCCTCGCTGTTGACTTGTAGACTTGTTTGGTGTAAAATATGTGACTCCTCGAAAAGGCCTTTCCTGGAACTTTGACTGGCAAATCTCTTGCAATATGACTAATTAAGGCATAAGCAATTTCTTTTTCCCTGTGGTCTTCTTTCTTCTTTGTTGCCTGTCTCCCCCCTTTTAAGTCATCTAAGACAACCTTCATGAGTCTGCTGGGCTAAAGTAAGGCACTGTGCGTTTGTGTGTCATTACAGAGGCACTGCAGGAACTGTGAGCTGCATACCAAAAAGGAAAGAGGTCCATGACTGTCAACACAGCTCTTGTTAAGTAAATGGACTGTCCACACATGCCTTCTGAAAAACCATAGTGAGTGCATTTCTTTAAAACAGCCTAACTGTGATTGCCTCCAGCTGTACAATGGCTAGGTTTATCATTTTCTGAGCATAGTACAAAAAAAAACCAAAACAAAACAAAACTGTGAATGTTTTCTGAAAATCAAATAAATGGGCAATAACAATTATCACACTGCTCACAGAGTAATATTTTTAGAATGACCAAATATAAATACCATGGAAAACGTCCGAATTTGGTTAACATATGTTTGTATCAGTCTACGGTCTGACTTGTGGATATTTCTCAATGGCATTCCAGAGGGCAGTAATAAAAGGCATCATCGCCAACTTCGCTCTCAGGGGGACAATCTATAATCACCCACACAAAAACTGTGCCAACATTAAGAGGCAAAAAGTCCTTACATTAAATTTTCGCAAAAGTGATCGGTGGTCACAAGATGAAACTGTATTTGAGTAAAGTAAAAGTAAAAGTAAAAAAAAAAAAAAGGACTGTTCAATGAGTAAATGCCCAGAAGATACACAAAACCTACAATTTATCAAAAACAACCCTTTTTGGTACACACTTCAACTAAAAGCTGCATAGCCTTCTAATTTTAAAGCTCTCTTAATTTCAATTTGCGTAATTCACTGGCCGCCTTTGTAAGGTTTTCTTTCTTTTACTGTTGATATTCCAATTGCTTTTTCTGCAGGTTCACTTAAATAATAATGTTTAACCTTTTATATTGTATTCTTGCTACTTGTACTTGAAAATGATGAGAATATTTCCCCCACTGGCTGAAGAGACAAGTTCAACTTTAACCTAATTCAATTTTGTCACAGACAAAACTGATGCAACAGTGACACCTGAAAGTCTCTCAGATTATTTTTTTATGCTCTGCTCATAGGAATAAATGGTTATTGTGCTCTCCATGTCCTGCGTCAGAGGTTTAAATATGGGTGTGTGACTGTATTACACTGCCTCACCCTCTGGGAATTGCACCATGCGATTCCTCTCAGCAGATAGCAGCTGCAGGGTGGGGGCCCAAGATACGCATCTGCCTCGTCTCCAAGGTCTGAACCATTGTAGATGTCCACCACTGACAGATTGGCTGCCAGGGCTTCTGTCTATGCAGAGGGATAAGTGCGTAATAGTGTTGTTTCCCAGCCACACATTTCTGAGTTTACGATGTGGCCAGTGCAGTGTCACAGAATCAAGGAGATTGTGAGACAAGTCCAAGTCAGTGATAGAGTCCTGGATGGGTTGCGGGACATAGGAGAGGTCAGAGGACGAACAGTTCAACAGGCCAGGTCTCTGACAGGTGCAAGACTCAGGACAGGTGGGTGGGGGAGAGGAGCAATGGACCGCAGAGGAGACGAAGAGCAGCAAAGCAGCCAATAATGACCACTGTACCACCGCCATCACAAGCAGTCCTGAAAGTACACATGGACAGTGACAGTGAAGAATCAGTCCCAAACACAAGTCTTGAATCTGCTATGATACGCCATGTATGTCATGATGACTATGACTTTGTTCAGTTCCTGCTAAAATCATTATACACAATGTGGAATGAACAAGGCAAATTCATGAACAAAAATGTAAACACTTCACAGATGTACAATACAGTGAAAAACCATCAAACTCACCTGAGTGTCCAGACAGGAAAGCTCGTGAGTCTCCTTTAACACAAAGAACCCCTTCAGTATATTAGCTCCAGCAGTTTGTGATCAAAGTCTGAAACATATTTTGCTGCGTCTAGCTTAACATACTCCTGTCCAGAGACGCCCTTCTGTGATTCATATAATCATTTACATGTCAAGTTAAAGTCTTACTGTCATTGTTTTCATATTTGCGTGTGATAGATAACTGATTCAGAAATTTTATGAAGAGAACCATGCCCTGGGTGCACATTCCTCTGCATTATAAAACACTGCAATAAAGCACAGTATTTGTTTATGGTTTTAAATGACATTGCAAACACGTTTCACAAGTTTCACATCGCAACATGTTTCTTTATTGTAACAAACATAGCAATGACATGTTTGACACATTTTTACATGAGGCTGTTTGCCTTATTATTTCCAATTTAGTTGATCTTAAACACTCCAGTCTTTAACCAAAGGCATCAATTACTTGATGCTCTGAGAAAAAAAACTACATCATAGCATTAATAACAAGTGTTCTCAACATAAGTACTGTTTTATAACAGATAAGAAAACCCATAGCAAAATAAAAAGTAAAATTGTAGACTATATTGCACAAACATCAAATTCAAACCATTAACTATAGGCTTCAAAACAAATGACTGATGACTTAAGTTCTCCTGACATTCATGAACATTTGAAGAGCTCTACGTCAATCTCTAGTTTATCTACACTCATTGTTTTTAAATATTGAATTACTTTTCAATAAAAAAGTTTTTGCACCAGTTTTAGAATACTATACATATATATGTGTGTGTGTGTGTGTGTGTGTGTGTGTGTGTGTACCTGTATTAAATCATATCTCATCGCTTGAAAATCCATTGGCACATACTAGAAGGACAGCCTTACATGAGCAGAAAGAGACTCATTCTATTTAAACATCTGATGGCTTAAAATGGACTCGTATTACAATTCATCACAAATTCTGCACATTTCATTAGCAGTGTCACGGACCACAAAATAATTTTAGTATCTCACCTTGTCAGCAAAGATAAACAAAATATCAAACACAGCTGCCAGAAATAATGAATAGCAAATAAAATAACTTACAAGCCCTCTACAAAGTATGTACACTAATAGCCAGTTTATTAGGTACACAAAGCTAAAAAATTAAACTGCATCAGTTTGATTGAGGCGTCCTTAATGAATCTTCAACTGAGTGCATTTTAGTAATACTGGACGGTAAGGCAAAAAGTAAATACTCCTAAATAGCTTCTAACTGCTGGCGATAGGCGATGTAAACCACAGTATGTTAAATGTTAAATATAGGAGTGTTTTACATTTACACAGCATAATTAAGTCAAAATAAAGTTGGCAAATCTGCAGAATAATTGAAATACTTCAGCTTGTATTTTAACATCTTTGGCCAAGCGGTAATGATCCTGCTTTGCAAACAAAATAAGAAATACAGAACTTGTCAGGTGAAATACAGAGGTATTATCATGTGCAGGTCAAGATGAATTTCCTAAATATGCTCATTTGTATTAAGCTGATTGCATTTCAATCTAGTGAGCTTTCCTACAGGGGTTATCTGAGGTCTGGCAGCCCATGTTGTGATATTTCACCTGCACACGGAACAGAGTCCCATCTGCACACATGCAGAGCTTGTACCTCTCCAGACCTTCATCAAAATACACATCTCCTGCAGAGTTAGGGATGCGCGTGGCATTGAACATGACTGATCCATTGAGGACGATGCTGTTTTCCTGTAAGGAGAAAAAGCCATAATCCATTTGTCTTGAGAGTTTCATCTTCATTAGTGTCATTTATACAACTCTTTTTTATATTGTTACACATAAAATCATATTAAATACATTTCCATACTTACAGCTCTGAGCTCAATGCCTCCACCCACTTTGAACTCTACAGTCCGCCCCATGATGTTGACTCCCTCATTACCACGAATAATAGCCTTGCTGTCCCCTTTGATGTTCAGGTCAGATGCTGCGCTGCTGGTAATCTAAAATCAGAGACAATCAGAAATATTTGCTAACTGGGATGCAGATATAGACTACCAGTCAAAAGTTTGGACACACTTCCTCATTCAAATGAATAGGAAAATGTGTCCATTTGACTCGTAGTGTGTGTTAGACCACAAGTTTAATCTTGCTTTCTGAGAACTAATGCTTTATTTATTTGTTGCATATAAAATGTATTTCATTTAACCATTATGAGTAACTGTGTAGCAACAGCACTACAGAAAGACTGACATCATCATCATCATCAAAATAACTAACAAAATACAGACCCTTTCTGTGGAGGCTTTTTTAACACTGAGAACTTTAACTCCTTTGGGCAAATGGAACTCGTGGTTTTCAAAGTCTGTGCTGAAGAATGTAGTCTGGGTGCGAGGATCCGTGAAGGATATACCAACATCACTGACGACTGAGGTCTTGTCTTTTTCTACACTCAGTTTAGTATTGCCTTGCTGGAACACAACCTGGACCGACACAAATTTAAACATTTATGAGAACTTCGTAGAGTATGAGTTCAGAAAACTGTGTGTCATGTTTCAATGCTTAGGCCTCTCAGTCCATATACTCACTGGATTGTTGTTCCCAACGATGACCAGGTCCTGGTCCTTACGGCCTCCTACGGTGCTCTTGTGCAGTGGGTGAACAATGCCCATGTCTGCCTTCTGTTTGAAGCGCAATAGGCCAGTCTCATGGAACTCCATACTGTCACAGCCATTTGGACCGATACGAATAACTGTCCATATTACTAGTGTGATCTGAGGAACAGTAAACCAACTTAATTTGGGATTCGTACTACAACACAGTCATCACTTAAGTCTGATGAGGAAGATCTATGGACAAGTACATTGAGGACTGGAGTACTCACAATGAGGTTAATTAAGGCAAGGAGGAAGAGGAGGACGATGATGCAAACAGCCATGTTTCCCTTGCGTCCCCTCAGTCCTGTCTTATGAAGACGCTCTTCCTCTATGGGTACATAGCCAGCTTTAAAGTTACTGTTGTGTTCTTTGTTGATATTTCGTCTTTCTATTGCCTTCTCTCGCATGGACTTCTTCACTGGCCCATTGGAACTCTCCTGGAAAGGAAAAACGAAATTACAATCTTGTATTACCTATATTTTTGCCTTTATGTCCACACAGTGAGTCTCTGTGGGCTGTGGTGGAATGGAAATGACTGGGACTGTGTGTGTGACCATGGCTAAAAATAAACTGCACTTATTTTAGCAGTGAGAAGGAAATTAACTCAGCATACACTGCCTTTAAATGAGTAGAACTTGCTCGCTGTCAGACAGCAGAACTAAGATAACACCATTTTTATTTGCACAAAGCTGCCCATAATAACGAAGCGTAGGCCAGATTTGATCCATATTACCGTAAGGCCGACAACGACGCCCCATGCATTTACCTGTACTTAAGCACATATATATTGAGTAAGATATATATCATTATTATAATAACCAACAAAACCAAAAACGAAGTCAAACGCAAGAATAACAGCAAACATTGAACATAACGGACCTGCTCAGACGCCATGTTGATCCTCCCTCACTGCTGGCGGGGCGATAGGGGAGATACCACTAAAGATACAGATGGGGGGGGCGGTTGTGACCTACTGAATGGAAAGTAATTTACCACCGACAACAATAACACCAGTTAACAAAAAAACAAAAAATCACGTTAAGAAGAACAATAGTGGACACAAAATACGTCAATTTTGACTGAACGAATAAAGAAGAGAGATTTCCATGAAAATAAGAAATGGTCCAACCCGAATTTAACTAGCCAATGACAGAAGGATCCAAAAATAGAACTCCATGAATGTTTTCCATAGGTAACTGCAAAGCGTCACTCCGCTTACCGACCATTGATCCTTCAACGGGAAAAAAAAATAACGTTTTTTTTTTTTTTTTATAAAAACTCACAAGAAATATACAATCATGTCGTATTTATATGGCAATCGAAAGACAATAGCCCTTTTTTGTCATCATTATTATTAATAATCTTGCCGTTTTTGTTACGTTGTTAAATCTTAGGTACCTCAGCACAGTGGGATGGTACCTTCAGGTTTAAACAGCAGCAGTGTTACTGATCCACGGGGTTCGGTGTCGTTTGACAGGGTGACATTACATTTGTTTACATCAGTGGGCAGCCTACAGGTGACCGACTGCTCCTACAGCCGACAGTTACTGACTGCCTCCCCGCCTGGTTACCACAGCTGAGGCGGTGCTTGGCTTCTGAGTGGGAGGTGGAGGGACCCGCCAGGAGAGGACCTTTAAAGGCGCTGCTGTTACAGATTACAGGCTGCTCTTCTTATCCTCTGGGATTATTCTCTGTGGGTGAACATGGCCGACACGCTGAGGAGACTGGCTAACACATCTTCCTTCAGCCTGTTGCAGAACAAGCTTGAAAGCTGGCACCAAGACTACCATGTAAGTTCATCAATAAATCATGACAAACTAAATCTGACCCAACCACTTCAAACCAGGAGCCCTGGGCCGGCCTCGTTCTGCTCCCTCTGCATAATTGTCTCATGAATTGGTGACTAAAGATTACATTTAAGTCAAATCTAAGTTTTGGCCCTTTTAGAAGGGAGAAAAATGTCTGCTCCTATCAAGTGGGCAAATCACAATGGGCAAAACGTGTGTTTTGCCCATTGTGATTCAGATATCAGTGTCACTGTTTAAGCACAATGTTTCGCCTGAAATGGCTGAAATGACTGAAATGACTTGAACATTACAGCACAGGAATGCACTTCATTAGTTTACACTGATTTCCCAGTGGTAGAGTTTGGTTGCTAAGGACGCCAGTCGCCATGGCTACGAAAGGATTGTTCCAATTTTCTCCTCGTAAAATGAGTCATATTACTTCCGGTTGAAATCTACGGGAGCGAAGCAATCTGTGTAAACTTCAACTACGATGCAAACCAAGAGTAATAAATGTACTATCAGACTAACAGCTCATATAACCAGCGCGTTTCCTCACAACGGTTTTTTTTTTTTTTTTTACTATAAATTCGCAAATTTGTTGTGTCGTGCGAAAAATCATGGTGCACCTGTTGCTCGCAAGAGGCTCTGACTTTTAACAAAAAATAAAACACGATACCGCCCTATATATCACAAAATAAATAATCAGCACTTATATGTACATTTCCCAGATCATTTCCTGTGAGCAGAATCTGAACAGATGTTGTGAGCTGATTGAATTAACTGCCAAGATCCAAGGGCAGCTGTTCTCTATCCTCAACCTCACAGCTGCTGGAGGTAAGTGCAGCCTCTCATCGTTTTCGAACATTACTCAGATTATAACTGCTCATGAATAAATCAGATTCATGAAAAAATGAATATCTGTCCCTCTGTGTCTGTGAACCAGGAGGACCTTATGCTGGGGTTGACACTCTGAAGACACGCCTGCTGCCTTGGCTTGGAAGCTGTTTCTCCATGGCAAAGCCCACGATCACTGATGATGCAAGCCTACAGCTAATTCAGGTGACATTAGCATTTAATATACTACTAAGAAAGTGATAATATTTTTTTTTTTTTAACAAAGAAGCATATATGGTAATGATAAAGCAATTACCGGGGGTTGTAGTTACTGTATGTTTTACTGTCAGGACTCAGTGGAGAAGGACAGGAAGCTCAGGGAGCTCTCTGCCTCCCATGAGAATGATATGCAGAAGATGGAAACTCAACTGTGCTCCGTTCGCTTGCAGTTGGACACTACAAGAGCAGAGTGAGTCTGAGAAATACAGACAGAAAAACTGTATACTTTAAAACTGACCAAGAAAATCGGGGTTGAAAAAGTTGTTGAAATAATAATAAAAAAAAAAAAAGACAGCCAGCCAGTTTTCTAACTTAACTACATTATCAACATGGGCATGGATTTATAAGCATACCAGTCGCACAAAGTACACCCATACATAAACTAAGATATCTCTTTTCATATCTCTTCTCATCCCATTCTCAGTAATATGTATGGAATTACATGAAATGTTAAATGTTACCCTTGATCTATATTTTTAACAGATTGTCTGCTGCTCACAACGAACTGGATGAGACAAAGAGCAAATCAGCAACCACTCTATTGGCTACTGAAGATGAAATACTACAACTGAGAGCCGAGTCTGTGAAACAATCTCCCATTGGAATAATATGCACATATAAATATGTAGATCTCTGTTGACACATGAAACATGTTTTGTTTCAGTTTGAGATCTGCACAGGAGAAAGTAGAGATTTATAAGAGGAAGCTGGATGCGCTTGATGACTATGAGCATCAGATTCGTTTGCTGAGAAATGAAGTGTCTTACTTGAGCACAGAGAAGGCCATGCTGCATGAAAGGTACTCTCAAAATACTGAGTGGACTTATGCAATAACTCTATAGAAACACACATTTGCACCACTAAAAATGAACATGTCGTCAGTGGTGATGTGTTTTTGTTTTATCCGTTTCTGCTGCTTCTCTTCTTCCCTCTTCCAGGGTGATGAGAAGTCGTTCTCCCAGCCCCCTGCCCAGGCTCAGTTGCTCCTCCAGCCCCATGAGGAGCGAGTCGCCCACCAGAGCCCAGCTCACTAACTCGTCCCGTCACGCACGCCTCGTATCTCGCTTCAGTGACCTGTACGCTGTGGAGCGTCTGGAGGCCCAGACCCTTCTTAGACGCTACATTGCTGAGTTAGAGATGGTCCAGAAAATCATCTTCATTGCGGCTGTGGTATGTTGTAATTATTATAGAGTCACACGAAGATATACAGTTGGAAGATGTACATTTGATTGGCCGGTGTAAAGACTAATGTTATTTAAAACAATTGTTTGAAATACTGTAATAATATTACAGTATATGAAGAATATCACGCCAGGCGAAATCTAGAATTATTTGAACATTAGCTTAAATCTGTCCACTGTTTTCATTGTTTAGGAATCCTTTAAGACAGCCAAACTAGCCTACCGTCAGTTCAAGCTGCATGTGAAAAAGACCTTGTCTGTATCCCACTATGGACCAGAAAGTCTAGAGGATGCAGCTGTGGACTACATCGTCAGAAATTTGGATCTATACGACGTTCAGGACAGCGTAAATGTAAGACAATTTTTTTCTCTGCCTGCAAGATTTATAAACAAGTTGACCATTGTATCTGACTGAGTATTTCCTCTCATCAGAGTGTGATCAATGCCATGAATGTGAACCCCCGAATCTCCTTCCCTCCAGAAGTGGACTTTGCCTTTATCAGTACTTTGATCAGGGAGACCTGCAGGGTGGCCTTTGCCATGCAGACCCTGGACCCCCCGCTTGACTTGGCCTTTGCGAGTGATGGAGAACTTTACAATGACAGCAAGTCAGTCCAGTGCAAAATACTGTATTTTGGTACACACACACACACACAGAGTGCTGGCTGATGCTCAGAGGCCTAACCCTTCCCCTCTTTCACTGACAGGTATCGTCGCAGCTATGACTCAGAGTTCGCTGCTCCTCTGGTAATGTACCATGTGTGGCCTGCTTTGGTTGAAGGAAGTGCTGTAATAGTGAAGGGCGAGGCTGTGACTCGAAGAGGGGCTTTGGTACTGACTTTATATTGCTTCATAAATATTATCATGATATAATGTCACTCTCAAGATTATTCTCTAGAGTTACGTTCTAGACGTTTACTCTAGAGAGTAAATGAATTTACGAGTGACGTGCATGCTTGCTTTTTGCAGATGAGTAGAAGTCGAAGCAGAAGCAGCAGTCCTGTGCGCTCTCGCTCACTCAGCCCCACTCGCAGTCTTGTAAGTGTATAGAATGTTTAACAACAATCGAAAAATGGGCTCAGTTGGGTTTTTTTTCCTCTAAAGCAATTACATCACAGGTTTTAATTGACTGAAAATTGCTCAGCCACTCTGTCTGTTTTATTGTTATTTTTTCTAAATGCATGCACACAAATGATCCTAAGGGTATGTATTTCAAAATCTCTTTGATTAATTTGGGATGTTTATGTTTTAACTAAGTCACAAAAATTAAATATAATCAATGTTATTATCCTTTTTAGGCATTTAACAGCAAAAGAAGCTCTTCTCCTGGACGTCTCACTTCTAGCTGCCTGTGAACACTGGAGAATCTTCACCTATTGCTACTTGATGTCCACAAAATAAAGTTTGGCATACTTTCAATTATGACCTTCCCCTATTGGATTATACCAGCGTGTAATCCAACCAAAGAAATGAAACCTTTACATTCTGTACTGTACCAACCAAAGGCTTTGCAGCATATCCATACAGGACACTGATAGTTAGAAGACGTGCAGCCTGGCAGCTTATTGAGCAGCTAATTATATCCTAGTTTACTATATTTAGCCATTTTCTAGATTTTTGACAGAAACTAACAGTGTCTTTGTAATTATCATAGAACATTATTTTTAGAGGAAAGCTACACCTGCACAGTAGCACTTTCTTGGTCTGGTAGTGGAATAAAGCAATCGCTTTATGATATATCGATATCCATGTAGCTGCAGGACATGTGGTGCTAAAGATCAGGGCTAACTTGAACTCCTCCAGTACTTGAGTGCCTTGAGTGAATATTGGTTATTGGCATTTTTAATGTTGATGTTTCTTTTTCCAAGACAGTTTTTGGTGCTGTTGTGTGATATTTTGAGAACATCTATGAAATGACCTCATGAGGCACTAGACCTATTTCTTCCATAACCATTTCTTTCTTTGTTTTTTTGATTCAAGTTTGTTGTTCTGTGTTACATTATCACCGCTAGCTACTAATTTTGGAGCAATATCTGGATGCATTTAATACAATATTCTTTATTTTACAAAATAGGATGAGTCTGAGTCCACTCAGATTTCATTTGTGTCGTGATAAAGACATTTTGACTGTGCTTTCAAACATTGTTTTTTGTTTTTGTTTTTTTTTTTTTTAGAATGAATGACAAACCTTTAATCTTTTGCAGCTGGGGATCATTTTCAGTTTTAATTTTAGTTGAATAAATGCTTTATAGATAATTTTTCAATGGCAATCACTTTCTACTTCAGCAGGAGGGGGCGCTGCTACTCCATCATTAACGTGAAGTCAGGCGCTGAATTTAGAGTGGCTACAACAGACATTTGTAGGTTCCTGAACTTTTTATTCATTTAGTCATGCCAAGCTGAAATTTCTCTTTATGTCTTTAACTCAAATCAAAATCAAATATATAAAAGAAAAAATTATAATTAAAATGGATGGACATGTGACAATATTCTTTCAGAAGCTTGTGAATAGGGGCCCAGTCACAGCATGTAAAAACACACTTTGACCAATTGAATACCCAAATCCCAAGAATAGAAAAAATAAAATTAGTAACTACATGGTTTAAAACATCTATGTTCCTAAATACACAATCTAAAATGTATGTAAAAATGCACAATAGATTAAGTCCACAGGCTTTCAGTGTATAGTAGAAATATTAAAAGCATATTTTAGATCAAACTGCTGCTTTCAATTCTTTTTAAAAACAGATATTGTGAACTCCTAAATTACAGTTCCAAATAATGATCGGAAATGTTTTTGCAGGACATTATTATGTCACAGTGAAGTTGAACCAATTCAGTATTAAAGCACCCCAGAACCCGTATTGTGAGGTCACACTTTGGGATGTAAGGATGGACAGACGACTCTGAAACACGATGTTAAAGAACCAAAGAACATCTTAATACAGGGTCTTTTGAAAATGAAGAATTTCCCACCTAGTCACTTTGCATGTGTGTCTGAGAGTATGTTTACATTTCTAAGAAATCCTTGAGGGGATTCCAGCGGCAACATTGCTGTCGCATTGCCTTCATCAGCATTCTCAGTCATCTAATTGGAGCTCCAGGCTTTGCTGAATCCTGCACCAGCCTGCCTTTAGCAGACAAACCAATTACACTGTCAGCTCTTGTACCCATATCAAATGTCTGAAATCAAGAACATGTTCTGCAGAGCGGAAACTGAGCTGTAGCAGGCCTCCATACAATGACCTTCAGTTGTTATCTACTGCAATCCATATTTGTCCATTTAACCCTTCCCAGAACACAATAATCTACTTGAAGCTCAACTGCAGGTCAACTGTGGTCATGGGTAATGTCCATATACTGGAGACAGGAGAGATGGAAGAGAGGGAACAGTTTTACTCTGCTTTAACCCTATAATGCTGTGCATATCACATTTGATACATACATCATACAAAAAAAACCAAAACAAAACACCAAAACAATTATGAGACCATCCCCTTGGAAAAATAAAAGAAAAAGAGATTGAAAAAGGCAGCTGTTTGAAAAAAATAAAGATGCAGATGTCACAGATGGCCAAGGAGAAAAGTTCTTGCCAGAATTGGATGCAATGCCCGATGTAACAAATATGATATAATCAAAAAATCTAATATGCTAATTATATTTTTTTTTTACATTTTGTTAAAGAGCCAAATAAAGACTTCAGATTAAAAAAAATCAAATTTTCTGCACCCTAATTTCTTGGGTCAGGCTTTTTTAGGGTTGAAGACGGTAATAGTTTCAGCTCACCCTAAACAGATTGCAAATGAGGTCAAAACCTTCAACTTTGGCAGAAACATGACTTATCACTGCTGGCCTGTGTGATGTTTCCTCTGGCTCTCCTTATTGCTGGCAAGAGCTGTTTATGGAGCCTAAGCATAATGAGCACCCGCCCAAGATCCCACAGCCAGACCAGAGGAGAAATATTCATGGGGCTGCATATCACAGCACATGGTGAAATGGTTATGGGCAGTGTCCATAGGTGACATGGTTATGGGTGGCCATGCAGCGAATAAAGTTAAAATAAACTGCGGGGAAAAAGAATGAAGGAAATCAAGTTCCTCTTTTCTTTGGAAAAGTGATCCTTCAACGGTCCTCTTTATTGTGACCCTTAACACAACTGGAATGGAGCAGGATGCAGGACGTGCATGGGAGGATCACAATTTACGACAGGAGGGACAAAAGATACAGAGCACTGATGACCTTGGCGTCACAGATTAACTCCGTGTCGTTTTTTGTAAAGTGCACCACATGGACAAAGACGACCATTTCCTCTTTACTCCCATTCGAAGCTGTGGTTGAACTCTCAAGGGTGATCTCCTTGGCATGGATGAGGGGTATGATGTCATTGTGAGAGGCTGGCTGTAGGCATTGGCAAACTTTTCTCAGCTTGAGTGAGGTCAGACATCAAGTGACCAAATTGCCTAATAAAGATACCGTGGATAAACACTTCCCTCCCTTCTCTATGGCAACTATCATATCAAATAATAATAAAAAAAAACAATCACGTTTGACTCTCTCTGTCCCAATAGAGCCATTTGTCTAGACTGTTTCCTCTTCTTACTCTGTTGCATGGTCATTCATTCATCTTCTACCACTTATCTGTTTCCGGGTCGGGGGGGGGGGGGGGGGGGGTTAGGGCTAGGCTGGAGCCAATCCCAGCTCACATTGGGTGGGTGGCGGGGAGGGGTGGGGGTCACCCTGGACAGGTGGGCATCACAGAGACAGACAAAGATGAGCAACCACTCACACTCACATTCAGACCTAAGGACAATTTAAAGCATGCATGTCTTTGGGAGAAAACCCCCACAGATACAGGGAGAACATGTAAACACGCTGCCCAAAGGCCTCAAACCCGCGACCTTATTGTTGTGGGGCAACAGTGCTAACCACTATACGGCCATGCTGCGCTCTGTTGCCCATCATATACTAAAATCAATTAGGAATATCTGGAATCAATGTGATATCATGTGCTTTCTTCAAAAGTCAGTGTCTCACAAACTGACTTCTCTGTTGATGAACGTGTGATTTCCTGATATCAGACAGGGAAAATTAAATGTCCCAGTTTTCTGTAAAGTGCAGAAAAAAAAATTGCTCAAGAAGTAATATCCCTTCAATGAAATCAACATAAGTGCTTTGTAATGGCCTGTCCAGACCTGTCCTGGAAACCATGTGCCCGGCCTTTTATTAGCTTAAACGAGCAGCGACACAAAAGCAGGACCCAGACTGAAGTGCTTTTCCACAAACTCCTTTTAAGAGCATCATTAAAATTTTAGAGTCTGTGACATGAAATTTTTCTTGTACTTGAGGTGATCTGCAAGAAGAAATGTATTCATATGTTGAGGAGAAAGATCTGGCGGTCAATTGAAGAAGTCAGTCTGTGCTAGAATGACGTTGTTTGCTCTGTGCTCAACTGAGAAAGGGGGCCCTGCCTAGATCTGGAAATGCTCCATGAGAAACATCAACATCTGGATGATATGATTAATGGAAATATCTGCCATCAGCTGACTTTACAGGCAGGGCAGACGGAGTGTGTGCAGGTGTGAGCTTCGAGAGTTACTGCTCCACTGGGGCTTGTTACACTTAGACTTTGATGGAAATAGGCAATCAAACCTAATGCCAGTCTTGTTGTGTTTGAAACCCACATTCTGAACAAAGTCAGTGGAAATGATCACAATGAAGGGAAAGAAAAAAAAAAAAAGAAAAGAAGAAAAATCCCGTGAAAACTGAAATAACAGCAACCTCACAGAGAAGTAAGTACAACATGAAACACATGAAAATGTTCTTGTGGCTGTGGTTCTACTCCTGTAGGAGCAGTCTGTGCAGGACAACAGCAGGACAACAGAACACAGACTACAATGGACATGACAGCCATGAATTGACTTAGTCATTGGTGATTAAATATGGAAAGACTGACTTTTTGAGTTAAGGTTACAGCGTTAACCACCTTATGTTTAGCTGCCTTTCTAGCTGCAATTTCACCACTAGATGGCAATTCAACACAACTTTTTACTTCAGTGGTTCCTCGTGAGTTGGAAATGTTGGTGGCCCAAAATCAAGCCCACAGTGATGCCCAGGATAAATGAGCAGCTAGACAAAGAATAAACATAGAAGCACATTTATTTTTATGTGATCACTATTCCATCCATCAGATCAAAATAAACAGATCTAACAGCGACGCAATACAAGCTCCTATCATTGGCTTCTCATCGTGAGAGGGCTTAAAACAGAAAAAAATAATTAGAATAAAGAGGAATTTTTGAAGATTTTCTTTTTTTAAATAACACATTTGTCAGCATTGTTTTTCTTTTTAGGATCCTTCCTTGGCCTACCTGCAGTTCCCTTTCAGACACCAATAGGCCCACAGTTTGGAAACAACTATTTTGGTGTATGCCAATTTCTTCGACTGCCAACAGTGCAGTGATAGAGAGCACTTGAGTTCAGAGGTGTTATCATAGATAGATATTGATCTGAATACATTAATGTGTAACCATATTTTACGGGATCCTGACACAATGGCCAGGTTGTATCAGTTGTCTATTAGTTTTTTATTAGTTTTTGCTCCTGTCCTATGGGGAGCTTCCTGCTTTATTTTGAAATGTTGTTCCATGTATGATTCCCCTTTGTTATAACAAACCTTGCGATTTCATACTTTTACTATTTTTCTGGGAGAAATCAGTTTTTTTCAGTTTGAAATCATTAAACAGCTGGATGATTTTGCATCCTGTTCCCTGGCTCGTTAGTTTTGCTGATATAAATACTGTATCAGTTAAAATTCTGTTAAATGAATGAGTGACTATAGGCCTCAGATTAATGTATTTTCATAAATTGCGTAGCATTTACCAATGAGGTGATGAAGTATAACGTAGAATAAAATGGACAAAAGGACAAGTTCTTGCATCCTTTGAATGAATGGACAAAGAACTCCATCTGGTGAATGGCGGTAGCTGTTAATTGATGGTGAATCTCTCAGTTAACATGAACCTAGTTCTTGTACCAGAGGGCTAAATGTTTTCCAGCTGAGCCCCTGTGATCTATGCACAACAGCCTCCCTGAGGCCACTGTGCCAACACAGGCCCGAGAAGGGACATTCAGTACTTTGTTGCTACCAGATGCCAGTTTGTGTTTCTCTACAGTCAATCCCCAGGAAGTCAGAGGAAAACAAATATTTCTTCAGTGCATAGAGCAAAACAACAACAACAACAACAACAGGTATTACAGACAGAATGACTATTGGTGGGGCTATACAAGTGCCTCCTAATGAAGACCCGACTGCTACTATTTGTTTTACTTTATGTGTATATGAAAGTTGTGTATTATGTAAGCATGCTATGTCTGGAGTGCCTTTAGAGACAGAGTGGTGCCACCGGAAGCTCAAGACGCTCGCAGATCACGTGCTCTCTGTAGCCCCCAAAAGTTCCAGCAATAGAAAAGAAAACTACGAAAATCTGTAAATAATGACCAATAAATGTTTTGCTGTGCAGTATTTTTTATAGTTGTTAATTGTTCATTGATTTGAACTCTGTTAAGTTTACTAAACCTGCATGGCCGTCTACAGCAATGTAAATCGTAATATTTTCTATTTTGTACTTTTATCTTTCAGATTTGACTGAGGCAGACTAACAGGTGACGAACAATGATTTGCCAACTGATTGTTGAACTGAACTGATTGACTACTACTTGACAGTAATAAAATATAAATATTTACGGTTTTATGCTGTTTTATTTTGACTGACGCAGACTTATGATTTTCCAAGTAACTACACAAGTCTCACAATATAATGAGTTCTTACAGAAAATCCGTGGCAAATAAATAAAATTTTGATTTCAGTTCATGGTCAATATATCAACACGGTGACAAACCGTCAACATACATGCAGAATCGTGTCAATTTGATTTCGATGCACAACTGATATGGAAATACGATTACTTAAACATTTTACCTTGAAAAAGTGCAGCTCCGACAATCTGGGCCATTCAAACACATTGAGCGGCGGCTAACTTATGCTAACTTCCGGGAACTTATGCTAACTTCCGGGAACTTTCGCGGGCCAGCCGCCGCCATCGCTGTGAACGGAGTCGTCGCCACTCCGTCTCTAAAGGCACTCTGGATATGTCCACGTCGGGTCCCTCACTTCCCAGTTTTCTTTCGGGACTTTGAATGGACAATAGCTATGAATGTCTGTGTGCCCAGTCTGATGGGGAAATAATTATTAGAATGTGTCATCATGGGCTGTGGAGAAGACCATGTTATCACGGTTTGATTCCAGCCTGGGACCTATGCTGCAGACCCCCCTCTGTTATTTACTTATTAAAAACAAAGTCATTAAAAACCCACAAATATAATAATTCTGATTGATTCATCACTGAAAAACAGGTTCTCGGTTGTTGGTGGGAGGCCAGTACACAGCACTTCCATGTATGTCAGCGCAAATGTGTTTGTAAAATGTTGTGCAATAATAATAATAATAATAATAATAATAAAAACATCAGGACAATAATGCAGCTCTGACTTCACAAATAAACGTCTTCAGGAGAATAGATTATTGGTATGACATAACTCTACTTTTCACTACACATTTTCAATGTAACTACACTGACACACTCCACTGAGTGCTTTCAAATACTTAGTGATACTTTCCTGTACATATTAAAAACCTATTTTTGTTCAGGGCCTTAATAATAACTTCAAATTGGAAAATGTGTGTTGGCGTTATAAAAATATAACGCCAACACACATATTTGTGCATCTTGCCATGATACATATGTGTACACATTTTGGTTCATCTACGTCAATCTGGAGTCACAGGCTTTTCAAGGGTGTGCCGTTAAGCCATATTTTCATGCACATTTCTGCAGCCCACAAAACATCAAACTTCCACCCAATCCTGACATGCTGTGTGAGTTTCATCAGTTTTTTGGGGGGTGTGTTAAATTCCCCAAAAGGCTGTCGAAGTTGCAAAAGAATGATCTTTACAGATGCAATAGGGCAATCACACTCTCAAGCCCTAATAAAGTGCAAACAGCCTGCACCTCCATCTACATCTCCACCACCAGAGTCACAGACGAGTCCACCCTTGTGTCAAGCAGCTGGCCTTTTTAAAAAGCTTGTCCACCTATCTAATGTCCTTGCCATCATGCCAGCCATGGCCCCACCACAGGGCAACAGAACTGCCTCTGTTTGTGGCAAACCTATGCATTTGTAAATCTGTAGCACCTGAATATCCAAACAGTGATTATGTTCCTCTTATTGAAACAAGTCAGCTGACACGCTGAGTGTCACCATCTGGTTCTTGTTTACACTGACTAATGACTAAGTTGGAGGTAAGAACAGTATGAAGCTCTCAGTGCTGAGTAATGTAAGTTCTCAGTAATGAGTGCAGGAAGTCATAAATATGCACTTTACCACATTAGCTGTTGGAAAGTAGTCATTTTTGTTGCTGTTTTAGTCTTTTTAAATTTTGAACTTTGTGCTGATTTGAGACTGAATCTGTGACTTTCTTTGACATACTTGTTGTGTTAAACCTGAACATAATATCATTTTTTTTCATCGTTTTCTGATGAATGGAACATGACTCAGAGTGATGGCAGTACGTACAGGCTGTGTACTGAGGAATGCCACAAAGATTTACTGGTAGTGACAGCTCCAACCTCTGTCCATTTCTACAGAATCAAGCATCTATCTTTAGAAAATTACTCCAGTAATGAATACAAATTACCCAATTTGGCCTTTTCCTTGATAAAATCATTACCAAAATAGCTATGACTCAGTAGCAAGCACTGAAGAGTGTGTGGTTTTATTTGGATTCACATAATTAAAGTAGTACCTTGTATATTCCCTTGCTTTTTTTTGGGACTGAAGTATAAATAAGGATGAATACTGAAATATCTTCTGTGGCCAAATCAGCCATGCAAGTCACTGACCTGAATTTGTGTGGGAAAAATGTGGAAAAAACTTAAGAAAACAAAAAGCCCTAAAATATCGTCTTCAACTGTTCAAACTAACGCAAAGAGGAAAGTATCAACCTGTAAAATTGATCCCATAAAAGCAGTTAATTTAAAAAACAAAATATTCTGTGTGCAACCACCTCAATTTTAACAATTATGCAAATTGATTGTGATCAGCTGCAAATGATCACAATCAGGCGATTATGTAATAATTGTAAGAGGCCAAAGCGGGAGTGGGGTGCAGAAATCCAAATCAGAAAAATTATATCATGTAAACAATTTTTTATTGTGATTTTGATGTGTTTTCTTGTCTAACTTTTCTAAAAGTGTTATCCTGAAACAGTACATCATCTCTGTTCACAAACACATTCATAGATTTGTGTTGTGTCACGTTACTGGAAATTATCAAAGCTCTGGTTTCTGAGAAGAAGCTGAAGGTCGTTTGAAATGTGCTGAGATTCAGGACCTTTGTGTGTTTTTGCGCCTGCGTGTGTATCTTCTCTATGGGAGATGAAGTGCTTCTCAGTAATGCTTGGATCTTCTCATTGAAGCACAGAGAGCGCTCATTATCATTTCTAACACCACCCGGGGCTTTTCATTCTGGTCTCATTTCAAAATCTCACAACAAATTACTGGAGAATCACCAGCCTCAGTAAACCTTCTCCTCAGACTGAAATAACCCTTCATTAAAATGTGTGCTTCCGTTATTAATGTTACATTATACCATGATGCTACGGTTGCCTCAAAGTGCTAAAAGAGAGAATCATTTCCGGAAGACTTGACAGACTCCACATGAGCTCTTCAGAAACTTCCACTTGGTCATCACTGCCTCAGGTTCATTGGGGGTCAGCAGACCAAGCACAAATTCCTCTTGGCTAACACTTCTCTTACACACCAAGACCGGCCTCTTGTCCTCTCAGGTTTTTATTGCTATTGAAGAGATTTACGTTTCAGGAGGAACTAGTTATATGCACTGAGCTTCCAGACATGTTTTTGAAGGGCTTTGAGGGTCTCCAGAGGTAACTGAATAACAACTTTGCACCATGGTCCTGAACGTGTTGCTACTGTGAACACTAAACTTCCACTAATAATGGAGGATTTCATAACTGCAGTTGTGTTCCATGTTGTATGCAGATGGCAGCTAAAAGCTATAATGTACCCGGAGGAGACCCACGCAGGCACAGAGAGAACAGGTCAACCTGGGAATCAAACTCATGACTCTTTTTCTGGGCAACAGCTACTGGTAAACCTTCAGAATAGAGAGGAAGTCATTTTGTTTACACTTCACTTCCTGAATAGAAGAGGAAGCATTAAGGTACAAAAACAAACAATTCAATAAATTCGTTTGTAGTTATTTTATTGAACGGAAGAAAAAACTCAAAATGAGTGTGTTAGACTGTAGTTCTCCTTATTAAAGCATTGGAGCTCATCATTAATAAAGTGCACTTTCAGTTTACAGCCAAACAAAGACAATTCATGTCCTCCTTCCTTCAGGTCAGATCCCATCAGATGCAGACATCCCTGCATCTGAGCCCTTCTGTGTAGAACACGATCACAGTTAAGATTTATAAGACCAAGTGCAACAACTGAGCGTCTCAGTGAGGGTGAGTGCATACAGTAAGTGTTCATAGAAGATGAGCGCATGACGTCTTTCTTCCCTCTCACCTGAATCTAAAATATCTCAGACTATTCCTTCTACGGTTTTGTACCCTGGCTCAGTTCAACCCAGTAATATCACTAATATGACAGATGGTAGACTCTGCACTACTCTGATTATGTAAGTGAATGATTGTAAAATAGCACAGTATTTCTTAACAGAGTCAGTGTTAATCTAAAATATTTGCCATAGGGTCTTTATATTGTAAGATCTGCACTTTAAAAAAATATTTTCCTATTACCAGAAATGTTTTTCTACATAATATATATGTACAGAAGTGTCTTTACAAAGAAAATAATGTTCTGTCAAAGACTGTTGCAAGGTCAGCATTGACTCTAGTTTGGCACGTAGTCCTTTTAACTTCACCCAATAACATAGCAGAAACAACTTCTCCTGTATGGACACAGACACGAAAATAACAAATTAACCGTATTCCCACTCCCTATTTAGATTTGCTTGAAATAATAATTTCCTCTCATGTGCAACAAATTGTAATGTCATTCACATGAAAACAAATACTTCGACGTTGCGCTATTCTACAGGGCGAGGCAACAACCCTGGGGAAAACATTTACAGTACAAGGGACATCGTATTGGGAGAAAAAAGTGCTGCTTTAGGATTCTACACGTGCTACACACGACACACACAATTAAGTAAACAAAGTCAGGGCAAAAAACAAAACCCTGGAGCAAATGGTAAGGTTATAACAAAGAGGGATGAGAGAACATGGCTCTGACACCCCAGATGGCAGTGTGTGGGCAATGGGAACGCAAACACAGCAATGAGCACAGATCACAAACTAATTTACGTCAAACTACTATCCAGTTCCTTTATATTAGTCTCAGTGGGAAATTGCACATTGGATTCACCTTATTGCAGTTTTCACTTTGTCATGTCAATCATAAAATTAGGACTTTTTTTTTTTTTATAGTTTGTGTCTCACTTGTTCTACATTAATCAATCTTGTATTTCTTTTTAATTTAACATGCAATCCACTAAATGGATAAAACATTTTTTTAGTTGTGTATTACATATACCATACCCTGCACAGAGAAATGACACATGGGAGTCTTCAGATAAAAACCTCTGATACAGCCACAAATATTTTGATTATCAACTAGTGAGTTTTACAAATAACAGTAATAAATATATTAAGTTCAATAAATATGAGTTTTCCATCAGAATAAAGTAATTAAAATTATTCATCTTTGAAAGGGGCTTTTCTTTCAAGAGTAGTGGTTTGAGTGTGTGCCTGTTTTGGATTCAGTGTTTAAAGTTTTGGATGCTTTTTACACAAATAAAATACCTCCATGTTGTCAACAAGGTACTCATGCTTAGGAAGTTTTTAACCTTTCAAATTAATGCTCACATATTGCTTCAAAATCCCTCTGCATATTATTCATCGTTCGTCTCCACTTCATTCCCTTCATAAACACAACAAGAAGGCTGGACAGTGATGAGGAAAATAGCCCTAATGAAAGGAATTATGAGGGTGAAGAAGACGACCTTATATACATAGAAATTACATGGTACAATTTCTGACAGTTGTCTCTATGTGCATCAGACCCTTCACCTCACGTTTTGGATGGAGATATACCTCAACAGGCTTCTCAGTGTGGATGCAGTTTTATATTTGTTTCCGTCATGCTGTTGAACATTTTTGCTTTTGTTTTAAAGTGCAACTCGAGATGCAGGTGACGAAAAGACAAGACGAAATAGACACAAACAGAGATGAATCACAAGAAACCCAGAGATTGACACTGGAGCCGCTGTAGGATTGGCACATACGTTGAGAGGAGAGCAGGAGTCTGCGGTCTGTTAGGCTGAAGGGAAAAAAAAAAAAAAAAGCTTTCATCCTATTCAGTCTCATCCTCTGCCAGTGATCAGGCTCTGGTCACTCCCTGGACTGGTAGAAGAGGATGTAACCTGACTCAGAATTCTTGGAGATGTCTGAGGTAAGCCCATAAAACTCCTCGATGGCCTGGGCGTCAATTTTCTGGACAAGAGAAGTGAAATGTGGTTTACCGACAACACAAACAAAAGGAAAAGGTACAAAGACGAGTCAGAGAGCATTGTGCGGATGAGACAGAGTGTGACGCACCTCCACGATGTCATCATCAAAAAGTAGCCAGAAACCATGACTCTTCACTATGGTGATGTAATGACCTCTGTTCGGGCCACTGAGTGGGCAGAAGAAGAAATGCAGATTTTATTTCTCTCCACTCCTTAAAGCACAAATTTTGCTGATTAGCAAAGATTAAACAAGCGACTATTATCAAATAAAAAAATACATCCTGCAGAATCAACACCAATATCTTTGATTTGTCTAAATGTTTGGGAAACATTTAATTTCTGCCCAGATAATCTGCTTCAAGGAAATGACCAAGCTGCTCTGAAATAATTAAACCGTTGTTGTCTTTTTATTGACGAAATTTCATATTCATTTCCTAAATTAATCCTTTTCTCTCGTGAAATGTCAGAAAATACACATTAATGAAATGTTTTTCCAAGAAAACGACAAACACTTGAAGATGATCAGTTTGAAAACTTTCAATGGGAGAATTACAGATTCTTTATCAAAGTGCCTTTTGATAACTGAAAGAAAAAGATTTTTTGGTTAAATTATTTGAGTGAGGGTAACACCGATTAGATGGAGAATTATTTGGTGATATACCTCCATAAAAGTTAGGAAACTCGCCAATGAAAGCATTCAACAAGACTGGCTCAAAATCTAATGTCGCTGGATTGTGTATGGTCAAATTAAAATTTTCTTGGTAAATGCCTAAGTGTTGGACTGGGATTGAAAGTAAAAAAAAAACAAAACAAAAAAAAACAAAAAACAAAACCGAGTTGTTGTTTCAGCTATATTTCTTGTTAAAAAAAAAAAAAAAAAAAAAAAATCACTTGAGGGAAGGGACAGAGTATCCTCTGTAATTTTGTGTTTATTTTTAATTCCCACTGTAGAATATATGAGAGCTCTGTTTTTCATTGACCCGTCTGTTGTGTTAAGGATACTGCATTATGTATTAATACAAACGCAACACAATTAAATGCCCTCTCTTCTTTCAGTAAACAGAAACCCAATATGTTGTCACAGGGTTTGCTGAGCGCAGTAAGTCTACCATGATTTCCTGTTGCAGGCGTTTATGTTATTTACATGCTGATCACACCTGCCAGTTTAGTAACAACATTAAATGGAAATTATATTATTTATTTGTGGGAAACAGCAGGTGAGGTTTAGGTGAAGCTTTGTGAAGCTTTGGGGCAGCCAGGAAACCAGAAAGTGCTCATAACAAAATCAATACATTAATTTATGATCGAGCCATATACAAGGTTAATACCCAGTCCTGTTTTTAATCGAGTAACAATACACTAAACTGGCAACACTCCAAACACCACACTAATATTTTTGCACCAACTCAGTGATCAGTCAGTCAATCAGCCAGTCATGGACATTTGCGATTCTACCGTTGGCCCTAATGTTGTGGTTCAGCCAAACACAGGAAAGGTATCATAACACTTTCACTTTTTGACACACTTTGGACAAAAACATTGCACACATTAGTTCTTTCATTCAGCATTACCTTTACTTTACCTTATCACTCGCATCTTGGTAGAACTAAAAATCTAAAACTGGTGCAGTTGCTTTAATTCAGGCAGGTGTGTAATAATATTAACAATATACTGTACCTGCCACAGTGAACCACCACGGCAACTAGATCGTACATGCGGTCTAGGTTGACTGCATCCCCAGATGTGTTGAACAGACGCAGTTCCAAAGGGAACACCACTCTGTATGACAGCTTTGTGTAGCGGTGGAGCTGTTCCATGTACTTAAACCTCTTCAGGTGTAGTGCAAGGATCATGGGAAGCTTCTTTACACGCATCCTGCAGAGAAGGATACATCCTTAGTGTGTTGTGGAAACATCACAGAGGCGCTGCAGGTTCAGTGCTGTACTGACCGTTTCTGTGCTTCCTGCTTGCTGCAGCATGTCTCACAGTAGTATTTGTACTCGCTGCACAAAGTCTCTGTGTTACTAAAATCCCTGGAGAGAAGAGCACACCACTAGGGGCTCAGTTATTAAGCGTTAGTCAGCCTTGGCTGCCTAACACTGGGGAATAAAGTCTACTACATAATAAATCAATGCTACCTGAGACAGTGTGTTATTGATGTGTTCTGTTCCACATCCACAGAAAGATCCAGGAAGTCCTCATCTTTGCTGCTAACCTGTCAAAGAGTGGGAGAGACAGCAAGGACAACTAAACCGTCATTTCCTGCGACTGAGTCAGTGAAGATAAACCTGCTGAACTGTGACACAACCACCACCCACGGGGCCCTTTATACACATGCGTATCTCGTTCTTGAAATGCTTGTTATACTGCCCCAGCCTTTAACACAAATAAAGCCATAAACACACACACACACACACCGTTTCACAGTTGAGGCAGCGCGTCTCATTGGTTAGTGTGCCTTGGAAGATTTCGTGAACCCATGTGGGCTCTGTCTTGTTCTCTGTCTCGGTTTCCATGGTGACGGTGGATCCATTGTTTTTCAGGCGTCCATTCTGCTTTTCCTGCTTCTTCTCCTCCTGCAGGATGTCGGCCACCGTGTTCAGCAGGTAGTTGAGGAATTCATGGGCATCCTGCTGCATGTAGTTATCAAACAGATCTATAAGTAAAGACAACACAAGATACACTTTAATGTCCTAGCAGGGGAATTAGTTATGGACTCTCCAAACCTGAACCCTTGACCCTCTTTTTGTGGGGCAACAGCGCAAACCACTACACCGCCGTGCTTTTTTTGCTTTGAGAAATGTAAATGCAATCACTGGCACTAACACTGATGATACAAGTTTCCATACACATGCCTCTTTTCATAGATCTGTATGTGAAAGGTGAAAACTGAGAAGTGTGTGTCGGAGCTGGAGGGGAGCGGGGGTGAGTCCAGAGAGGAGGCAGCTGACCGAGCTGGGTCCTAACAGAGATAGCATTGTTTATTCACATAAAGAGCTTCCTCAATATGGATAGCAGAGAACAGTCAGCCTCCCTGTCAACTCAAACACGAAAGACCTTCCCACCAACACGCACCTGTCCTTCACCCCAATTACTCAAACCACATTAAATCCAGCACAAAACCGCTAACTGCCACTTGATCAACATGAATGTAGGGAGGTGCACTTTGTGGATCTGGTGAAAAACAAGAATGAAAAATAAAGGCTCTTGAAGAATATTTGATATATTTTTATTTGAGCATCTATTCAGCGTACTCTATGTCAGAAACTATTACTGTAATTTCCAGCACACCTGAATATAAGCCACACCCGCTAAATTTAGAGAGAAAAACAGTTTTGAACATATACAGGCCGCACTTGTTTATAAGATGCAGGTGTCGGAAATATACGAGAAAATGGCATCTGGCAGGAATTATGTAACACAGAAAGATTTTTCCTTTTCGCCAGATCGATCGACTTTAACTTAAAAAGCTGCATCATATGCATTGCTTCGTGTGTTTTCCATGATAAAGTGTGTGCATGAAGTGCAAAATAAATGACTGACCTGAAGAATTTAGTGTGGGTGCGTTTAATCTAATTCGAACAATTTCATCTTTCTGATGCAACACTAAATGTATTGGCGGCATGAAGCTCGTTACCTGTAAAAATCCATAAATTTGCCGCATAGTTGTTTAAGACGGAGGGCTCAAAGCATGTGAAAAAAGTGGTGGTTTATAATCTGAAAATTACGGTAGTTAGAGTTTATTTTTCCCATTTGGTTTATTATAATTATGGATTTCTCTCCATATCCATTAATTTGCTAATTCATGAAACGTTTTGCATAATTTCAGTACCCAACTAAATGAAATATATGACATAGACCAAGTTTTTTTTTTTAGACATTTAGATGAAAAGTTAAATTTTATAGATTGTGTTTAATAATGAGTTTTAAGTATCATCAATTTTTTTCCTCTTTCATTCTTTCATTTATTGCACAGCAATGCAGGTTTTTACTTTCCACATTGATGTTGCCTTATTCTGCATGCTTGCCAATTATGTCGTCTATTTATTGCTGACAGCGGAGTACCATAAAAAGTCATGGTGTGCAAACTTATTTGAATTTTGGATTTACAAATAAATTTTAAATTTTATGGTTTTTGTTCCAACTCATACTTTTATAAGCGTATAGTGATGCTATTTTTGGACTGATATGAGGTGTTAATGAGTCATGTACTCACCGTTCTCTTTCCGTAGACGCGAGATGAACTTTTTGGGCGGGATTACACCAACTTTCTTCTTCTGTGTGGCAATGGAGTGGAAGAGGTCAGCCAGGCATGTGAGCAGGTTCTCCTTCTTCTTCTGCTGTGCTTTGTAAGCCAGCACGTTCTCCCGGAAAGGCCGGCAGAAGTAGAGCGCCTGAAGCACTGAGTTACAGTAACATGTGTTTCCAAACTGAGGGAGAGAGGGAGAAGTTAGAGGTGCACTGAGCCACTTCAAACTGTTTAACTTTCCAATACCTCATTTGTACATCTGCCGATACCAATGCCAGACCTTTTTTTTTTCTCTTTAGTTTTATTATCATCATAACTATTTCTGTTATTTTTGGTATTGTGTGCAAGTTACACAAGGCTTAGTAAACCACACTTGCTATCAAAAGAGCAAAAAAATATATGAAATGCATTTTTGCCAGGGGTTCACAATAGGATTATTACATTTTTATAATTTATCACAACATCAGACTGTGGAATCTGGATCAATATGTCAATCATCACTGAGTGAATTACATCAGTATCAGCATTGGATATATATAGTGGAATGGATTGGATTGGTCCCAACTTGAGGAGCAGAGGTGCACAAACACAGAGGACAAAAGGGTTTCTGTCTGCTCATCAGCTCTTTTGTTTTTATTCATCTGGCAGACCCTACCTTCAGGGCACTGAAATAACTTGGGGTATTAAAGTAAATGCCATATTAAGGAAACAGAACATCCCTGCATAGCCCAAGAGACTCACAAATAACAGTTAACAGTATTAGCTGTCAAACAGAGAAAATGATACAATGGCAACCTACGGCAGTCTGTTTTGAAATGTTTTTGGCACAGGCCTTTGTTCATGTATGAGAGGATTTAGTGATACTCACATTGACCAATCCAAAGTAGTGTTCATTGATTGGGAACTGCTCCGGGCCGATGTCTTTCTCCAGAGCAGAGGCATTGGTGCCCTGACAGGACAAAAGACATTTAATGGTTATTACCATCATCACATTCATCCCAGGTAGCAGTTTGCATATTTGGCTTTATGGAGCATCAAAAGACAAAAAAATTGCTTTGGCTGTGAACCCACAAGCAAATTAACATGGAAATTTTTGTCTATTCACTGGCATCAACAGGCTGCTAAAGCTTAAAAGCTACAGCCATGAGGTAATCCAAAATGAGAAACCTCTCTGTAAAGCAGTAGAAATTATAGTTCTGATTCTTCCTTCTCAGCGTCCCACAGAATGCAAAAAATCTTGCTCATCTTGATTCCTTTAATCTCCAGAGAATAAAACTTCCTGACGAAATGGAAACAACATTTGGTCCTAATACACAGGCCCATGTCAAGCATAGAGCGTTTCAGCCTGATTGTGGCAATGGACCACTTATCTATTCAGATCCATTTCACTTGTTAGAGCTCAAAGCTTTTCCAACATCAACCACAGCTAACCCCCAAACCCTAACCCTAACCACAGCCTGTTGAATGAAAACAAAAGATGGTTTAGTTTTGGGGGAAGGTTTCGACTTTGTGTGACATGACTGTCTCTGTCAAAGCTGACTGGAAATGGCCTCCTTGTGTGATTTGCCGATGAGATACTGCAGCAGCACACTTGCAGGCATAACTCGATCATTCATGCACAAGTTTATATTTTATAATCTAAGCCTGTACTCACAAAATCATTTGGGAAGTTTGGGGAAACTTACAGCTGTAGTGGACCTGAAATCTGGGGAAGAAAATCTACACACAACATCAGTTTGAGAAGGTGAGGTATGTCACTGACACCTGATGCCTAATTTTGATATTTCAGCTTCTCCTTATGAACAACAGCCAAAAAAAGAAAGAAAGATTTCTGAAGGAAACAAAGCAGATCAGGACAATCTGAAGCTTTGAGGAGTCATGGCACCCACATGCTTTGCCACCGTACCATATTGGAAATAAAAAATGATAGACTAAAATGATAAAAAGAATGGTATCAAATTCATTTAAAAAGAGAAAAATCTATGCAACCACAACGAACCATCTGTCTAAACTTCCACATGTCCGAAAGCACACAAATCTTTCAGGCATCAGCTTATGTGTTTGTGATAGATAAATACTGTAAATAAATACAGAGTGCCAACAGTTACTTTGTTCTACAGGAAATCAATTCAACTACTTTCACGTCGTTTTTTATTTAAAACAAATGTATTACAGTTTTTACTCTTTTTTTTCTCAGAGAGCTTATGAGAGCTGATGGGATAGAGACAGAAGGGGAGAGATGGGGATGACCTGCAGCAGAAAGCCTGGGCTCCACCGGGACCGGGTCCTGGACCTGATCTGATCTGATCTGAGCCACTGCAGTAATACTCAATCCAACAGCGTCCATATCATTTGGTTCTTGACTTTCTCTTGAAACTGGAAACATCAGCTTTGGTTCTAACGTAGAGATTTAAAGCTTTTTCAAATGCCAGCAAAATACATGTAAATTGGCACATTTCCCTTCAGCCTGTGTTCATCCAAACAATGCAAATAACCAAGAGACAACCAGCGGACACACACAGCACAGTCAGTGCTGTGTGTGTCCTGAATGTCTCCATCAGCACTGATACAGGCTTCTGACATTACCTTCTAAATAAAGTGAAGGCTGGCGGCATTAAGCAGATTCCTTTAAATCTGCTCATGCTCACTCCTCACAGGCCACGAACACAACGAGAAAGCAGATTAGTGCAGATCCCTGCTCTCTGAGATCAGGATGGAAGCAGCCCTGTCCAGCACTGACACGTTATGCAATCACATCAAGCTGCTCCATTCACCTGTCAGTCATCGGCGACAGCTGCAGCACAGTCAGCTCTGCTGGGGGGGCCAGGACACATCAGGCCCGTCCGAGCCCGGGATCTGCCTGTGGTGGGACCCTGCAGTCTGCTCAGGGTGACCCCCCCCCTCCCCTTCACACACACACCATGTTACTCACCATATTACAAATGGAGGCGATGTTTCTGACAGTCATTTAGTTCACAGTGTCCCCCAAACCGCCATCTTTATAAAATGAACATGATTCCGGAGCAGGGCGACGCTGAAAAATGAAGGTACTTGGCAGCCGCGGCTGGAGGCCAGACTGCAGCCCCAGGCGTCAGGGAGCGGGCGGGGGGAGCATGCAGGCAGCAGGCAGCACGGAGCCGGGACCGGGACCGGCCTGTCAGCGTCCACACGGCCTCATCCTCACACACACCGCGGGGGGAAGCCGCCGAAGCATGAGCCGACGCAGGACGGACTGAGCTGGAGGCGGCAGGTTGTTAGCAACGAGCAGGAGACAAGCCTGATGAGAGGAGGAGGCGGCCCCGCCTACCTCCGGGGAGATCCCGCAGCTGATTGGTTCAGACTGCCTCCGTTTGATTGGCAGGAGGTTCGGTCCATTCATAAACCTGCAATGGAAAGCTTAGCTGAGCCGTAACCTATCATCAGCAAATTGTTGCCGCAGTGGCTTTTGGGAAATGTTGTTTGTTTTGGAGGCGATCGAAGAGAGGAAGCCTTTATGCAAACACGAATTGTAAGACTTTATATCTACTGCCGATATTTATTCAGTCACAACTGTAATAATTTCATTAGAAGGACAGTGATTAATGAATTCGCATAATCCCCCTTTTAATTCAGTCCATACATTTTCAGAAAATATATATAACAAAACAACAACTTGTTTTAGTATTGTGAGTCTAAAATTCGGTTAAATTCTGCTTATAATGATACAAGAGGCAGAAAAAAATCAAAAAGAGAATTAATCAATATGTTGTTTTTCATACTATAACCTATTATAATCTCACTTTTTACATTTTCAGGCATTTTATTGAATGTTTCAGCATGAGATTATTATTGCTTATTGTTGTTTTTTGTTTCTTTTTTGTTTGTTTGTTTGTTTTATGAATAAAGCTCCATTTCCTGGATGCAGGCCCTGTGAATTTTCCGATACTTTTGCATGGTTACAATAAAACCTATATGTGCTTCACATATTTCACTGTATAGTATGGGACCTTCAACATTTTGTAGACCAAATTCTTCAACCTGCAGGTATTCTGCTATCTGACCACCTATTATCTGATGATAACTAATTAAGAGGAAGGGCAGTAAATGGTAAGTGTCCTCACTGCTGCTGGAGCTCTGCTGGACTCCTGACCATTCAGGACACTCCCATTCACCCAGGCTTTGATGGTGCTTTCACAACAGCCCCCCAGCAATTATCCCCTTAGCATGTGAACAAAAAGAAAGGAAAACAACAAATAATTATGATTAACATTCTTCAAAGGGAATGGAAAAGGGCAGAGGGATAAAAGGTATTCATAGAAAAAAGCATTAACACAGGAAAGGTGTTACCAGTTTGTCTACAGCATGGATTTAGTTAGTGTTCTCAAAAGTTTATTTTTGAACACTTTTTCTTTTCCACAGGCCATCAGGCTTGTGAACAAGCATATTTTGCACTAAACAGTACTATTTACCTTTGCTGCTTTTATTTATCTATCTCATTGCCCTCATATATTTAAATACATTGCACAGTCAGTTAGTCCGTTGTTATCCAGTTACATATAATCTATTTACATATTTATATCTATTTATATATACTGTTACATATTGTCTCTCCACTTCATTGTATGATATTGTATGTTATATATTTACACTTTTTTCTATTTTTATTTTGTATTTATAGTCCCCTGCCCCCCCAAACCCCGTCCCACTTATCTCTAAATTCCTGTCTGCTGTGGAAGAACGGACAATAAGAATTTCATGAGAATTTCAGAGTTTTTGTACGCACACGACAATAAACATCTTGAATCTTGAATGTTTTGCCTGACAGGGAAACAGTCACTTGTGATGATCGCTCGAAGGTTTTAGATGCAACACATTTCCAGACTTACTTTCTATTTCAGTTCCCTCGCTATTAATAGGTTTGAGGGGAACTGTGGATGCAGCTGCCCTTTTCATGACTCATGCTGTTTTCATTGTCATGAATTTGTGTACTCACAGGTGGATGATGGGTTTACTTTTGAAGCTATGCTATACACGTTCACTGAACACCAGAATGGACAGAGAATAATTTATAGTGTTGTTTGTGGGATCAAACCATTTTTTTGGTCTCAGCTTTACAGCTCGTCAGGTCACTGAACAGAGGAACAGAGGAGATTGGTGAGTTTGGGTAGGTGAAGTCTGCATTTGTTTGAAGGTTGAATCGCTCTCATCCTTCCCTCTTTGTGTTTGGATGGACAGGTTGTCTGTATCTACGACATTTTTCTCCAGGCAGAGTGCATTGTGGCTCACCTTGGTGGAGATCGGAAATTAGGCTGAATGTAGGGACTTTCATGTGGGTGAACAGGCATCACACAGATAGACAGAGAAAAGCACAGAGTGAGAAAGAGGTCGGGAAATGTTTCCAGTAAATGAGGCTGCAAAGTTTGTTCAGCTGCTACAAAAAGAAGGATATGAATTATGCATAATTTCTGAGGAGAATGGAAATTTCCAGTTTAGAAATTTAACTTTTTTTTTTTTTTTTTAGAAGTTTAACTTTGGCCTCACAAACTTCAAGGTTTGGAACAGTCTATTAACATTGTTTTAATAGCAGCAGCAGAGGAGCTATTTTTTTAGCGGACCAGCATGTGTTAGCAGGCTTTTGACAGTAACAAATACAAAACGGGTCACAGACCACAGTGACATTTTCAAACCCACTTATGAATGTTTGCTGTTAGCTTTCTGTATCAAGGTGCACAATTAAGTCAGACGTGAAATATTAAGACACCTTTTGCAATATTTATTTCACCTTTTTTAGTTTTGAACCTTTGAATGCTTTCTAACAAAAAAATCAAAGGTGAAAAATTTGAGGAACCTGAATTACCCAGGTCTGACCTAAGTCACAAATTTGTGACTTGTCTTATGACAGGTAACTTGATTAGACTTGACTTCTTTTAATTTAATGTTTGGCCTTTTCAGGACATTAAAGTGTTTCATCGTGGACATATATATCGAAATAGAAACAATAGAAACAACAACAACACAATGTGCATACTCTCTCCTGGGCAAGTAAGGTGACAAGTAGAGGGACGAATTTGAACCTCTTTGGTGGAGGTAATGATAATAACCATTGCAGGAGTGGGTAGTTTCAGTCCCAGAGCCAGACTCTACACACAACATGTCAAATATCAATAAGATTTAGAGGGTGTATGCTGCTGCAACAGTTTTCATTAATGTTGAAGGTAAATCCAGTAAAGTAACATCTACTCTTGTGTTTTCAGTGTGTCAGAAAGCCAGAGCTTTTTGTCTGTTTCCTCTTAGCAACTTAGTTAATAGTAGCTTTTACTGCAAGCTGCTCCTGACCCTCCCTTTGTTCTCTGCTTTTGCAGGTCCTTAGGGGACAGTCTGCCTCTTGTCATCATCACGCAGCATTTTGTCCATTTGTGTATGTTTGCATGCAACTTTGCTATTTCTGTATTTTTTTGGGGTACTTTGAGCTTTTTCTCACTAAGCACTCTACTAACAGCTCTTGCCACTATGTCTTGTGCTCAATTGGTCCAACAATACCCAAACCCACAACACTGGTAGTTACATTGTTTATTTGATAGGTTCAACTGATGTGAAACTTCTCAAAAAAAAAAAAAAAAAAGTAATAAAAAAATAAAAGTTAATGCTTCAGATGCTTCACAAATAGATAGTCAAATGTGACCTATACATTCATCTTCAATCACAATCCCATACATTGGATTAGATAGTCTTCAATTTGTGCTCACTGGACTTCTCAGACACTCACTACTAATAAGATAAACATTTCCCGTCTTATGTAAACTCAGGTGGGACAAAAACAAGATAATAAGGACTTGGCTGGAACAGACAGAACAGCTAAGGCTGGGAGGGGAGGGAATTATTATTCGCACACAGCTTTGGCATGCTAGTTGGCTTTTGGTACACATTGTTCCAAAAGAAACTCATCTGCACCCTCGTTTACATGTACGCTGTCCAGGCTTCGGTAAACAGAACACCATGGGCCTAGCACAGACAGTCAGTGCTCAGTGTGTGACTGGTTCAGCCCTGTAATGGCACATTAGCATGCTGGTTTCACCGGAACATGAAACGTAGAGAAAATTATAAAATATGCACAGTCTGAAGGCATCTGATGGTGTAGATGGTACAGAGAATGTGCATTATTTATCATCTATTGATCATTACTACTACTTTAATTATTTTTATTTTCCCAGCATTGTTGATTGTTAAGTTTATAGGCATAAAAATATATGCACTCCACTTGGATATTTTTTGTCTGAAGTTGAATCGATGCTGCTTTTTGACACAGATCTGAAACTGAGATGATGCATTTTACATGAACAAAACAATCCTCCTATCCAACAATAGTGTTCACAGTCTCTTCTGCAGTGTGTCTCAAATGCCCCAATATGTGCCTTCTCCTCCTCACATCCATTCTGGTCAGTGATACAGTAGCTGTATTGTTCTATCAACACAAAACAGGGAGCAGAAGTTCACTGTGACCATCTCATACAGACAGAGCTAGAAATTGGATTTGCCAGTGTGCTCGTTCGCATGTGCATTAGAGTGAGTGAGTGCTATCGTGTAGGTGATAATGCATTCAGGGCCATGGATTACATTTATGTAATGTTCACTCAACAGTTGATTTAAACACTCACCCTTGTAATAGGAGGTCAGTGCATCAGCGGTTAATTACTGCAGTCAGATCTATATAAAGCACTGGCCCAGTTTTTATGAACTTCTCCCACAATACAGCCATGAATGGCATTCACAGAGCGACTTCAGAACAAACTGTGGCTCCTCATTTACGAGCCGAGAAACAAAACATGCAGAGCACATCAAAAATGGTTATCCAGAACAAATCCACATCATTTTGACAAAACTCTGCTCAGCCTCAGCCACACACACACACACACACACACACACACACATCTAAAATATACTGCATATATCCCTCCACTTTATAGGAGCTCCTGGTTCCTTGGCAACTCCTCTTCAGCCCTGGAGGCTCTGAAGTATGTTTTGTAGCCCAGACCAATAACAATAGATCAGTTATATGATGGGATGTCTATAGTGAGCTGCGATGGCTGCAGAGAGCATCAGTCTGACCCACTTGTCTTGTGACCTGCATTAATTCTCTTTGCCAGGTGTTTAGGAGACTTTCAGACTTTTAAGTGATTGCTCTATACCCCTTTGTTGCCCTGACAGACAAGCTTTTGATGTAACAGTTTATAGGACCTTAAAATATGGCCATTGAATGGGTACAAAAGCAGTGCTAAAAGGTTTCTTTCATTTTTTTCCCCATAAAATTGAATTGCCATGTTGGTCATGTTGCCTGTAAAGCGTAAATTGTATTCAATCAAATCATGTAACTTTGGTTTCTTTCAACAACTTCAGATCTGTGCACTCACATCATGTAGACAGACCTTTCATCTGCCCAGCACATTGCTTTACACCACGAGCACTTAAGTTACACTGTGCTCTGGGAGAAAGTGAGCTGCAGTCTCAATAAATTCAACCCAAACACCAATCCCACAGTATTAGCTACCCTGTGATGACACTGTATGGACCATGTCCAGTTCAAAGATCCTTTCCAGAAATTTTATTTGGGCATCTGTCCTGTCACAGTAATAAACCCCCCCCCCCAAAAAAAAAAAACAAACAAACAAACAAAAAACAGCAACAACAACAAAAACAGAGACTTTAATTCCCTTATGTTGTTTTTGCTGCTTTTTTTTTTTGTGAAAAAAAAAAACAAAACTCTTGGCTTTCTCTGAGAAATCAGTTTATATGGCTGACATTTATATATGTAGCAATAAGAGTTATCAGGTTGGTAAAAGAGCAGCTTTGCAGTGAACACTGTGAGACCAAACAGACCCATCAGACCTCAGTAAGACAGAAAAGATGCCACAAAGGTATTCAAGTTACTTAGTGGCTTGTCATTTAAATGAATAATTGGCTGCTAATTTCTCATCACGTTTGTCAATTAATTTCTGTACTATTACGTTCATCAAGCCTAACACAGCTCTTTAATTTTATCTACGGTGAATGGTCTTGAGGTGTTTCTCACAGTGGCAAAATCTGTCAGTGTGAGATGTGGAACATTATGTTGGGACAGCTGGCACATGATGCTACATTTCTCCTCCCCTCAGCATGTCTGACGCATGTCTTCTTTTCTCTATTCATTGCACTTGCAGCCAGATTTTGTGAAGAGTACGGTGTGTACTCCTCAAGAACCATGACACGCATCCTCTCTTACTGCCTGGAGCAGCTTGGGCCTTCGTTCTTTCTCACTCTGTGGCTTCCTAATGGCTCAGCTGCTCCTCAATTCCTCCCTGCAGCAGGGATAATGTGTTTTCAAAATGGTAGTGTGTGTGTGTGTGTGTGTGTGTGTGTGCTTAACTAGCATCCAAGTACTGTCTGTAGCTGGGCTGGAGAGAACTGGTGGCATGAACCCTTATGGTTAGCTGCAGTCAACTCAGTAAGGAAGAAGTGGGAGACAATAATGATTTTACGCAAACCTTGAACATGTAGGAGTCAAAGTTAAATGCTATATGTGTAAGAATATTACTTTTCTCTTTCAGGTGAGATGACAAAAGGGCGTAATATTTTCTGTGTGCCCACACTTCCTCTAATTCCCACACAGACCAAAACAGCCACTGAAGATGAAGGCTGTGGGGAGAGGTGACCTTCAGAACATAAAGGGAGGTTTGTGTCATTCTGCCACTGAATCAGGAGCACACACGCATGCATTCATTCAGAAATGTTTTAGTTCTTTGTGTGATATCTGTGAGCCGAGATTCTATCACATATGCCAGAATATGGTGGGATTTCTTTGGTTGCCAATGAGTATGTGGCTCTTAGTTATGATAGAGTATTATTAAGGGGAATCCAGTTTCATTTAGTCTGTCTGCATGTGCAAAGACTGAAGGGGCATGGAGGTCAGTGTTAGCTCTTTTAAAGACTTAACTACCATAGTTTGTTTAACGCGGCTTTCTCACAAAATAAAAAAACCAACAACATAACAATAAAAGCAAACCTTAATTCGTCACTGAGAAATCTGAGTCAGGTCCTGTGCCCTGCCTGCTGATTGCATCAGTTTGTCAGGTGAAACAACAGAGTGTATCAGACGATTTAAAAAGGAAGCATCAGACTTAGTCAAACCTGTCAGTCGCAAAAAAATAAAAAAATAAAATAAAAGGTAAAAAAATGTAAATAAATAAAGAAAAAATAAAGCATAAGAGAAGAAACTCGACTGGCACTATCAATAAAGTAAGCTGTGTAGGTGAGTGCATGCGTGAAACAATGTACATGTGTGATGTTGAAAGGTTTAGAAACTAAGATAAAACCAAAACCAAATGCTGCTTCAGGAAGGAGAAAAGGAAGAGCAGTGAGCAGCCAGAGCTTTTAAAGGCTCACTGAGCTCAGTGCTGCCATTTCCCTGATGACCCTCGGCCACACCCACCACTACCTGCAAGGAGGAAATCTCCAAGGCAGCAAGGCAGAGAGGGGCGAAACAATGATTATGTCAAAGAGGCTCAAACTATTCACTGGAGTGCAGTGATAACGAATAATTCCAGAAAAAAAAACCAACAAAACAAAAAGTCAACAGAGCAGTGAAAAATTGTAGGTCGGTTACAGGTCATAGGGTGACAATGATGTTTGGCAGAGGAGGATCAGTGGTTAAGTGAGAAAATTTCATGAATGAAGACACTTATCTCTGAGGACAGTTTCTTATTCAAGGAGATATTTTAGGTCTGTGAGTTTTACCACCGCTGCTTAGAGTTATTATTAGTACCTGTTTACATACCAGACTTTCCAAGAGCTGCAACCATCCGTGGGGTTAAAGGACAATAGTTTATAATACACTCCCTGAGTAACACTACTTCCTCAGGGCAGACACTATCGTGCCTCTGTATCTGAAGTGAGAAGACGGGAAGACAAGGCAGACCTCACTGATGCATGCAAACCTCGGTAGAAGAAAAAAAAAAAAAGAAGAAAGAAGTAGAAGTAAACCTGGAGTCACTTTCTGACCCTGTGGACAGCGCTGTCTCAAAAAGTGCGTCAACACTATGTCTCTATGGATGATGTCACGGCGGCTACGCCCCTTTTCTTGTGTGCTGATCTTAAATTGTTTCTGCTAGACTGGTAAAGTGAGTAAACAGCTATTATTGCTACTGTTGATTTTAAAGCAAAAGCTGTATTTAACATCACATCTTTAATAAGCTATAGGACTTATGAGGAAACACCTCAGGCTTTATCCTACTGTGTGACCAGGGCAGATGAAAAATACTTAGAGAGCAGGCTGATACAAATATTTAACAAAAGCTGCTTATGGACAGGGAAGCACAGCAGCATAGTGGTTAGCGCTGTTGCTCCACAACAAGAAGGTTGTGGGTTTGATTCCTGGGCCTGGGAAGTTTGCATGTTCGCATGGGTTTCCTCCCACCGTCCAAAGACATGTTTAGGTTAACTGGTGACCCTAAACTGTCTGTCGGCCTTGTGATGGACTGGCAACCTGTCCTGGGTGTCCCCGCCCAACGTGAGCTGGGATTGGCTCCAGCACCCCCTGCGACCTGCAACCAGATAGGTGGCAGAAGATGAACAAATGAATGCTTACTGATGAAAAGGTTACTCGTCTTTCAGCAAGCAGATGTTTTTTTAACCCCCCTATGATTTAGTTTTTGTGCATAAATCTCCTCTCATCTGTCTGTCCATCTGTTGATGGAAAGCCCTCACACCACACAGAGATACAAACACGCTGCCAGTTTTCTAACGCTTTTCATTGTTTTCTGTTGGTTTAGAGGAGCTTACTCTACTTGTGCCATCAGAGTTGTGTTCACAGGTGCCTAATCCGCCTGTACTCAGGTTTTTTCTTCCCGTTAGAGGTAGTGACAGGACTGACATTGTTTGCAGTTTGTGAACAATACATTTTTTTGACAGAGAAGCTGCCTCAGTGATGCCAAAAGCTGACAGACACCTTCGTAACCCTTTTCTCTTCGCTGTGTTGACTTTTACAGATTCTACACCTAAGTCTTAATCAGGCTGCATCTTTTTACCCTGTTCATCGCCAAGCACTTGTTACCTTTGAGCTAATGTGCCAAGCTGGTAACTCTGTTCCACTGAGGACTGTGAAGAGCTGCCTTAACAGTCAAAGTGGACTTATATCAAACTCACACATTTCATTTACCTCTTTCTTTACTTCACACAGGATTCCACAGTACACACAATTCAACTTACTCATGCTGATTGCATTATTGCACAGTGACGAACAGGAGGTTTGCCAGCAGTTTTACTTTGTCCATTCTTCAGATATCAGAGCAGAAGCTGAGAAATCTGCCTCAGAGAAAACTGAATTTCTTTTTTTAAATTTATTAAAGCCCCCTCCAGGTCAGGCCAGGCAGTAAAAAAAAAGTCTGGACGGTGTGATCTGTCCAGAGTCAGTGTGCTTCTGTCATACTCTGATTTTATGATGTTACAGGCTGGATGCCAGAACAATGATCATTCAGAAAAATAAGGATGAAGCCAGTTTGTGCCAAAATATCTGGCGACCCCTTTTCTACCTCTTATGCATACATTAAACAATCACCTGAATTTATCATTTGCCTCTAGAGGATGCTGGATCAAAAGGCACAAAGTAGGCAGAGAGATAAAATGTCCCATCAACAGATTATCATACAAAATAACTGCCATACCAGCTAAACAACAAGAACTAAACTGAAAGAGGACAGTCACAAAAACACCAGTAGCAAGTTGTGGAGTATCTCAGGCAAAGATAGAACAGGGCATGGAGCAGAAAGTCTGACAGGAAGTGATTAAAAAGGGCTCTGTAAAGGGAAGGATGATGAAGGTCAGCTGTGGAAGAGGGCCAGGTGAGAGGAATCGGGCGATTGCGAGGGGAGTGTTGACAGAGTGTTAGTAAACAAAATCAGATGAACAGCTGATCTTGTGACAGAAAACTCTGTACTGCTGACCCCTGTGTTTAATGGATGTACTGCTCTGTTATTGTTTCCTCCATCAAAACAATAAAAGATTACCTCCAACCACAACATCAACAACATCTATTTAAGATGGTTAAAAATAAATAGATTAGTGAGACCGTTCATTTGTAATTTTACTCTTTTCCCCTCACAGGCCTTGCACGTGAGCAGAAAAAAAAAAAACTTCTTGGTCAGTGAAAACAAGATAATCCCCAAGTTTAAAGTCTTACCTTAAAAACATGTCTACAGTCACATGCATGGCAGACGAAAACAAGCTATCCTCTGTGATTACTGCAACACCTTTTTTCCTGTCTGTCTGCTACGTACACACAGTTATACATGTTAGTACACAGACACAGTTTGGGGATTGACATGCACATTCAATGAGAATGGAGACCCACAACCAAATGTTTTGTTGCTCTTTCTCTTACAGTGGAATGTAAACAGCAGAATGGGAAGCATGAAAGAGGGGATGGAGAGTGAAGATTTAAATGTTTTCCACTGTGTTTGTAACGAAGTGAGCTATGGCTCCCTTCAGTGTAAGCTTAGAGCTGGCATTCCTTCAGTTGGAGGAGGAGGAGGTTCAGTTTGGACTATTGTCATTCAGAGCCATTCAGAGGTATGCAAATGGTCAAACATGTTGGAAGGTTCACATTTCAATAAGAAAAAACAAAACAAAACTACAACCTCTCTCCCTCCCTGCTTGTGCCAGCAGGTCAATACAATTTCCATTGGTCACTGGAAATGCAAATGTGTGCGTTGATATAAACAAATAAGTGAAGAGATCTGCGAAAAGGAATGTGAATAGAACTGTTTTTTTCAGCTACTTTCACATATTTTCAGTAAAATTCTGCAACAAAACAAGAAACAAGAACAAACAAGGAAACAACAACAACGTGCTGTGTTCGAGATTTTCTTCAGTACTGAACAAAGACATGAAGCTTCCAGCATTTACAGTGTTATCCCAGAGAGTTCAAATTTGGACCATTAAGCAAGGTTTTTGTTAACTTGTGTTTACACAGCTTTGTAGTAACTACAAAAGCTTAGGAGCAGAAAATATTTGGCTCCTAATAAACACCTTTACAAATCATGATTAAAGCCAATGAGGATGATAAGCATCTATCATGATACAGATAAACATATGACCACTGTTCATGAGGTTGTGCCCTCAGGGAGGCTTCTTAACTGCCCCAGTTTCTCTGATATGACTGTCTTTTGTGGGCTCAGGCCTGAGGGCGCCTAGTGGCTGTCTGATTTATCCTCTGCTCTGCTTGTAAAAGGTGCAGCCACCTCGGGAAATCGACCTTAGTTCTGTGTCAACAAGGACATCCTTCTGGGAGCGCCCTCCTCCTCCCTCTCCTGCAGATTTCACCTGCCGCCTGTTCCCTCCACCGTCCCCCAATTAGCTCCACATTCCTCTGTTTGCAGCAAATACCCCAAATTCTCCCTGACAATTGTTCACGCCCCAATTTAGAGATTACCCCCCCATTTTACGCTTTTTAACCATCTATTGTCACATCTGTGTGACTGACACCCTCATACCAGGCGGGCCTTGTTCTGAACTGTTGTAGCTGCAGTCGTCAAAGGCACTTTAATTTACCTTGCCAGGGAGGCGCATTGACCCAAAGGCACTATCAACTGCTTACTGCCAATTAAAGCCAGTATTATGCAATCTACAAAAAACTTCTGCTATGACTCACCCTCCATTCTCTGGGCGAATCCTTGGCCCTTCATCAAGAGAAAAACACCCCACATGCATCTTTCCTTTGTCTGCCATCATTAGCCTTCTCGCCTAGTTGCTAGAGGAATGAATGATTGTGGTGGCTTTTATGTGTGTGTGTCACAAATATACTGCAGCGTGGGCTTGGATTACAAAACAGTGACACCTCACTCGCATACATTGTTTGAAAAAGGCAGGAACTTGGGGTTGATTTCTAACAGAAAATTTACCTAAGAAGAGAAACCGGTGGAATCAAATGCAAGTATGTACAGTATTCAAGAAAGCAGGCTGCACCAAATTCTGAATTTCACCACAGAGACTCTCTGATGTGGTTGGAGGGGCAGCTGTGTGAGTGTGTGTGTCAGACAGAGAGCGAGGAGACACCTAGCAACCATGTCTGCTCACCGATCTCTGAGCACTAATTTCATATTTCAGCACCACTGCCTGTCATCAGCACTCTTATCAAAAATACATACCAGACCATAATCACATAAGCACTGGTTGCCAAAATACCTCCGCGCACATGAACACAAATGAAAGGTGGGGAGAGGGAGGGGGGAGTGCGGGTGATGCGTGGAGGTAAAAGAAAGTGGGACAAAGAAATGATGCAGGTTAAATCACAGCAGAGCGCAGCTGCTGAACAGATTTGACACGTGAAAGAGAAATGAATGTTTTTCCCGTCCCACAGTTCAGTCTCTGAAAGCTTTTGGTATTTCTGAATGTTTGGGGGTTATTTCTCAGTTTTGGCTGTTTGAGGCTTATTTAGGATTTAAAGATTAGGCCTCAGATTTAAGTTTAGTTAGGGTTAGGATTAGGAATTGTGCTATGCAAATATTGGGTCCTTACAAAGATAAGTCTACAAATGTGTATGTGTGTGTGTGTGTGGGGGGGGGTTATTGTGCATCACCCCCTGTGTGGAAGATTCACAACTGAGGGAGCATGTCTGAACAAGCCACCAGTTGCAGCACATGGGCACAGAATCCAGCCACAGTCCACATCGTCTCACACGCAGCCAGGCATCCAACATTCAAAGAGCAAACTATACGATGGGAAAACAAAACAAAGCAATCCAGAAACCCCCTCCTCAAAAAAACCAACAAACAAACAAACAGGTTGAATTCTCTGTGTCAGCACCATTATTAAGAAGACACAGTCGGTTTATGATTTGAAAGCTGTTTCATCAGACAGTATCATCTTTTTTTTTATCATTTTCCTCCGTCAGTCTCCAGTTCTCACCTGCCGCCGAGCTCCGCCCCCTCCGGCTCCACGTGTAGGCGGCCGAGCAGCAGAAGGGAGGGGGCGGGGCATAGAGCTACAGCAGCCAATCAGATGAGAGCGCCTCTCCACAGCGATAAAAGAGCACGAGCTCCCCGGCAGCGCTCACTGTTCGGCTCGTGCATATGTGACGCCGCAGTGGACTCTCCACCGCCACACATTTCCACACATCCAGTCTTCAAACGTTGGAAGAAAACTCATTTCTATTTAGACTTCTGTTCCTCTGGACTGAACCCACAAAGCAAAAGGAAAAAAAAATGCGTCTGATCCAGAACATGACGACCATCGCGGAGTATCCGGCCGCGGAGCACTCGGTGCCCAGCCGGGCCATGAAGATAGCGGTGATCGGAGGCAGCGGAGTGGGCAAAACTGGTGAGTCCGTGTTATTCCAGCCTGGCAGCGTGAAGCGACGAACCCGGTCTGATGTTCTGGAAAGTGACGTTTTCTCGTCCGTTTGCTTTATTTCAGCGCTCGTTGTGAGATTCCTGACCAGGCGCTTCATCGGAGACTACGAGAGAAATGCTGGTGAGTCACAGGACGAGGTGGAGGAAATCGGCCTCTGTGCTACTGTAGTGCTGCAGACGTGATGGAAAACCGTCTTTTTCTTGTGTGCACAGGGAAACTGTACTCTAGAGAGGTCCAGGTGGACGGGGAGCAGGTCACCATCCAGGTCCAGGACACTCCTGGTGCAGAGGTGAGACCTGATTCCTCCTCTCTGACAGACTCAGCCCTGCTTACAATCTCTGTGAGGTATCAAACCTGTCAGGGTGAAAAACTGGCTAATCTAATTCAAAGATAGTATAATCTAATTCACCCTGACCGGCAAAATCATCTCACCCCCCTTTTGACTTGGCACCAGTCCAGCATTGAGTGTGTGTGTGTGTGTGTGTGTGTGTTGAGTCCGTTGGTCTGGCTGTCTAATCCTGCACTTAGACTAATGGCTGTCTGAGGCCAAGGTAAATGATACTGAGCCAGATTCCTCAGTCACCCACATTTCTCTGCTCTCGAGGGGTAATCCAATAGCTCTTGTCTGCCTCAGTCAGCATTCCTGTCAAAATATCAGTTACATATAGCGAGGGGACATTTAATCAGGTCTGAATTGAGGAAAAATGGTTCAAATGTTCACTGGAGTTAATAAGTGCCTCTTTCTTTGCTCTGCAGATGACAGATAATGGCATCAGTCTACCTGACCATGTGTCCTGCTCCATCCAGTGGGCTGATGCAGTGGTGCTGGTGTACTCTGTGACGGACCGCTGTAGCTTTGACCTGATCGAGCAGCTGCACCAACTTGTTGTGCGCAGCGGTGGTGCCAATATGCGCCCTGTGATCCTGCTGGCCAATAAGGCAGATTTGCTACACCTAAGGCGAGTAGACTCCGAGCAGGGTCCTCTGATAGCGGGAAACCTGGGCTGCTCTTTTTACGAAGTATCCGCCAGTGAGGACTACAGCCAGGTGCACGGGGCCTTCCACAGGCTGTGCTGCCAGCTAGCCAAGCAAACCCCTGCTGTCTCCAACTCTTCCAACAACTCAGCGGGTGTTGCCATGGAGAAGAGGCGCTCCCCGCTCATCCCCAGACCAAAATCTCCCAATATGCAGGATCTGAAGAGGCGCTTCAAACAAGCACTGTCTGCAAAAGTCAGGACTGTTACTTCAGTGTGAGCAGTGGAAGTGAAAGTGGTCCAGAGTGTCCACAGAAAGAAAAATAGCAATGCAGGGGGATGAAAAGAGGACTCTTAAAGGCCTGTGCCAGTACGGCTGGAGAAGGCAGGTTCGATACAGTGGGAGGCGGAGGTCATGACCTAAGTGAAAGGTCTCAACAGAAACTATGTGAGGGGGGGCATAGGGGTGGTTTATTGTCCGTTCAGGAGCAGTAAAAGAGGATTGAGGGCTCACAAGCAGCTGGGTGAAGGCGACTGAAGTCCAAACTCTATGTATGAAACCAGAAACGGCAGCTCTGAAGACTCCACTGCGTATTTGCGTAGTGCTACCCACTGTGGCAGTTCTGTGTTCAGACTGCCACCACTTAGCATTGCAAATAACTGTTTTCATGATATCAGCCAGCTTGTTTCAGGGCTCTGTGGAACTTTCACTTCAGCATCTAAAAATCGGGGATTGTGTGGTTAGTGGGGAGAAGCAGAGTATGTAGCATGTGGCAGTTTTTACCACTGATGCACTTTATTAAAAAAAAGCACCAGTCCAAAGGGCTTATTTATTTGTTTCAAATTTCACTTTTTTGTTCACAATAAAACGATACATTTGATTCTGTCTTTGTCCATTTATCACTTTGCATGTTATTTGGCTGCAGAAACAGATGTGCATGGCACATGGATATATATATATTTTACTGCAGACAAAACTTGCCGCCAAGTCTTCATGCCCTTGGTGATGCACAAATTCTTACAGGAACAATGAACATTACTAGGTCATTAGTTGTACAGCTGTTCCTACGATGTTAAAATGTTTTGGTTCTCTTATATTACAATATATTATGGAAAACCTGGAGTATGGTTTATATCGGTAAGATCTCAGCTTGTTTAATTGGGGAGTCTTAGGAAAACTGCAAATTCACAGCTAAGACCAAAATCTTATGAAGCATTTTTTTTCCGTCAACCCTGAACTTCTTCACTTAACACATTTAATTGTAACGAGTTCACACATGCGGCTTCATTTTAATACAACCTGGTTGAATAAGGCCACAACTGCACCTGACTTTTATCAAAAACAATATATTCATCCAGTCACCATCCAGACATGACCGTGCATGCAAATAGGGTACGTGCACAGGGCAGGTGTAAATCACATCCATGTGTGGACCGATTGAAACCGATTATCTGCTCTGCAGTTGAGCTGTGTACAAAATAGTATGAACTATAACAATCAAAGACAATTTAACTGCACATCACCTGCTAGCAAAGACAGCAAGGTCAGGAAAATGTTTTTTTATCCATGTTGGTAGGAGAGAATGATCAGGCTCAAGCAAGGAGTGGGCATGGGTGTCTGTGTCGTTGTTTCCAAAAGCCTCAGATTTTATCTCTGCAGACTAAAATGTAAACTCAAATAGGCCCAGTAACATTTTCAGGTGTTCCAGTCCCTTGATAGCTCTGGACAAGTGTGGATGGCAGGCTCAAATGGACCAAAACAGATGTGCTTTAAAACTAAATGTATTAGCGTGGAGGCAGAAGTTCATGTACATGCAAACAAATAAACAAACAAAAGATGAAAAAGCAACAGATTTTATTGTTAAAGGTTAATTAACCATTGACATAAGCTGTAACTGAAACATACTGTAATTTTGCACCTTGTGTGTCTGTTACACACACGCAATCCAAATAATAATAATAATAATAATAAAAAAAAAATCTAAATCAAACAGACCAAATCTACTTTTATGTCATAAGTTTATCATTTACTTTCAATTTAATCAGATAGCTTTCACACAGATTATTTTCCTTTTGTATGCGCTGCACGAGTTCATTAATGTGTGTGTGTGTGTGTGTGTGCATCTCCACGTGACAATCTTTCAGACACCAATGTCAGGCGTTAGTCTCCGGGTGGTGAAGAGCAGCTCGGGGATATCTGTCGGCCTCAGCAGTCTGGTAGACAGAACAAGCACCTGGAGCGGGGCACAACACACTCACTGAGGTTAAAGTGGGTCAAGGTGTGTAACCCGATGTTCGTAGATGAAGTGGATGGGTGTAAATTGCCCAACAACAAGAAGCAGGAGGGTCACTGTCCAAATGTTTGTTTGACTTCTACCAAGGATGTTACGCAGTTTGTTTCAGTGGCCCGTTGCTGACACTAAAATCAAAGACTAAATTTTCAGGGTAAAACTCTCCTTGATGACAGCGTCATGTGACAACAATCAGAAAGACTTGAAAGTTTGTGTTGAAAGTACTGAAAAAAGCAAAATAAAGGAATTTTGTGAATCTGTGTTTGTATACAGCTTCACAAAGTTTCTTTATTTTGATTTATTTCACCAGGAAAATGTGACTTAAAAGAGCATGATTTAAAAGTGCCAATCCAATTCTGTGAGGTGCATGTCTGAAAAGGCCTTTGGAATTCATTGAAACTAAAGCGAATTCAAGCTGTGTAAAGAATCAAACAATTGGTACCCACTTTTAACATTCACGTGTGAAGTTTGTTGGGGGGAGTGACGGGTGGATGAGCGTAGAGTCCGATACACAAAGGACATACATGGATGCACTTTAGCTGGTATTACCACATTCAGTTTTTAGGCAATAGGCCAAAAAGCCAGTGAATGACTTTCAGTGAATGCTCAAATGCAACGTTAGCTGAATTATGAACTCTTTTAATGCTTCCTAGTTTGAATGAGAGCTACATCTCTCTTAGGTTATTAACAGAGGTGCTCAGTTCTCCTGGAGTTGTGTTGCTTTAACTTGGGGTCTCCATCTAAATTTGGCAGCATGCCTGTTTGTGGTGGCAGAGCGAGTGTGTTTTAGAGGGATTTCATCCAAGTGCCAGACTGAAAGTTTGCAGTTTGCTTTTAGTGGGACTTTGTGAATATGCACTTCTCACACAGACTTTGGCCGCACCATATAGTGCGTATATGGGTTCAGCTTATTGTGTGTCTGTTGAGATCTGTGTGTGTGGGCCAGAGGGTTATTATATAAGCATGTGTTTATTCAGTTTTCCTGATTATAGATGGAAGGCTTTGATCTCTGCTGGCCTTTCATTGCCTCCTTGCCAGAGCCTTTTATTAAGACAAACCCAGATTACCCAGCCTGATCCCCTCGCACTCTGGCTTCCTTGCCCTCTCCCCTTTACTCAGTGAAAACGCATTCATCTGCATGTTTTAGAGGCCGTTGTGGACAGCATGTGAAATCAGCACTTCAACAACGCAGACAAAGGCAAAGACATCTCATTAATTCATGCAAAGATCAGATGACATCCTCACCTTTACACCTGATCTAAATGATCTGCTACGTCGGTCAGCGTTTGTTCGCTCACTCTTTGCCAGGGTCAGGCTGTGCCTCACACGTACGTGTGTCTCCTTACTATGTACGATTCAGCATCAGTAAAATTCTCTACTCACTACTGAATGTGTATTTCATTAATGCTCGGTGTATTTTAGTTAAGCCTTTCCAAAGTTTACAGCTGGGAGTGCTGCCAAGTTAACAAATTTTAAGTGAACGAAATGAAGACCACCTTTTGAGCTGTGCTTCACGTTCATTGGTTCCCTTATCTTGTGCATTGTAAAAACAAAGGTTTACAAAGGTTTAATGACAGCATCTACTCTGCACACAGAAAAGAGGAGTGATGCAGTTCAAGTGCTGAGCTGATGCTAGGCAGGATGTGAATAGCTTATACAGTCCAGCCATATACAAGCTTTTCTTGTGTTTATGACTGGATGGCAAACGCAACTGAAACAGAGCTGAAGTGAACCTGCATTTCGGCTCTTCATTACACACGTAACAATGAAATGCAGTTGCAATCGCCCTTCAGATTTCATTGACAAAAAAGAATTGTTTTGAGAAATTAGCAATTTGTATTTTTGAATGATATGACGAGCATTATTGTGCAGAAGCAGACATTTGTAATTGACACGTTGGTGAAAGAAACCAGACTCCTTCCAACTCACCTGCATCCCTGGTTTGTGCGTGCTGACGATCTCTTTTATGAGCCGAAGCTCTGCGGGTGTGACGCCTCCAACCAGAAAGAGAAGCAGCAGAGGGTTGTCAGCGGGATGTGGACGACTCACCTGGAGTTAAAAATGGAACAATGTGATTGGTCAGTGCCTTTTTTCAATGCCAAGTGTTGATATGTTTCTGTAATACAACAGTTCAGGGAACACTTAATCATTTTCTCTACATATCATTATCTTTGTTCCTCTCTCTGGCTTGCTGCTGAGTCACTGCTCAGCTGGACAGCAGTGATAATGTACTGATGAAAACGGACTCTGCCAAGACCTGGGCCACTGTGGTTTACGGGATGATGTCCTCTCATCCTGGTGTTATGGAGGCTGACACGTGGACATGTAAGCAGACACACGCCCTCATAGGACACGCAGACACAAACAAGTGGCACTCATAATCAGGTAAAAAGTTCAAATAGACATTTACTGGTGCATGTATGTGAACAGCAGGGTAAACTCTGTGTTTCTGCAGATGGTGACAGGCTAGAGCAGGATAATGGCTTTTTGCTATTGGTTGGCGGGCTGTGGCTGTAAATGCTAACTGAGTGATCAGAGCTGCAGGGGGCGGACCTGAAGTGAGAGTGGCTGTACACGTGAAGCACCCATGGGCTGGCATGACAGCTGTCAGGGATGGTACAACATGTGTGTCTTGCTAAAAATGTGTGAACAAATGGTTCCTATTGGGTGTGTTTATGCTGAATTTGAATGTACAGTGAGGCCTCCGATCACAGCGACAGGGTGCCTTTCATTGTGGCGTAGATCCATCACCTGTGTGCTTACTGGTCCAACGCTACGGTACAGCTGTATATGTACTGCAAAGGTCAAGTGAGGAGGAGGGTGAAATAAAAAGTTAAGTAACTAAGTAGCTTAAAGCTAAATTACGTAGGATGCACCGCAGGAAGAGAAAGCAGATAAACTCAAAAGGTCTCATAATTTACACGCTTCCTTTTCCTTTTTAAATATTTAAGTATTCATCTCCATCCAACTCCAGATAGTGGATATCACCCTTTAAATGGGAATAAATGTGTTTGTTGACACTTTTTTTTATTAACAAAAGATCTCTCTGATACAATATGGGATGTTTAAATCTATAGTTGCAGGCGTTAATCAGATGGAGAAACTGCTGTGGAATTAACTTTTGAAAGAGCAGAGCACACACACTCATGTACGCACGCAGACACACGCAGACACACACTGTTTTGTTACAGACAGTTAAATGTGATGGTTTAAACAACAGATCAAAAGGTAATGGGTCCTGATCCAGACTGGGGTCCACTCTACGTTAGCGATATAAACTTTGGAGCATGTATAGGTCCTGTGGTTAAAAATAGAAGTTTTATTGGGGTATTTTATTCGTCTGTCTGAGTTGGTGGTTTGTAGGTCAAGTTCCTCAATTTGTGTAACCCCAGGCCATGGTTACACAACCAGTATAATTCCTTCCCATGGGAAATCATCTGCTGTAGCAGAGCCAAATGTGGGATGATGACATCCTGTATTGTGATCTGCTTTGTGGTGGATATACAATCCACAAGCCAAAAACTACATTAATGTCTATCGCAGAACACAGCTTGGGCAAAATGTAAGTCCAAATATTCTGATCTAAAGAATTCCTCTGAACCATTCACAACTTCAGAAGACTGAATGAACCACCAGATGAACAAGTTAAGAAAAAAACCAACTGATGATTGAATAGAATCAGTGTGCTCAGTTACTTCAACAGATTTCCATTCACTGCAAATCTAGATGCATCAACTTAAAAAGGTAAAGTCTGGGTTAAAGTGGATTAATAAGAAATAAATGTGAAATGTAATAATACATATACTTATAACATAACATATAATAAATAATAACACATAATAACATTTAATAAACAATAACAATATGCGGTGTTATATTGATTGTTAGGTTTTTGCTCCAGACTACACAAAGAGCTGTTGTTATCTGCAGATGTTTTACTCTCAAAATAAAGTGAAGTTTGATCAAAGAGTGAGATGATTAATGATCAGTGCTAATGGTTTGTGAGTTTAGCACACTGTACTCCACACTTTAGTCCACTTCATTGTTAATGCGATGATTGGATGACCCAGGAGCCAGCACACACTTTTGTTTTATGATTGATTACCAAAGTCCTGGGGGTATTTTAAAGATGTTAGATGTCTATCAGTGCATGTGGAAAATGCACGTGGCCATTTCTACTGTTTGCTGGTAAATCATAAAACATGAGGCATCTTGACTCTGAGCCACGCTGCACCAGCTACCGTTTCAAAATCACACGCAGTGTTTAACTTTGCTGTGCTTAAGCTTTTGTTGAGGAATTGTTGTCGTTGCGGGTAAATTGGTGGTGCAGATGGAAAAAGCCCTTGACCATGACTGCAGGGTTCAATTTCCAGCTGCCATGACTCTGGGCTGAATGTTTACAGAGGTCAAAGGTGGAAAAGCAGTGAGAGAAAAAATTTTGACTGCTGTTTATGCTTCCATGTGGTGCGAGAGGCAAAGTGGGGTGGCGGTGGACATTGTGGGACTTAAATTGTGAAGCAGAAACAAGCAGCTGGTGATGCCATGTCGATAAATGTGGCTCCTAGATCAAGATAAGATCTTTGTAGAGGTTGTATTGTGTTGTTCATTCAACAGTGCTTTATTTCTCACATAAGTGTTCTGTGTGTGGGTCTTAAATAGGTCTGACCTTCATAAACATACTGAAGCCAGTCTTGAGCAGATCTGTGAGACCTCCGGACATGTGCTCAATGTCTGGACACTCAAGTCTCTCAGGATGAAAGACTTCTTCCAGGATCTGTCGCAGAAAAGGACGATAGGTTGCCTGGAAACCAAAAAAAACAAAACAAAACCATACAACACATAATGAACATAATGATTAATTAATGCCCAAAACAGCACAGTTATAGTTACAGGAATGCAATATATGTACACACATCTGCACAGAAAACAACTGTAAAAGAAAGAAAAAACAAAAACCTGTAACTGAATAATAGGCTATTTCAGCAGTGCTCTCTTTTTAGCCTCTGCATAGTTGGGTGAATGGCAGTGGGTGTGAGAGACAGTGGAGTTATAAACAGCTCTGTCTGACCACACAGGCCGCTGACTTATGAGTCAGTTCAGGATGAGGAGCTACAACACTGAAGCATGTGGTCAAACATAGTATCAGGTATTACGAGGGACATAACTCCATAATGAACAGCCTTCTTACTTGTAAAGTCCTGTGAACAAAACGTTCTATTAATAATCCCAACAACATTATCCAAACAACTAATTCAATTTACTTTTATTCAAAGTTTTCGAAGAAAAACACATTTGGATGTTGGCGTGTTATTTTTAATAATACTTATTGTGTATACCATACATGCTGATGAATGACACATCTGCCCAGAAGTACAGACATAGTGACGCCCCCACAGGTTCATATCCTGCTACCCAAAAACAGTCAGCACCTCCTGTTTAAATTCGTCAGACTGGTCAGCTGATATTTTTTCCTTCCTTTAAGTTTTAACATCATGAGATATGAAAGATACAGTATACATATGTTTTATGGGTGATTAAGCTGCTGGGATAGCATGAGTGGAATAGCTACCGCTACCAGAATTAAGATGTGGCTGAGAACACGGAAAGTCCTGACCTGCTTTATGATATAAATAAATAAATAAATAAATCTACTGCACAGGTTGTGTAAATCCCACATTATATAAACTAAACTGAGAGTAAACACATTAATGATTAATGACTGGCTAAATAACACACCCACACATGCACGCAAACAAGTGGCAGTATTACCAGGCATAAATGACAAATCCTACCCACAGTCATGTTCACTCCATTTTCACCTGCTTCCCAGAATGCTTAAGGCAAAGCCATTAAACCTCCACCACAAACACCCACATGATAAAAATAATATTAGATTTAGTCATTGGATTTTGATTTTGTCAGTACAAACGCAAGCAAACGGTGAGGCACACAAACATGCACACACACAATGTTTTTTTTTTTTTTTTTAGGATTGGAGCTGGATAATCTCTTTAATAAACAACAGTGTCAACATCAACTATAAATATGCCTGCATCCTTTCCAGCAACAAGTCACGCAGCAGCCCAGACTAATAACATATGTAGTGAGGAATTTTATAAAAGACAGGTGTTTTGGACGCCCAGAATCTGTATGAAATATGGTAACATCCCCCCTTTATGAGTTACAGCACTGAATTATAGTAAGAATATTTTTGCAGAACTTGACAGAAGTGTCTGAGTGTTAAGCTGCTCTTTGGCAAACTTCAGGGCTGCAGCAATGTCTTTTTAGAGAGAGGAGCCTAACTTTCTAACATGGACACCATGTTTCTGTGTCTGCTAGACTTGTAAAATAGACAGTCTAATGAAAAATACCTTTATAATAACATACTGAAGATCTGCAAAGAAAAACTCTAGAAGACACAGACTAAGGCAGTAATCATTTTTAGAGAATATGTGTCTGAGGCAATTTTATGTCATTTGGACAGATAAGGGTAATATATAAAATTCCAAAACATGACTTTTGGGAGTATCTCCTAATGAGAAGTTGTACAACCTCTGCACAACCAAAACCTGATACAAGAAATATACACTGATCATCTCTTGAGAACATTTTTTCCTCAAAGTTAATGTGTTAGAAGAAGAAAAAGACCTAATTGTCCAAAACTGTAACTCTTGTGGGGAGTTCCTGGACTCCAGGGATCAGTATCTATCAAAAGCGGGCCAAAGAAGGAACATTGGTGAACTGGGTGATGCACCTGGGCAACGAAGGCAGGCCTGTCCTCGTCCAGTCCTTTAGATGAGCTACTGTTGCTCAAATTGCTGAAAGTGGTGTTGACTTGGCCTCCAATTTCCCCAGATGTCAGTCCAATCGAGCATCTGTGTGATGTGCTGGACAAACAAGCCTGATCCATGATCCATCTGCTGCTAACTTCTTGGTACCAGATACCACAGTAAACCTCCAGGGGCCTCAACGGTTCAGTCAGGGAACCAACAAAATGTTAGGCAGGTGGTCATAATGTAATGCTTCATGAGTGTTACCAACCCTGCTGGTGGACAGCTGAGGTGAGAGATGCTGTGAAGCGGAAAACGGAGTCCTATAAAGCATGGATTGCTTGCGGGACTCCTGAGGCAGCTGACAGCTACTGGTAGGCCGAGCGTTGCACAGCTTTGGCGGTTGTTGAGGTGAAAATCTTGATTGGGCACATTGCCTTGAGTCTGTGTTGGTTGCCTGGTAACCTCACCGTGACAACAAGACTCCAGACAGTCTCAGGCTCAAACTCTTCTCACTCTTCATTTTAAATGATCATATACAGTCCAGTTTTATTATAAATTTGACTAGGTGGATAAGTAACTTGGTTGAATTGCTCTGTTAAATTAGCTAGAAGTCATGTCAATATGTTATATTATGAAAATATGTTCCATTTGTTATTATATAGTTATTATACAATAATAATAATAATAATACCGCTCACACTTATAAAAGTGCCACCATAAACTGTGGTTTACACAAGAAAGAGATCAATCCCCGATTATATGGCAGGGCCAGGAGACTCCAGCTGCTCCAGTCTTCATGACTCATAATTCATTGATGCATGTTTGTTTTTTTCCAGGAAATTTTGCTTCCTCCAGTTGCACACAGCATGGCATGTGAAAACAAAATGTAAGATGTTCATGCTGCTCCGCAACAAGAATACATGTGACCGTGAAGTGTTCTGCTGTCTTCTGGTTAGTTATGGCTCCATTAAAGGCAGCACACTGGAGCCAATAGAAACCCTTTGATGCTCTGATTAACATGCTTTCCTTTTGTGATGATAATGACATGTTAAATAAACATATGTCCAGTGTGAAGAAAATATATCCATTTACTGCTGTTAGTATGTATTAACTGTCCACTCAGTGGTAGTCATATCTGAAAACTAGGGGTGTAATGATTCACTTTAACAAATATTCGATTCATGGTTGCCGATTCGATTCAAGGATGATCTTGGTTCATTTAGAGCGATTTGATTTTCGATCCACACAGTGACTTGAAGTCGATTCAGTAACTTTTTAGCCAAAAATTCAACCAGTGTGATTCTGAAACAAAGACCTGGATTCTGGACAGTGGAGGTGAAGTTTCAGAGATCCCTGTTGTACAGGGCTAAAGGTACCGTGCATTGTGCCGGATCTCCAGCGAGTGTCGTTGGACTGTGATTAAAAAAAGATCCACATAAAAAAAAAACAAAAAACAAAAAACAAACAAACCTGTTGATGCGGGATATTGTCCGGTTCGAGCAGTCAACTGAGTTCATCTATCAACAGAATGAGAGTAACCAAACTAACATCAGCCAATCAGCAGGGGTGGACAGCAAGGAAGTCAATTTATTTGAATATTGTATTTAAGCACAGTTTTTGAGTATCTGTGCTTCACTTGAGTATTATTTTTGGGGGATATTTTTATTTTCACTTCACCACATTTGAAGGGCAAATGTCATACTTTTTACTCCACTACATTTCTATTGATGCTCTCGTTACTCGTTCCTTTCGCGCTAGTCTCACCTACATTACACACCTCTGTGTGTGTTCCAGGTAAGAATATGGCCATGATGTATAATACTCATCCTACTCCTGCTACTTCTGCTGTTGTTTTCAACATAAAAATAATCTCAAAAACGTTCAACTAACTATTCAACTATTTCTTCAGAGGTGCCTGGACTGTCGGCGTTTTGTTTGATCCCATGGCCCCTTAGCAGATTCAGAAAGATTTGATGTGTTTCCGTGGTTTATTATTTGGCTTCTACAAACAGCGACCGACTTATTTAGAACACCTCTGTCTTTGCAAAAGCCAAAATGTTTCCACACACAGGACTGAGAAGGTGGCTTGCAAATTTCTTTCTTGCCGTCTCCTCCGCCATGCTGCGTTTTGTTGTCGTTCTGAGTTTCCACTGCTGTTGGCGAGTGCAGATGACATCGCAGACAAGCAGACTTAATCGAGTAACATTTAACGCGTCTAAAATGCTAAAAACAAACAAACAAACACACATCCATGCAAATTTTCTTTGCTTAAATCTTTACCATTCTTTACCATTTTGAATGATTTTAATCTATCTATATATATATATATATAGATAATCGATGAATTGATTAATCGTTACACCCCTACTGGAAACATATGAACTCTCTCACACATCAGAGTTCTAAGTCTCATTTCACCATTTAGTGAGAACAAAATGACTAATTTGCAACACAGACAGTGGGGAGAAAAAAAAAAAAAACCCACACGCAAAAAGGTGTGACCCTTGTCAAAACCTCTTAAGTCTGTCTGAACACAGGGACAGCCCTGACATGGTTTGGAAGACAGGTGATGAATTTCTAATGTTTCTTAAGAGCAGCCAGTTGTAAACAGATGTCGTGCTACTCTGAATCTATTCTAAATAATTTCCGTGCTTTAGCAGGAACAGAAACAGGCTGTTCTGTCTTAAAAAAAAGTACAATAATGCTTATAGGAATGTGCAAGCACTCAGATAGTTACAAAGATTGTGTGACATTTGACAACATTTAAAGATGATTGGTAGGACAGATCATGACAATAATGATCCATATAAAAAGCAGGATTACGACTTTTAATGATTTGTTTGGAGGCTTAAGAAGTAAGAAAGGAAATGAAAGCTTGTACTGACAGCATTCATGATCTCATAGAGTTAAAGTAATAATATGATATTTTGGAAAAAATGCTTATTCTCCTTCCTGCCAAGAGTTAGGTGAGAAGATTGATACCACCTGCATGTCAGCATAAAGCTACAGCCAGCATGTGATTATTTTCGCATAAGAACGCAACTAAAAACAGCATCTTTAAACTGACTTTCTCTTAGTGTTACCTTCCACGAAACACACTTCAGATAACATTAATGACAGGCCCAGCAGTGAGTCTGTTCATTCTGACACTAGCACAAGCTCATTGGAGGACGCTGAGAAGTTAATCCCTTGTATTTGGTGAGACGTGCTCTCCTCCAACTTTTAGCAAGAAGGTGAACACGCTTATTTCCCAAAATTCTTTTGAAAATGACAGTGTATTACTAAATGTAAAATTAGAGGGTTGTGGCTAAAATTGAACAGATATGCTCCTGAAAATAATAAATACATAATTTAAAATGTTTTATTTCTCAATCCTCCTGAACACTAAAGCCCCAAGGCTTCTGGTAAGAGCAAGGCTCTCTGCTTTATGGCTTAATGAAATGATGAATTATTTAGAGAGAAGTTGTACAGGCTGTTGTAAGGGTTAAACCTAAGTAAAAGTAGCAAGCGTGCTATCCGTGGCCTACAGTTGAGTTCTCTGATAAGAGCCAGCCATTGAAAATGGACAAAAGCAGCAGTGAAGCTGTCATTGTGCCTTTCCTTAAGAAAAGGTAGAAGGCTAAGGCTAAAGCTTTCTGATGCACCCAGAGAGCAGAGTTACATAAGCAAAAGACAATTTATGAAGAGGCCTCCACAGTGAACTCGGTGCTGTATGCCTGTGTGACGCAAACTGGAAGGAATACATGAGCAGCAAAGGCCAGAGGTCCACGACTACATCTGTACCTGGTGAATGCCATATGTGGAGGAAAATGAATAGCCGATATGTCTCACAACTGAAGACATGGAAGAACAGACATATTGTGTTTATCCAATTAAAGGGAACTATTAAACAGCACAAAAAGAAACGTGTGCCTTAACTATGACAATGTTCGTTTGTGTCTCTGACCTGGTGAACTCCATCGCTGGCAATATAGATGGAGCGCAGCTGCTTAAGGTGTTCTCTGGTGTAGCTCAAACCTCGCAGGGTCTCAAACATTTCTTCCATTGAAGAATGGGCTTGCTCTGTGGTCAGCTCCTCAGGATTTGCACAACCTAGCAACACACATACAGATGTGACATAACAGAGGAAAATCTTTAAGCAAGTGCATCATTGTAATGGTGGACTAATAAACACTGCATCCACGTAATATCAAACGCGGCGTGCATCTGCAAGAGGGCTAACTATGCAAGTAAACATTTGTGTCTGCAAAATGGAGCTTTACGACATTGCATGTTGCTTTTTGCAGGTAATTTTCTCAGCTGGGTGTACACTGAAAGCAATTATCAAGGAAAACACATGGAAGCAAGAGGACAAGAGTGCCTTTATTTGAACATAAGCCCTGCTGTCTAATCAAAAGCTAATGTTGCCTGGTTTCTAAAGACATGAGCAAAACGACAAGACTTGCTGTGAAATAAAACCAGACCAAAGGAAAGAGGGTGAAGGAAAAAAATGCACATTAAAATGTGAAAACTGGGTAAACAGAAAGAAAGCAAGGTTATAGAGAGAGCATGAAGAACTTTATTGAGCTGTGGGCAAAGTAGGTTATCTGGAACGGGCCCTTCTCCTTTGCACGGCCCCAAATGTTGCTGTTTTCTGTTAACAAGACAGTTAGCTGAGTTACAGAAGATAAAGTAGAAAACCTTATAGATTACTCAATGCTACATAAACCGAGCCCAACTGTTGCTTGTGTGTTTTAAAAAAACAATATTCTCAATCTATGACAGACTTTCTTTGACTGGAACTTTAAGCTCCTACTTCCTCTCAGTCAGGAGCTATGAACTGGCTGCCAAGATAAGAAGATTAAGCTGCAGGAACGACTTCCCGTCTTCTCCTCGGGGCTTTCCTGCCCCACTCTAATTTGTGCATAGTAAAACTCTATATTGCTGAGAGGTTTATCTATTGTAGGTCTGTTGATTGTAAGGATAGTTTATCTATTGTCTGTAAGCATTGATTCAACACAGACCTGCTGCTTGTGGACTGGTCACAATATGCTATTAATTCAATGTATAGAATCTACTTCTGTTTGAAACACTACAGAGTATAAAAACATAAAATAACAATCCACAAACGTGCAAGTGTGTGTAGCTTCTAAAGGCATTGGGAGATGGCGCCTATATTTACTGAATGAATAATTAATAGTACTTAGTACAACCCTTCTGCTGCGTGGTCCTGCTGTTAATAGTTTTTGGATGATGCATTATCCACTGTGAGTTTTGTTAAAATTAAGTTGATCCAGCTCTATGATATGCTCATGGCATAATGTTGGAACAACAATCAGCGCCTTTCCGTGTTTGTACCCTTTATGGAGCACACTCACAATGATATTTCTTAATAAACCAATTTCCTGGAGCCAGACCACAGAGTGCTTTGAAAGAAATGAATACAACCTTAAATCCAATTGTAAAACCAACAGGAAATCAATGTAAATCGATTCAACTATCCAGAAAGGTGTAGACACAGCATGTGGAACTTTCTCCAAAGCAAATAACAGTGACTTTTATCTAGTTTGTAAACTATGCAAAGTTTATGAAAAACAAAGCTGAACAAAAATCCCGAATCTGCTGACGTGTCAAAGGATCAACATTCAGTTAGCTTTATTCTACAGAAGAAATCTGGAGGATAAATGTGTGCTGATTTGGATTACCTTCCAACACACTTTCAATTCTTCCACATTCACTTTCATATTCATTAACTTGAGACTGCAGAGAAAAGAAAATCAAAAAACAAACTAGGACTGATAAACTAGGATTTTCTGGAATTCCAACTCTGATTGAACTAATTAGGTTGAACTCAAAAGATTATATATTACTTCTGCTGCCATGGGGTCATCATCCAACTGTCAACTAAAGCTCTCACTTCCAGATTACATAACAACTTGTATGAGTTCATTTGTTCAACAGCACTACTTTGAAGTGAAGGTAAGAACAAACACATGCCATTAATAGGCAAGTTTTAACGATAAGATCAAACATTCAGGAGATGTGTGGTAGGAATATCACCTATGATACAATGACTCTGCCCGTAACACGGTGCAAACTGATGGATTGTAAGGGCGTCCATGCGTCTCCTAAATCTCCTCCTCAGCCCTGTAATGAGGAGAAGGTTATGTCTTCCACCGCGCTAAAAACTGTCCCAATACAGACAAAAAAATAAAATAATAATTTCTAAAAAAATCTATATACACTGAGGAATGCATCAATGTCAGCAAAGTTAGATAACATACACTGAAACAGCTTGACTTTGTCAAGCCTAATCTCTATTATTTGTTCTCTGTTAGTTCAAATTTAGCACAGCAACTCTGTTTTGAGTCACTCTCTGGAGGAATGTAAAATGTCTGGCTGGGCAGTTTGCTCCCCTGTTCAAGCCTGGCTGAGAGGAAAAACAGCAGGGCTATTTGATGGAGGTGAGCGTGAAGATGTGGGTCTTATCTCTCCAGACACCTGGAGAGGAGAAAGGCATCCTACAAAACAAACAACAACTGATGTTTGTCTCTTGGCATTTATGTTGCCTGGGTCTGAGCTGTCTGACTTCATGGTGGAAAAATATGGCTTAATACAAGATGATGGATACATGCCACGGATTTTGAAGCCTCTGTTTGAGGATGTCTACATGTTCTGTGTGTTCATGGCGATAGTTCACTGCATCAGGAGTGGGCTGGGTGTATTATGAAGGCTGGTAAGGAGGAATCTGTTCCGGTGCTTGCATGTCTGTCATGAGAAAGGTGGCTGACAAAGCACACAATGAACGCCCCCAGGGAAAAGGCTTTTGCTGCAGTGGGCTGCTGGATGCATCCACCACCCCCCTTTACCCCACCATCCCGTTACACAGTCTGTGGTTTAGATGTTGATCATGGAAATGCAGGATCCTGAGCATGAGCAAGATCAGCAGACATCCAACTTGGCCTGGAGGCTGAACACCTGTATCTGAATTCATTTCACGCAACATTTCCTCCTCCACCCACAATATCAACATTGCACGCTGTCTGATCTCTCTCACGCACATATGTTGGTTCCGATTAGTTCAAATCCAATGCATACTAAAAGCTAATGGAACATCTACCTAAATTACTTTAATTTTAGTGTCGATTTAATGATACAACCTTTTGTAAGACTGATGTTTTTAAGTTCATATATTATTTTGCTATATTTTGCAGTTCTGCACACTGACTGCAAATTTATAGTCTTATAGTGTCATGTAAAAACTAACACAGTAACCTAAGGCTGATTCAGATTCAGATCTAGATGACTATACTGGTCCCAAAGGGAGCAATTCACAGCCACTTGCAATTTGCAGCTCACCATTTTTACATCAACAAAAGAAGCAAATAAATAAACAGGCAAATCAACATTCAAAGACTGACTCAACAGTCGGTACTCTGCTTCGATGAGCGAGATTAGAGATGTGGAGAAAAAAAGAGAAGAGAGAATGCCGTTTAGACGGGAAATGGCTGTTTGGGGGTTTTCTTAATTAGATTTACTGAAGAACTTACTAAGAGATGAGTGAGCAAAACTGTGACAACAACCGAACCAGACGATTACAAAAGAATGCAGGGTGAAAGGATGAAAAAATAATAGAGAGGATTGCGGACAGTTGGCGACAGTGATTCAATCAAGAAGATGATTAAAATGATGATAACAACCTTTACGTAAAAATAATAATGTCAACTTGATGTGATGGATGTTGGCTCTTGCAAAGTCCAATTTCGTGAAAATGAATCGAACTGTGAGCTTGCCTGAGCTCTGGCTCCTGTCTGGTGTCTGCCTGGTTTATGCCTGATAACAGCAGACTTTGTTTGCTCTGTACCCTCTTTAAGCTTGTCTCAGCAGCACATGTATCAGCTCTCCAGCTGAGCAGAACAAGAGCTGCTATTGTGACAGGGTCAAAAGGCATGTGCATGTAGCGTGGTTGTACTGTGTCATATATTTATTTCCATTTTATGCTTATTGATCCACTTTGCACGTTTGCTGTGATTTTGATCATTTTAATTTGGATTATTTGTTTCCGGTTAGTTTTAACTGTGTTAAAAGAAGATGGACTGACCCCGGGAATACCACGTCCACAGACAACCTGACCTAATTAACAGGTGAGTGAGTTGGTTGCAACAGACGCTGGAAGGAGCTGTCCAAGAAAGAGGTCCAGGTAGCCACCACACACTCGATGCTGCGGCCGAGGAGTTGAAGTGAGGAGACGAGCAGCAGAGGTGGCGTATGGTTGTCCAGGCAACCAAGGGGGTGGCAACGGGGTGACGGAAGCATGGACATCAAAGTAGCTGCGGCACCAGATCTGAACTTAACTTGGTTTTATTCGGACAGTTTTCATTATTTAACATTATTTAACAGACTGGGACTTCAGGCCTTTTTACTTAATAGCGCCTCATAAGTAAATTATATTGCTGTAATGTGAATTTGGTAGAAAGTGTCCCTATTTCTGACAAGTCAAGATTGTAGGGGAAGAGGAGTGGCAAATAACATACAAAAAATGTGTCAAAGCAGGACGTCACAACTTCTGTTCTGGACCTGTAGAGCTAAGTGATTTGTGGCTTTGTATCCAGGCAACCGTATGCATAATGAATCACATGATTGCGAGTTAAACTAAAACCTTGCAAATACTCAGATCACGAACTAGGATTCTCTCCAAACGATGTATACAATGTTTTTGATGCCCAGTCCTAGTTTTTCTGTACTGAAGAAACAACAGTCAGTCCAACAGTGCTACAATTGAGATTTTTAACAGTTTTTGGCGACAACCATTGAGCTCTGCAGTTTATCTGGATTTGGATGCACAGGCAACTTGCGTTCAGTGCTTATGGTAGTATTGTTGTGGGACAAAGAGTTTTGCCAGCCGTACCCTTTGACTCTTTCATGAATCGTAGTCGCTACAGTGAACAGCTATTCAAAAGTTAATTTCTTCTATATGCAGGGGCCTTGATGTCAAAATTGCACATCAGTCTCTGCAACCCATTGATCAGCTGTTGCAAGTGCAAAAAAAAGTCCCCGAAACCAAAATGGCTGACGGTAGGCCAGAAGTGCAGCACAGGGAAAGAATGTCTGTCCATTCCTCCTATTCTTGGAGACCCTTGCAGGTAAAAAAACAAAAAAGTATTTCATAGTGTTCACATAAACATATTTAATTAATTAATTAATTAATTAGTTTAAAAACAAAAAATCATCAGTTAAAAGTTCAAAGCACATTGTCCAGCTTAGTGGACATGTCACCTACTAAGGTGAATTTTCTTTTTTTATGCCTGGAGAGCAATAAAAACACTTGGTAAAAAATCCTGATGCATGAAAGGTTTAAAAAAAAGGGTCAAAGTGTTGGATTAGCATGAAAAAGCAAAACCAAAACTTTGAGGAAAGAGAGACTGAATGCAGAAGTATGTAATCAATGGAAGAATGCAAAGAAATATGGAAGTAGGAAGGCATTTGTGCCGTTTATAGGATTACAGGACAGTATGGGCTCTGCTAAAGAACACAGGGGACATGAAAATGGAGCAACGCACTGTTTCCTCAACAACCAATACACACTGCTACAACTCACCATGACCCAACAATCAGAAGTAATCATTCTGTACTTATCAGGGGAATGTAGACATTGAAGCTACTTATAAACATCTCAGCTTATTTTGAAACCTGGTCAAAAATTCTATTCTGGTCTGAGAAAAGACAGAGTACGTGATTTTTGGAAGGAAGGCGAAATGCTGTCAAGTCAGACAGAGAGAGACAGAGAAGGGAAGGCCTGCAGCAGAGTGATTTTTGATCAAATGTAATCCTGTGAGGAATGCCTGGGATCAGGAAAATCTCTCTGCTAATGTACCGCAAGACGAAAGAAGAGAGACGGAAGTGTTTTCTCTTTGCATGGTGCTCGAAGTCACCCTGGTAACCATATAATCACCAGGTCAGGAGGAAGTTACTTCCACAAGATGAGACTGACATGAGCAAAGCAGAGCTGCTCAAAATAGGCACAGAGGTTTCTGAGAAGCTACAGTGAAGCCTCCGCTCTTACAGCCAAAGCAAACAAGTGAATGGAAAAACATTTTGTGCTGCAATGTTGAACTTTTGAATATAAAAAATTAACGAGAGCAGGCTCCATATAATTTTGCAATAGACCAATTTTCACACAGTCATAACTCTGTTTAAGTAGTTGATGGGTTTCCAAGATGAAGAATTTTGGATTAGAGAGGATTAAGGCATCCATGTATATAGTATACACATGCAGGTAAACTACAGAGATTACAGAGATCACTCATAATAATGCATCAAATCAAGATGATTCAACTAGAGGAGAATGATCCTTTCTTTCATTTATTTAGTTAGTTTTGCATTAGCCACTATATTGTATCAGAAGCTTCCCTTCCTGAGGTCATAATAAATATATGGCAATATTTAAATGAGAACCGATACATGAAAACACATCCTGATCATTCATTCATCGGCAACCCTCACAACGTACACGAAACAATAACTCAGTGTCATTCGCATTTCTGGGCATCCTTCTTGAATGTTAACTCCAAAGGCTAATTCATTGATCGGCTAATTAGCTAGTTAGAAGTGAAGTGCAGATTTAGACACCTGTACACCCTTGTACAGTTGCCATTAGACAACAGTGTCATTCGTATATAACTGTAAACTTGTTTATATATGCTTGAAAGTTGTCAGCCTCAAGTGGCAACTTGAGGAACTGCAGTTTTTGGTACTTCTGCATTGGCCTCATTTTACAGCCCTGAATAGTTGAAATAATTTCCCTCTTCATGCAGGATATAATTAGGAAATGTTCTGTTTATATCATCTCTTCCATATGCACAGAACACCAACTGAAACTTGGGGCAAGAGGCAATCCAAATCTAAATTTGAATTTCAAGAAAATCTGCAAAAGAGATGCTAATCAATTCAAATGTATCCCTGTCTACAATTAATGTGCAAGTATCAGAAGAGCGGCCTGTGGAAAGAAAGGCCTGATGCAAATTCACAAGTCACAGCCTTGAAACAGATGCAGAATGTCACTTGATAAAAAGATGAGATGAGAAGAGCAACTGTCAAACCTCAACTGGAGATGGTAATTCTCTTTGGTTCATAATGAGGATATCATACGTTCCAACTAGTACTACACACTGGAAAATTTAAGTGCAATGGTAGGCTGACAGGCACACGGCCCTCAGTGGCCGGCTTGCTGCATCAGCACACGAGAGATTTGTCTGAATTCCGGCGGTAAAGACTTAATCCTCTCCAAAGAGGTTGGGCTGAGAGAAAACACAAGACCTGCTAATCTGGGCTTCTTCATAGACTCTTTAGGATGTGCAGAACAATGGCCCTCATACTAGTTATACAAGGAAACACAACAAACACACACAAGCATGTGCACATCTCAAGCAATCTAAAATGTGTCCCCAAAACACAGCGAACATAATATGGAGCCATTTGTAAGTTTGTGTTCCTGCAGATAATGAAGCCAAGAAATCGTGAGTGATAGGAGCATACATCACAACCACACCATACACACACACCCTGTAACCACAATAAGAAGCACTCTACTGCCTAGTGTGATTAATTACAGGCTGAGAAGGTGTGGTCGCAGCTCTGCCTTGTAGGGGGAAAACTCGCTGTGGTTAAAGTAGTCCATGGGCAGCATAACTGTGGATAACAGGGATCGGCACGTAAAACACAGCGTTGAGTGCTTTCTCAGCCCGGTGGTTGTGTCGGTGGCATGTGGGCTGCACAGTGGCGAGGCAGTAAGACCCTCAGATGCTGTGTTGTCTGTTAAGACATGTGCAGATCAAACAGCAGGTATGTAGGAGTCACCCATCGAAGGGTGGAAACACCTCGCTGCCACAAAGGGAGTTTCTGTCTGCGCGTGTGGGGATGGCAAAAGACAAGAATGAGCATATTGCCACACGTAGATCAGAGAGCTCCACAGATGGAGATGAAAAAAAGAGATGAATGAGACAGTGGTTTGAATAACAGGATAACAACCTGCTCAGGTCATTATCACACACGTACACACACACTGTGAAATAAGCAGCGCAAAATTCAAATCACAGTCAAAGCAAATCCTCACCTTAAGATGTGTCCGAAGTGGCCTTAACTCACTTTATCTTGACGTCACACTTTCTCTTACGGTTCTCAATATTAAAGTTACTGCTCACTGAGGAGTTGCTAAAAACATATTCGGTTTTTAACTTCAAACAAACTTGATTATTCCAGACACTGTGAAATAAGCAGCGCAAAATTCAAATCACAGTCAAAGCAAATCCTCACCTTAAGATGTGTCCGAAGTGGCCTTAACTCACTTTATCTTGACGTCACACTTTCTCTTACGGTTCTCAATATTAAAGTTACTGCTCACTGAGGAGTTGCTAAAAACATATTCGGTTTTTAACTTCAAACAAACTTGATTATTCCAGACAATGGCTGTTTGATGGCTGCAAAATTGAAAACTTTCATCCCTGTAAAATAAACTCATGTGTCCCAATTGGAGGCCATGGTTGCCTCTTGGATATGGTCCCTCACTGTCGTCTGCTACTAGCTGTACTATTAGACTCACTGAATTTCACTTTGATCCTTTGTAATTACAGTGCTGTGTTTTTGTGAGTGTGTATCATTGTGTGTTTTAATCACGGCAGTTATAACGTTTCAAGCATGGTTTCGAGGTAGTTCAGTGAAATCAGGTAGGGTATTGAGAAGGCAACTGACAACAGACATGGCAAAATTAGGACTCTGCACGCAGTGCAACATGACTCCCTTCCTTCATATGGAATAAAAGGTGGGAGCAGGGCAGCAGAGTGTGTGTATGATACAGTGTGCGGTGGGATAGTCAACAAACCTCTTTTCCACATCACTTCTGCTGTGGCTGTCTGGCTTGCTGGATATACAGTATTTTAGCTCTCCTGTCTCATAAATCTCCCAGTTACATAACCACATCCCAGTGGAACGCAAGGTGATTTTCTCCATGTCTCCTGCTAAATATAAAATGGATACATGTACATAAATTAGAAATCACTCATATATATACACACACACACACAGGAGCTCAGTACCACAAAAGTCACCAGTCCAAAACATCTTGGTTCAAATAGTGTGCCACAAGGTGCTTATGTAGAGATTGCAGGATTTCTGTTTCTGTGAAAGCAGTGCAGTTTACATGATGACCCGATCCCCTCCGAAGGTTGAAAAGGCTGCTGGCACCGAGCAAGAAAAGTGTCGCTCATAAAATTTGATTGTCTCCCTTCTTTGTGAGTCTCTGTGTCGGTTATGTGTGCACAAACACACATTTGCATGTGCTTATCTTGCGTGTTTGGAATTAGCAGCAAATGTGAAATAAGATAGCTTTCATTAAGAGTGAACCTTTTGGGAGATTTAATTACACTCTACAAGCCCAAGCTATTTTATTGTATTATTGGCTGACTATGAAGATGTTATGTAACGGAGAAGGAGAAGAAAGAAAACTAAGATAAAACTAACACCTGTTTATACGCAGATCTTACATAAGAATGATGTTTGATTTAAGTTATTCAGTTGGACGTGATCTTGAAAGCTCAAGTCTGATGACCTCTGTTATCTGGGAGTGTATCTGTCTCCCACGCAGGTGACCTGAATACAGTCTGGTGCACCTGAGCTCAGGGCACTGAAGGTGTTAAAAGCTGTCCTCATTCACACTCTCTGCTTCTCCCTCTCCCGACAGGCACTTCTCCTGGTTCAATTTGGGTCACTTTGGTTCGTTTCTCCTGCCTCGCTTTTGTTGCTTTTATTCCTTCCTTTTATTTCTTTTATTCCAACCCTCACACTACAATTATTTCATTTTTTTTGAGGGGGGGTTGATTGTTATGATGTGTCTCTCTGGGTGAAAACATCAACATTTGAGAAAAATTTTAATTAGGGTGAGAAACATTTTTGTATGCCAAATGCAAAATCAGGAAAAGCTGAAGTCAAACATGCAAATGGTCTCAGGTCCAGATGCCTCTCCAGTGGGTCAGGCACTGAACCCGGAGAGAGTGGTTCCTGCATGTGTTTGAAGGAATGTCATTAGCACCGTGATGACTGAGTGTGTGCGTGTTTTCCATGCCAGGACAAAAAGACTGATCTTTAATTTGGTGAAAAATGCTGCTGCTGCATACACATGATTAAATTGTGTGTGTGCACAGTCCACCGCCAAAGTATGAGTGTGTGTGGCTGCGATTGCCTGTGCCGGCAAGGAAGTTTTCATCACTCCTCAATTCAAGATCATTCCTGAAGCCCGGCATCAATGGCTGCCATCAGGCCATTCCACAGAAGAAAAATGCTCACAGCGCTCCAAGCTGGAGCTGGCATGAGTACTCTACCCGCTGACAAAGACATTGACTGTAGGACCATGCGGTGAGATACAACATCTCATTTAAACAAGTCACTGTGCACATACATACCATAGGTAATCATGCTGAGCTGACCTGCTCACTCCTTACAAAGGGAGGTGCTGGTGATTACAATGATTTTGGTTAAACTACAGTCGACGTACATAAGTAAGGTTATTCTGCCCCCTGAAGGGCCACAGTGGCTGTGCAGACAGTTTTGCTTTCCACTCAGAATACAGCTGAATCATTTGTTAGCGTATTGCAGCTTCAACACTTTACTAGCATGTATCTCTACAAGGTAATTCTTAGAATGGACGCTGTTCCTCTGAGACTAGCAAACCTGTTTTCCACCAACAGAGAGCCTTCTGTTGGCCAAAGGAAAGCCATGTCTTATCTCCCTCTGTTTCACTTCATGTGTTCAAACTCAGGTGGAAGAACCACCCTCACAATGACAGGCGATCAATTTGGCTGGAGCTGGAACAATAATGCTGTTTCAAAATATTTATTTTCTAAATAAGAATGAGGTGGCAGAGCAAAACAGAGAAAACAAACAAACAAACAAACAAAAAACCTTTCTGCCTCTTAACTTACCAGGATGCATACATTTCATGTACTTTAAATCAGTGGTTCTTCAACTGCTTTAAATCTGGTATCCAACCCAAAGCTTACCCCACACTGAGAATTGCTGTTTTAAATAAATAGGCATACTTGTGTCATTGAAGTTTGCCTGGTATTCGTCACTGTTTCACAGAGCCACAGAGGTTGGCATATTGTATGTTAATTAAAAACCACTAGTGAACTGGAAATAAAATAAAATAATAATAATAAAAAAAGCATCAAAGGAAAATAGAAAGAAAGAAATTCGCCTAGCAAGCACAGGGACACACTTGAAACAATGCCACACGATGAATTTCCACACATCACACACAAGCGCTTAAACCAGTCTGAGCGTCTTTTTACTGCCGCTCTGTTCACTTTAGAATTGAATGTCAGACCTTGTTTCTTACATCACACGTCTGGTCCTCTGTGGATCTCCCTGTTCTGACAGTTAATCCCTCCTGCCCGTCCCATGACTTCGACTAAAGCTAAAGAGTGACGCTGCTCCAAATTTATAGAGCTGGTAGCCATTAAAACCATTAAAACTAGACTTGGTCCCTTCATTTTATTCACTGAACTTTTTAGCCCACTAAGCATCCACCCTGTTCCCATCCTCACAACTGTGTATTTGCGCCATTTGTCTTAGTCATCTTTTTCTGTTTTGTTAGCTGTGTTAAAGTGACCTCTAGAAATAAAATAACCATTTATGATGAGATCTGGTTTGAGAGAAAAAAAAAGAAGCATTTATGAGTTACATTTATAAAAGCAGAAGTCAGTTCTCACTCCTGCACAAGAGTTACTAAATGATTTTCATCTGAATACACATTCTCTTTATCCTATTCAACACATTATGAAATCACAGCATTAGATGCTGTCACACCTGCACTGATGTCATCATGTTTGCTAATCAGAGAACAGAGCAAAAATGTGATTTTTGGGTTTCTGACGTCATCCGGAGGTCTGAACTAATTACCAACATGCCAGTGACTGTTTTTTCAGGGTACAAATCGGTATCAGTGTGGCTTTTAAGACAACTTTGAATTGGTGGTAACCGGTAACAGTTTCTGAACTAGCCGCACATTGATAGCACAGTATCTGGTGGTCATAAAGCCTAAAGTGAAGGGAGGTCAGAAACAAGGTTAAATATGAGTAAACAAAGACTTCCTCCCGGAGGGTGAATTCTCCTGCACCTGGACTTCTCATTACTGCTGCGCTCTGAGTCTGCTCAGCAACAAGCAACATATGTGGCCCAAAGGAAACAAGCTCATGGCAGTGTTAGTCTCCAACAATGAATCAAACACAAAACACACACACACACACACACACACACACACACTGAGAGAGAAAGAGAGTTCTGGGAAAAAGTACCGGCCAATAAGGTTTCAATGAACCACCTCACCAGTTTTCATGACTTACCATAGCAGCACTACCTTGTGCTCACACGCTAATAAAAATCCACATAGAACTACGCACAAACTTGTATATTGACACAAAGTTAAACGGGAGGCAGCCCAACAGATACTGGCTGCACAGGGAGGGAGCAGAATTTATTTATGAGTCACTTTGATCCTTTTCAGGTTTGCTTCCCCTTTGCTTCTCCTCTGTTCCCCTCTGTCACATTCATCTCCCACTATCAGTGCTGATACAAGAGACCTGCCTTTTCTGTGTCAGTATGCGCTTTCATTTCTTGTCTCACGTTCATCTTTTGTGCGTGAACGATGTACATGTCAGGTTAAGACAACTCATGTTATCATCCTTATAAGCCAAAGCACAAACCAAGGCCTACAACCAGCAAGTAGACAGACGAGCACCACTCTTCATTTACTTCATTATTGTCTCCCTGAGGTCTACACCTGGGGCCCAGCAAAGCCTCTGTGTGGTTCTGCCATACACTGCGGGAAACAAGACATTTATTAAAGCTGGACCAGGAGGAGGAGAAGGTAGCAGGTGTGTCCTGCGTTTTCACTGACCTCCCTAAATTTTCCAGATTTCAAATGTCTCACAATCAGGGGAATTGATGCCACAAAGCCCACTTCTCCCTGTGCTCTGAGAGAGCAATGTATGACTCAAACATACAATAGTACATAAACATCTAGCTAACATTATTGAGGCGCAGCAGTAAAGAACTGTGTATGGATGAGAGAGTCACTGTTAGAAGTTGGGTCCAAAGAGAGAGGGAGGGAAAGTGAGAGGGGTGTCTTATTTTGACAGTCCCTCTGTCCTGGAGGAAAATGGCCTCAGCTCTGTTTGTTTTCCAAGGAGAAACATCTGAACATCTGTGGTATTCCTCAGAGCAACATGCTGGGCTGGAGTTACAAGCTGCACTGGTGCAAAAGAACATATAAACACCTGTGCATTGTTGGACACACACACACACACACACACACACACACACACACCCATATATAAATGAGGGGAACATACATAAATGTGACAATAACGCCAGTCTGAAGATGCTGTACTGTGTTTCTGCTGCCTCCCAGCTATTAACGTTTGCCTCGTCACTAATGAAGTAATTTAAAAGTCACGATTTATAATCAGAAGGAGTGGAAACACCAAAGATCTTCAAAGCGGCGTGCACAGCTTCACTGTCCTCTGGCTGTGGAAGGAGTTTATGTTGTATTACTATGTATTACAAGAAATCCGAGGCTCAACAACAACTCTTGAGCAAATATTTTGTAAGTCCTTACATATTTCACTTGGCAAGAATATCTGGTCCTTGTCCCTTTCAACGGCACAGTGTTAAATTTTGTGGCACATTTTGCTGGTGAAATGGTGCTGCCTTAAAGAGCCTTACCTACGCCGGGGAGGTGAGTGTTCGGCAAAATAAATACTTTGTTTACAGATAGGAGCTCATCTGTAGCCTGCTCACTGTCACACCATCTATGCTGCTGCAGTTATGAATATGGTCACTAGGGCGCACTGTTAGACTGCTCACTGAGCCCAGCTACACAACACACAAACACATCAGCCCCCACTCTGCAACCGGCTGCCGCCACGACTTCACTGTTTTTCTTTCGCTCTCTTGAGGTAGATCAGCATCTTTTATTTTTTTCTCTCTCTCTTTTTTTTTTTTTTTTAACTGCATCCAGCCTCTCCATCTCAGATAATATGGAGAGGTTGTGGCCCAGATGTGAGGCACCAACCCTAAACTTAAAAACACAGTCACTTTCTCTCTTTCTCTGCTGTACTTCTCTGTCCATTTTAACTTCTACCACTTATCACAACCTGGGCTGCAGGGCGATGGCACGAGAGCAAGAGATGCACACAAGCTAATTAACAAATTCGATTTTTTTTTTTTGTTGTTGGTGAAAACAACAAATCCAAGAGTGGAGCTTAAACATACAATGTTTTGCATAGTCTGCTAAAATCAACAGCATCAAGTTGTAGAGTTCAGCCTCAGCAGTTCTGAACGCTGGTTCTCAGTGTGTACAGTCACACACAACAGGTACACAGGAGTGGACACGGTCAACACTAACCCTAACCCTCACTTTTCAGTGGTCTTCTTTGGGGTCTATTGAAGCCTATCATATGTTGCAAGAACAACAAGTGAAATTAAACTTTCTGTTATGAATGAATGAGAATGCGATCTCATCCACAGTTGGAGCAGATGAAACATAAAAAAGCACATCTGAATCAAATATATTTGATTTAAAAGAAAGTCCAGCCATACCAATCAATCATAGCTGCTGTTTGACTTTGTCCTGTTCTACGGCGGCCAGAAGAGATTTTAGGTTAAATGTAGTGTGCAGGGAGACAGTCCAACAATGTGCACAGACACAGCCTCAACATCCTGCACCGTCTCTCGCTATTCTGGACTTTTCTTTCATGGCAGATGGGTAAAATACAGCATTTTTCAAACCACAACATGGGCGTGCTTTGCCTCATGAAGAAATCATTACCTGCAAACTGGTAATGACGGTTGAAAGTACAGGCTTGGCTCGCTTTTCGGTAGCCAGCACAGTGCTAATGGGATATCATAGAGAACACAGGTTGGCATTTAAGAAGAGACACTGAGGCGCAAGACCAGACCCAGCCCTTTGAAATAACAAATGGAAGCAATAATCCACAGAGGCTAGATGCCACACCGTTGGACAGATTTAACATGTGAATCTAAATGTTTCACCAGGTTGGATATTTTACAGTTTTCTCTACAGATTTGATCAAATTCCTACAACTTGTCAACACTTGTATTGAAAATTTCTTGGATTTTTTTGTCTTAGATTTATTTCTTAAATAATAGAATGGAGTACCATTTGCAATAACAGCTTGTCAAACATATTCAACCGTCAAGACGTATTGTTCAGTGGTGTAAGTGAAACCAGATCTATGATCACTTTTAACTAAGTCTGCAACAAAATGTACAGTATTTTTTTTTCCCATTTGTGCAATTTGTGTAGTTGTGTATCTATAATGTTTATTTTAGTTTTATGTAAGGGAGGGACAATGGATGTAAATATCAACAAATAGATAAAAACAATATAAATAAATTTTTCCAGTGCTGCATGTGTGTGACTGACAGAACTGCTGATGATAAACTAAACTATTAAATGTTTTAAGGTATAGAGGCCACCATCGCACACTTCACAGGTACCTGTAGAGTCTTTGGACAATGACTTTGAAGAAACATCGGAGAAAGATATTCTCTCTCGGCCAACAAAACGAGACATAATTCTGAGACAGGCAGCTGATACAAATCCACTGACTGACATTTGGAATGAATAAACACAGCAATGTGCCAGCTACATCCAGCAAACATGGGTGTAAACAGCTCACAATTTAAACGACTACAACATATGTATTGCAGATGTTTTTATGAGGACAAGTATGTATTTATCAGATTTGGTCTGTTCTTGAGAACAAGCATTATAACATACAACATGATATATGACATGATATGATATATAATATTCAGGTAAAACAAATCACAACTGCATTTTAAAATATTAGTTTAAAATGTTAGACACCGTACTTATTTGATTCATTGCAGTGAGTTTGATGGGAAAGTCAGTATTCTTTGTTGTGTGTATGGTAAATGGTGTGCAGCTTAAATTGGATATGGATTTTAATCTTAACACTTACATATTTCAGTACTAATGAGTTCATCTTCTCCTACACAAAGCTACATCCTCCTTCATTTAATCTCATGTTTGCTATTAAGAGACATCATTAAAACATTGCTGCAAAATGCACAAATCGAACATGTGGATGAACTGAGTGTTGAGTTGTTTTGCTACACAAAACACATTAACTCTAGTGGAGAAGATGAGCAGTCATTCTCACAGGATGGAAGGACTGGTAACATCACCCACAGGTAGTAGGTGATGTTAATGATTGTCTGTATAGTGCTGTATAATGCACACTTCTTCACATAAAAATATTCATGCACCAATGAAAGGACTTTGTGATTTGTCATGTGACAACAAAGCACTCACCACTGTCAGTCATGGCTGAAGCCCAGTCCACCTTCAGGCAACATCCAGACCTACAGGAACTTCATCTGACTTTACCTGCTATCTGAAATACTTTTATTCAATCACTGTCAATCAATCAGAGTTAAGAACTGACATACTGACTGACATGTTACAAGAGCTCCATAGAAAGCCGGAGAGAGGAAATGAAAAACTATATTAGACTTCAGCGCCAAGCCACAAATATATCTTTTTTATAGATATCAACACTTCAAATTTAAATAAATCTACACAACTCAGACCAGAATATATCCAACACACCAGATGGCAAGAGACAACACACTGTTTGATTTATGAAACACCATCATATAGTTTCCAAAGACATCAAATGTTCATGACAGATCAGGGGTTGATGTAGTCATCCTGATGGAAAAGGTTCAGACCCACACACTGAGCATGATAATGTGATAATGTGCATGGCAGCCTTGGCCGCCCAGGGCATAGCCTGGCTGCTCTGTGTCCAGGGCACCATGATGCCTCAGCAGAGGCATCATGCAGAGCCTCAGCCATCTTAGCTGGCTGCTACCAAGCAAAAGGAGCCACCATGTCATTGTGTATGAAGCTACAATCTGCAAAGATTGCTTCTCATCACTCATCAGTCAAAATAAATGTACCTTACCAATCTTATTGGTCACTCACATACTACTATGACAGCATGATTATCAACCGCACAAAAGTATGTAAATAACATAGGGTCAGAGATCCCAACACAGCTCTACAGCTGATTCAAGAAAAAGGGTTTGCGTCTTCAATCAGATAAAAGGTGATTGTATATTATTTTTCCAATTATTTTTGTGATCTATCAGGAAATTCAAGAAGATCTACTGGATCTACTGGTGACCTCTGCTATTGAGCAAGGATGCTGTAATTCATGGCTAAATATCACTTCCTATACTTGATTCTTCTCTGAGAGTTGGCCTGACACACTGAGAGACCAAAAAACAGAAAATGAAATGAAAAGGTGTAAGGTCTAGCAGACAATCTGCAACACAAAAAGCATCTGTCAAGTCCAATGTTGACAGTCTCCGCACATAAGACTAATGATAATTATAAAATACTCCTAATAATTTCATCCATAGCTAGAAGGAAACTGGTTTCATATTCTCAACTAATTTCCTGATAATGCATAATTAATTTGTTGTTTGTTTTTCAAGCATGCTGCCTCAATTACTAAGCTAGAAATTCACCATGAGGATTATTTCTAAATATCAACCTGTGAAATGAGATAATTACTATACTTGAAATGCATTATCCGGAGAGAACTGCAGAACACAAAACAAACAAATCAAGACATTCACACAGCTATTTCAGGGTCACTGCTCAGATGGCAGAATCTACAACTGAAAAAAAATCTCCGCCTCTTGTATCCAAAAAACTCAGAATAAAATACAGTAGCTTTCAACTCTGCAGTATTTCCATAGTCAACCCCTGGTCTATTTCAACAAACTCAATTTGGGGGTGCAAGAGAGAGTTTTCTGTAAATGTACACCTCCTGAATGAATAAGCACTTCCTGTTTCAGCCAGGGTTGGGGTACACGCAGGGGGTTGACCCTAAAAATTTTCCATTCTCCCCCTTTTTCTTTTCCCTCTAAAAAAAAAAAAAAAAACTGTCAGAACTGGAGTTTTCAGTTTGCTTTTCGGCACCTAAAATCACAGCAATTTTCTTACATACGTACAAAATGATAGAAAAGCTCTATAGAATTTATTGCGGCCTGCATCAAATTAATCACCAAATATTCAAGTGTAACAGAAACTCTTGGTTTCCATTAAATCACCTAATGTAAACAGAGAAGTTTCATTTCGCAGGGAAAAGAAAAAAATCTTTGAAGAGGCGGAGAGAGACTGAAGAAAATAACATGGAGAGCAGGAGAGGACTCCTTGTTTACTGTGTGCAAGAAAAAAAAAATCTTTCCAAAGCATCCACCAGTGAGGACAGAAACGCTCCCACAACCGCAGACAAACGTCTGCTTCTACATATGTACGCACAACCTCACACACACACACGCATAAACAGACCCATTAGGCACGAGGAGGACAGATAGAGGAGAGGGTGGTGCAACTGATGAAAAGACATGATTAACCTTTGATCTAAACTCTGTACTCGTGCGTGTGTGTCTGTGAGTGTGCACATCAGGCACGACTCAGGGGGTCTGTGTGAAGAGAAAGAGGGAGAGTGCGTGTCTATGTGTGTGTTTGCTGAATGATACCCTGTGCTCGGCTACTCCTACGGGAGATGGACGGATAATGCTGAATCTCTTAAGATCTCTTGATAATGGCTGCATGGATGGCGCACTGAGGCAGACAGCAGTTGTCCCGTTTTGACTACGATGAGCATGTGCGTGCATGCGTGTGTTTTATGTGCAGGTGGCACATTGGTTGAGGCGTCCGTGCAGCTTGTAGCACTGTTGCGGTGAGTTACACACTGCAGAGGAGGGGATTGAGTGGTGGATTGGGCAATGTGTGCTTGACCTTTGAAACCAAACTGATATAGGAATGTAGCTTTGCATACGTGGAGTGTGTGTTAGAATGAAATCAGAACAGAAGTGAGCAGCGATGGGAAAAAGAGAGGAAAGCGTGGGCGTCTGTGGGAAAACTGAAAAGAGAGATTAGCTTCTATACGTGCTGGACAATGAATTGTGTATTTGTGCAAACAAGTTCATGCATGACAGTTTATTGACTCTGCAAAGCCATTACTGCATGGTCAGAGCAGACCCGAGAATACACATGTGATTGTGAGAGAGAGTTGTGGGTTTCATTTGATACCTGAAAGCCAAATAAACAACTCAGACCTGCCAGATCTGAAGACGGAGAAATAAACTCAACAGATATCTGAGATGTTGGGTCTGTTTACATGCGCATCAATCAACACCCCACACACATATACACACATACACACACACACACACACACACACACACAGACAGATAATTTTTACAGTTTTTATACAGCTTTTCAGAGCTGTGATGGTAAATAAAAACAAGGACAATTTTGATGTGAGAGCTATGATGACATGACTTGTTTTCAGCTATGAAGACGCCTGGTCGATGGTCACAACTCTTTGTGAAGGGTAGAAGAGGGGTGGGCCACAACAGAAAGCAAGGATTGAAGACATATGTTGAGGCGGAGCACACATCATAGATCATGCACAAACTCAAATGTGCACACATACGCACGTACACATTGATTGATTTGTCCAGAATGTTTTTACTTTTTCCTCTAAAAGCAGGAAAGAGTTCAGAAGACCCAGAGAACAAAATAATGATACAAACAACATAAGTATTTATTTCATTCATTAGATGACTGATTTCTTGTTGTTGATGGTGTTTTTTAAATTTGTTTTTATGGTGTTACTCATGTAACAAAATCTCATTTTAGACTTCATCTCTGAAGTGGTGCTCTGAAAGACATTAAAGGGAATCTGAATCTGACTCACATGAAACTGCTCCTGTACAATGAAAAGCTTCAAAATGCAAAGAAAATACAAAAGGTATTTTTCTGTATACCAACAGGGGCAGGCTAAACACAAATTTAGTCGCAATCTTGTTAAAAACACACAAACACACAAACACACTCGTACACATGTGTGTGTGTGTGTGTATTGATACATAACTGGCAGAGTTTTGCATGTTGTGACCGCACCTCATTTTAAGATCATCATGATGGTGGACACGCAAATGATTGCAATGATTTGGTATTTGAACAACATGGCTGCTGACTGGGAGGATTTAAAGCTACATCAGAAATTAACACTCGAGTCATGCTTTGTGCCTTGTGCAAGAGATGACCCAAAATATCACACAGAAAAGAAAATCCTGCAAACTCAATGCTGTTACTCAGTGTGGGACACAGCAGCAGGGGTGTGTTTTATCCATGTGTAAGTCCACAGCGAGGAGGAGGACGAGGCTACAGGGGAGTGAGGAGCTTCAAATAAGTTCTGTGAGGTTATGAGGGGCATCATGGGAAGAAAAACACGACAATGTACAAGGTCACATGAGATTCTAAAAACAATTCATAGGAACGGATTCCTTAGTAGACAGTGAATCCAAATTATTTGTTCGTAAAAGTGTGTGTGAGTTTATTTTGAGCAAGTGGGATATTGATTTTCATAGAAATCATACAGCAGCTGTAAGATCATGAGAGCTGAAAACAGAGATGTAAACGCACTTCTTAAGTTTTGATTGGGTTTACTTCCTTGGTAGAAACAAGTTCCAGTAAAATCTGTTCTGTGGCTTTTTCAGTATAATGTGTACACTTAGTGTGTTTCCAGTCAGATTTCTGCAATGAGCTGGGTTCGTATCCTTAAAACATCCTGAGGCTAAAGTTGCTCCTAAAGACAGAGTTGGTCTAAGAGTAATTTAAAGTATTTTAGTGCTAAAAGCAGCTCCTGAAACTGAGAGTAATTATACCTGCTCGCAGTCACACAGCTGCTACAGGTAATGGGCCTTATCATTTCAGTAATTTAGAAAATTACAATGGTAATAACGATTTAAATAAAAATGTAGATAATTACAGGAAAGATAATTGATAGCTAATAAGCTCATCAACCAATTGAAACAATCCAGTGGCGCAGCAGATAATGGCTTATACAACTTCATTATTTTTGTATTATTTTCAAAAACTGTGACTTTCAGCTATCGTTATGTTTGGCAATTCTGAATAATCCCAGATTGCAATAAAAAAAATAAAAACTAAAAGCAGTTTTACATTGCTGGATTATCTACTAAAATGTTTTGCTATATATGCATTGATACTTTCTATTCTTAATTGTCACATATGCTTTTAGTATGCAAATATATGAAATGTAATATGATGATACAAAATTTTCTTTCAAATGCACTGACAAAGACCAGGCCACTGTCAACCAATCGCTCAGGACAGTTGCAGTAACTTTGTGAGAAGGTCTCTCACCCTTCTTTAACACAATGTTCTCCAACCCCAGGTGGTTTATGAAATTGAAAACAAACTGTTATTCACAGGGATCAGTGCCTTCCAGCTGAGGCTCGGGAGATGAGAAATCTGATTATTGCAAATAGAGGATATGCAATATTACAGCCTGTACTTGCCATCTGCTAAAAGTCAAATGTTTCTTGGCAGGAACTTTCTGTGCATTTCCAATGTTTGGACAACTATTAGATTCTTTCTATTATCTGTCTCCAAGGGTGGAACGTTAGTGTAGTGGTCAGCATGATTGCCTCAGCGAGAAGGTTCTGGGTTAGACTCCATGGCCTTGGGCCTTGGTGTGCCCCATGCTAGCTGGAGTGCCCTCCAAATTCCTCCCACAGTCCAAAGACATGCTTGTCTTGGTGAATTACTGTTTGCCTGTAGGTGTGAATAAGAGGGTGAATGGGGGACACTATCTAGGATGCTGGGATTGTCCCTCATCCCATCATGACCATGTAAGGATAAGTGGCACAGATGATAAATTGTACTTGTCCTCAGATCTACCCCTTCCAGAAGCAGCATCATTTTCTATTCTGCCGTAATGCACTTTTTTTTGGTTTACATTTCTGCTGATGTCTTTAGATTAGCATATAAATATATTATGTTTGGCTGGTTGTCAACTTCTTGCACCCCTGTAAAATGTAACTATTTTGACAAATGATTTATCTTTTTCAGTCCTGTGACTGTGGAGATTTTTCAGGTATACACATTTAACCTGTTATCTCTTTGGACTTGGTCAGATAAAACATCTCTGGTACCCAGATCCTGCTTGCTCTGATCATAGTGAGTCAAAGACAGTAACGTGTGAGAGAAAGTCATCACTGACAGATAGAGAAACGGGGCGGATAAAGTGGAGTCCCACAGACCCAGAGGAAGCTTCCTATCACAGGAAGCTCCTTTTGCAAATGTCAGATGCTCCTAATCGCAGCTCCACTTCCTGTTTCCTGGACAATGTCACACAAGAGCTCACTGTATGATACCCATGACCAGTCTGTATCATACATATACTTAAGCCGTCCGAGCGGGCATCCTACATAAACATTCCATCCAAGTAAGGTTAAGGTCCACATCAAAGTGGATTATAGGGTGGATAAAGCCAGTGCTCTGGAGACTGCGAGCAGACAAACCACTTATTTCTGACTGTATTAAGTTGACGCCACCCATGAATTAATGGAAAAGCTATTATAGTATAGCATTTTTCTGCTTTTCTCTTGCCCGTTTGAACACTTAAAAACATAATTGGTGGCCCACTCACAACAGTCCATCGCCTTAGTCACGTGTAACATCTCCAAACAGAAGAAAGTGTGTGTATCATATTTCATGCCTGAGGGCCAGCCATGTTACCACAGTGACCACTGCTGCGGAGATGTACCACTTGTAAAAATAGCTTAGCATAACAGAAGTAACACCCTGTACTCTCAGTACACAAACTCTTAATATGCAGCAGTGCTATGGAGAAACAAAAACTTTGAACTGTCATTTCAAAAATGTGCTAATCCGATCCCACACATCGCAACAGTGCGCTGTCACGGATGGATCAGGAGCAGCGTACCACAACTGATTACATTAGAGGTTTTTTACATCCTGAAAGTGTGAAGCATGTCACAATGTATGTATGTGTGCATTTGCGTATATGTGTGTGCTCAGCTACTTGACTGGTGCTGCGTTGCGAGGAGGCCTACCAGAGGGTGGCTGCTCCAACCTGAGGAACAGATGTTTGTGTTAATGCTATAAAAATGCACACTGATGTCTGGTACTTCAGGATGAAATAAAACTTTATAAAACTATTATATATTTCCAGATGTTCCAATTGTTTGAAAAAAAAAAAAAAAAAATCATAATTCAACACGTTTTCTCATATTCAAATAGTATGAACTGCTCCCAAGATGTGAATCAGACATCACTATTGTCATCTCTCTGTCAACACGTGAATGTTTCATTAAAGGTTGTGTCCAATTGGGAAACGCCAAAGTGACGCTGCTGAAGAGTTCATGTGTGAGAAGAGAGTCTAAAAGGGGAGAGAGGGATGGAGGCGAGACCAGGAAAGGAGAAAATTAAAACCATACATCCCTTCCTGAAAATAACAACCCCTACAGTGGATTTTCTTAGGATTTGCTATCGCTACAAAACGAGGAGGGAAATTAAAGCACGGCCAAAAATAGTGAGTGTTTTCAATGTGGAGAGTTGAATTCGTGTGTTCTGAGTCAGAGATGCTTAGAAAAGGAGCAAGCGTACAGATGGGGGGATGGAGGGGTCTGCTCTGGCGTTAAGGCAAAGGTCGACAGTTATAAGGGAGGTGTATATTTGTGTGTTCTAATGTGTTTATTTTCCTGGGGGCTGAGTTTGCACAGGCCTCACTGCAGTGGCATGTTGCTGCAAATAGTCAATATCACAGTATATATGTCCACCCTGTGTAGATGGCTGCGACAACGGTCTTCTGTGCCAAGATGTTGCTCACCTTGTGAAGGAGCAGAGGAAAGGTGAATGATTTTATATCCATTCATTCAATTCTGGCTCAAAAGAGAGAGTAAGATGTACTAATACTGAAGTTCAGACAGCAAGCAGCTGTCAGCATCAAAGAAACACAGAAGTATGTGTGTGTGTGTGTGTGTGTGTGTGTGTGACCGAGAGACAGAAAGTGTGTGAGAGTAAGGCTGAAAAGAAACAGACAGAATCAAGATAAAATGAAATGATGGTGAGGCAGACATAAAATGTGATGGAGAAATCCATCGTATTGATCGTGGGATTTAAATGATAACAGCCATCTTCCCCAAGAGTCTGTGTTTCCTCAGCATGGAAGGAGCAGTCATCTGCCACTGACAGACTAATAGCTGGAACACCTCACATTTCAGGCTGGGGATTGAACTTTCTGAGTATCCACCACAATGAGCCTGAAGTAATGAGTATTAAAAAGGAGGCTCTGGAAAGATTATGGTGAAGATGTTTAAAATACTAAAATACAGCCCTCAACAGCTGTCTTGGGACGAAGAATGTTAATTAACAGTGTGGCATATGGTGACGTAGTGGTTAGCGCTGTTGCCCCACAATAAGAAGGTTGCAGGTTCGGTTCCCTTTCGAGTTCCCTTTTCTGTGTGGAGTTTGCACGTTCTCCCCATGTTTGCATGGGTTTCCTCTGGGTACTTCGGTTTCCTCCCACCGTCCAAAGACACACAACCTAAATGCATGTTTAGGTTAACTGGTCACTCTGGGTGTGGGTGGTTGTTCGTCTATGTCTCTCTCTGTATGGCGGTGTGCGATGGACTGGCGGCCTGTCCAGGGTGTACCCCGTCCTCGCCCAGAGTGAGCTGGGATTGCCTCCAGCACCCCCGCATGAGAAAAGGACATTTGCAGATGAATTGGGCCGTGGTTTGCGTTCACATAATAACTTCTGGAACATCAGCTGATTAGTATTAAAAGCTGCTGAATGGCCAGAACAAATCCAGAACCATGTTTCTCTATGTTCTGATCAGCTATTTCCAGATTTAAACTGCAATTAGTTTTCTCTTTTGGCATTGTTTCAGCATCACTGATGGTTTTGCCAAGAGCTTGAGTAGAGCTCTGTAGAAATAGCAAAAACTTAGTAATGCTGTATTAGTAATACTTTATATTTCGCACCAAAGAATGAGTGTTGGAGTGTGTTTCATACAAGGTTTGACTTCATTTTCTGTAACTGAATTCTGATTTTATGAATCATACAAAAACCAGGATACATAAGTTAGACATACATGAGTAGTCAAGAAACTCCCTAAATGCAACATAAATGACTGATGAAGAACATATTTCACCATCGAACACTGGAAATGTGGCACGTAGACCATTAGGTGATTAAGACAGACGTAACTGGAACACTAGGCAGGAGAAGTTTGGTTCAAACATTCACTCTGGCAGCCCCCTCAGTTTTCTAGGCCTGTGCCTGGTCAATGTGGAGGTCAACTGAGTAGGAGGAGCAAGAAGATAAGCTTATCTATATCAACAGACACAACAGAAAGTGACTGGACACCAGATTACATGTAAAGAAAGACTCCTTTCTCCTCATTCCTTAGTATCTCCTTCTATCTATTGGCTGGACCTGCAGTCCTCCAAAGGGACACTTTGATAACACAGACCATTACCTTCTCAAGATTTACAACCGACTTAAGACACTCAGAGCAGTGTATGACATATACGAAACACAGGCGGGTTAGGGAAAAGAAGACAAAAGAACAAAAACTGATGGAGAAGGCTGGGGGGAAATGGGGGAGGAGAGAAAAATGTGAATTTCTTAACTCCTCCACTAGATGATAGGGTGTAAAAGGAGAGGGGCTATTAAAAAAAAAAGAAAAAAAGAAAAAAAGGAGGATAGGGAGTAGGGGGCGTTCCCAACTGGCTCAGGCCTTGATTAACACCAGGCCTCTTGACAGGAAATGACCCGGCCAACTCGTAGCGCCAGGAGAGCTTCCATCTGCTGCCGAGGCCGTGGAGAAATTCTCCACCCAGGAGAACTTGGAACCAAACAGGAGAAACTTTGAACCGAATGACCACGTTTAATAAATTTCAATAGATTAGTCCCACTGCTTGTACACCCAGAAGGTGTAGGAGCCTAAAGTAAGCTTCCACTCCAGGTCTTGAAGACCACAACCACATCCCAGGATTTTACTGACAGCTGCTATTCCAAAAGAGAGAAAGAAGACTATGAGGCGAAAGTAGTAGAGCTACTTAGATTTAAAAAGAAATGAAAGTTGCTTAAGGTGGGAGGGGGTGGAAAGAGTGAGGGGACAGTTTGGAGGGGGGGGGGGGAGCGGGTACATTAGGACAGGTCATCTTTCAGCTCCGACTGGAATCCTAAATGTAAACAAGTTCTTCCGCACCAACAGATAAAACACAGATATACTGTAAAAACCAAGTGAGTGTGGTAAAAAACAGACTCGCACACACTTATTTATGAAAACTGAGTCATTTGTTTCTCCAGCCATAGACTATTTAGAAAAAGCAGCCATCATACAACCATAAACAGAAATTCCTTTTTTTAATTCTTTGTGTTTCAAATCACCAAAAGGAGCCAGGCGGAGCACGAGAGGGGTCAGCGGGTAGAGAGTGTTGGCTGGACTCGTCTCTTGACCCTCAGTCGCAGGATGACCCCTGCCTGCTCTAACGCGTGTGTGGGGGCCAGGGGCCGCTGTCTCAGTCAGAGTCCCTCTGGAGCCTGCCTGTGCGTGTCTGCACAGTTATGTGTTTGCAAATCTGTGTGGGATTGTGATAGTGTCTTCTTTCATTCCACAAGCGCAATTCCCAGATGAGATATAATTGCTTACAAGCCTTTTATGATGTGCATTTATGTCATAAATAAGAAGCAGAGGAATTCTCTGCTGAGCACTGACACGCTCCATAAAGCAAACAGAGGTGTAAACTACACTCTGGGTATCATCTCTGAAATGTACCCACAAAAAGTATAAATACGAGTGACTGCACAGCTTTGACAACAATTTGCATGCGAGGGACAACGTAAGAGATTCCTCTGTTTGGGAAATGACTTCACGGTAACACCTAGAGTACAGCGTGAGAAGTCTCTCTTGGTTCCATGTTGTTTTATATATTATTTTTACTGGAAAGTTTTCTTATCCAAGATCCAATCTAAGTCTCATTAGTCTTGTATATCCTGTGTTCAGTTACATTGTATTCAGCATGAAAAAGATCTAGATCTATATTTATTGATTTGGAGCTGAGCCAATCAAGATTTGCGTATGTTTTAGATTGCGTCATAAACATAAACGTGATGGTCTGCTGTTTCTACATGTACATAAGTCTGCCGGGCTGCGATAAGGAATCGTGGGACGAAATTTTCTCCTTTTCTTCTAATGAAGGAAGGTCCACATCCAGACACTCCATTGGTGTATGAGATGAGGTGGGAATTGCTAAACTCCTTTCTTTAGAAGAATTTGACCAGCTCTTACCATGACCACATAGATACTTCTGATACAGTTCACTCGTTTAAGAGCCTTCCCAAACATGAAAGACTTTTGACAGCAGTTCACTGTAAAACCATATGGCCTTTGCTGTCATATGCAAACTAAGCAGCAAACATGACTGTATACAAGGTGTCTCTATTTTTCTGCCACCATTAAATGAAAAATAGATACAATTTGCCCATTTCCGATTGAAAAAGATTGAATGAAAGTTAAACATTTTTATACAGACAAATACAATGAAGGGATATCTGAATCAGTTATAAAGAAAATTGTGTTGAAGGGCCGGGACACTCACAAAGCAGTTTCATAAACATACCAATATGAGAGGAAAAATCTGAGAAAGTGGCTTGAAATAAGTGGGAACCAGAGAAGCTGGGCCATACTGACATGAAAATTTACTTTGTGTTCTCTGTTATTTGTGATGAACACTCACAGTTAGATGTCTCTTCATATCAACGGGAGACAGGTTCCCTGCACTGTCTCCTGCCAGTGGACAGTTTTCCACACATATGTTGCCAGGTGTCCTATACCACCACGATCCTGTTCTGCCCATTATCTTGCCTTCCTATTACATACTAATACAGTCTCCATAATACAAATAAGTTGTTGAACCCACATAAGAAAAAAGAAAGTGGAAGGACCAAAGAAACAACGCTGTGGTAAGTATGCTCAAGCATCAAATGCACAGTAACTGCTGCCCTGGGTGCAGACTTGGAGGGGTGCCAGTCTGGAGGGTCTGATCGTGACTGTGTGTGTGGCCCTGCCTGTTAACCGAGACCGTCTGGCAAAGCAGTAAGAAGCTGATGAGCCTCTCTTAATTAAAGCCTGAGCTCCATGTCATCAGCTTATCTGATGAAGTGAACAACGGAGAGCAATGCCACTGGCTGCTTTGGTCACCCTGGGGTCTATGGCTTTCACCTCATATCTGTATGCATGTGTATGTGTCTGTGTGTTTGTGCAAGAGGGGAGGAAGTAAAGAAGGACCACCAATTAAAAATAATTGGGGACTAATTTCATAAAGAGTGCAACAAGGGAAATATATTTAATCAGGCGCGATCATTAGACCAACTTATGCTCCACTTCCCCCAAGCAACCAGCTTGGTGCTTTGGGGCCTCAGTGAGAGGAGTGGAAGAAGAAATAAAGAGAAGTGAAAAGAAGAAAGGGGCGAGAAACAGAGAGGGAAATGGAGAAGGAAAGTAAAAAACACACACAAGAAAAAGTTTGTGAAGTAGACAGACAAAGATTGGCCAGTTATGTGGGATCCCTTTCATGTCCCTCGACTGCCCTGTGCTGCCAATCCAAACAGTGGTGTTGGGGAGGTCTGACTCTCCCACTGCTCCCCTCTTCCTTGCCCTGCGCACAGTCCATTGACAGAAGGAATAACAAATCTGTTGTGTGTCTGAAGCAGAGAAAGGACGACAAAACCACTGCAATTCCTTTTAAAATTCACATCTTCTACTGGAACTGATTTTGTGACCTTTTTCTCCTCCTAAGTCACTGTTACTGGTAAATAACCATCATCAACACCAAACACTGGGCATTGCAAAGTCTCAGTGCTGGTGCTGAACACCCACACACTAACATAAGTACAGACAAACATGAGCTATCATTTTGAGCTAGCTACATGTCCTGGGGTGAAAAATCTGTTGGTTGGACTGCTTTCTGTCTTGATTTACTGTAGCCCAATACTGGGAGAGGAGATGAAAAAAGGGGGAGGAGGCTTGATTCTGCACCAAAGAAAACCAAAAGCCGCAAGGGTCAACAGGAAACAAATAGTAGGGAAACATGAAGCAGTTTGAGGAACACTAATTTTTGCTCTCTTACCAGAATCAATGTAGTTTTTGCCACAACTGAAAAAGGGATTAACATTAACTCCTCAGAGCTATTTACAACCTGCACACATCACAGACGCAGCCCATGTACAACACAGGGTGCTTGGCAGCAGCCAATCAGGCTCCATGTTTCAACAGCTCAGTGGTCCCTTATCCAATCCTGTCGCTTCTTCTGTCTCTGCTGCATTGGTTTTGACCAATCCTACTCCTTCCACATGTGGAGTTGCTGCTGTGGAGCGTTTAGATTAAGGTCTCATTTCCCAGTCTGCAATAAGCAGAACCATTTTCTTGGAGAAATACCATCCGACCCTTTAATCAAAACCATACCCTAAGACAACAATACACAGACATGCTGTGTATTATGGGTGTTTGTTTCCAATGAATAGATACACAGAGTGAAAAGAAAATGAAATTGTGCACTAAAAAAGATACAAATAAAAATTTCCATAAAAACACCAGACACCAGATAAAACTTTATATAAGGAATCTGGTTTAGTTGTAATCTCTGTGTCATAAAGCTCCACTGTGGTCCACATAATAGACGGTGCAACACCTGAAAGGTGTCGCTAAAACTACAATGAATGAATTATCTAGTTGTCTTCAAAAAATAACAGCACATACAACAATGACTAGCTATGACTAAATATTGTTTAGGTCCCACTTTTGCCACCCAAACAGCCCTGAGCCACTGTGGCATGGACTCCATCAAAACTCTGAAGATGTACTGTTGTATCTGGCACCAAAACATTAGCAGCAGCAATACATTTGTGGCAGAAGCCTGTAAGTTGTGAGGTGACTCCATGGATCAGACTTGTCCAAAACATCCCACATGCGCTGGATAGGATTGATATCTGGGGAATTTAGAGGCCAAGACAATATGTTGTACTTGTTGCTGTGTTCTTTAGACTGTTCCTGAAGCAGGATCAAAGCTAATTGAGTGCAGCTATCACAACTGCTATATAAGGTTTCACAGACAACTGATTGCTGTTGGTTTATATGTGAATCTGCGGGTCAACATTCAACATAGTTATAATCTGAGATGAAAGATGCTCTTTGCCCTCATTGGCATATCCACACAAAATGGACTGGAATGAATAGCTTTTCCCTTAAAGTTTCACCAAGTTTTTGTAAATTCTGCTTTGAGTATCCTCTAAATATTTCCATAAATAAAAAAATTTACATCCACCTCATGGATCATGCGGCAAATGACTGCTTGATACATTCATGGAAGTTTGATATTGCACTAAAGGAAATGAAACAGTTGCATCTGGAAGGAACCATGGTATAGAAAATAAACCTGTGTAAAGTAGTCTGAAATAGCCCATTCCTGAAGATACTTCTTAGGTTTCCAAAAGGACGCTGTTACGAAGGCCAGAGTGTGTCGCATATGCCTCTCCTATGCACTGCTCTAAATTCACTGTCTTATTTATTCCTTGTTTCTCTTGTTATTTTATGTGTATATTGTCCTAGTGTGTTTGCACCTTTTTTACATACACTGTGTGCATCTGCATATCTGCAATGTTAGCCAAGCTCTGGCTGCTTGCTGTAGCCAAGGGGGACAAAACAGAAGAATTTGTAAAAACATTGTTCTCATGGTGACCAGGTTTCATTCAACATCTGGTTTCCATTTGGTGTCTTTAATTGGGGAAAATGTCACAATCAATGTTTTGCTCTGGATGCTGAGAGAAACGACCTCTCGTGTCATGTTACTCCAGGCAGGCAGTCCATTGGCTACCATAAACGCCATCATTTAGGCACTTGCAAATGCACATACTCAGATTTATCAGAAAAGGTGCACACGCTGCTAAATTCCACTGAATGGGCAGGACAAGCACTTTTTTGCACACCCACACACATCTACATTGCTTTTTCTGTCTGAAGCACACCCTAACACACACCTGGCACACCATGACTAGGGTAATATCCAGTGAGGTGTTTATAACTGAGAGTCGTGTTTTTTAACATGAGTTACATATTTGGGCCCCACTTGCTAAGAGGCCCCTCACGTCCAAGCTATTTTCGCCAAGTAGAACAGGAAGAGAGGGAGATGGAGTATGAGAAGGAAGAGGGAGAGAAGTGTAAAAAAAAAGAGCAAGAGGGATCATCAATCTTTATAAGTGCTTTATATAGATTTACCAGCCCTATGTATACACACAATGTAGAATAGAATGGTTGTATTGTCATTGCACGTTGCCATATGACAAGATAGCTTATCCTTTGTAAGCACAGTATACAAAACAAACACACATTGCAAGGTGACCAAGACCTGCATGGAATCATAAATAATAAAAGACAACAAGACAAAAGTGGCAGTAGAAAAATAGTAAGGAGCTTATGTTACAGTTATGGGTGGGAATTCAGTCCGTGTATGGCTGTGGGGTAAAGGCTGGGATGAAACCCCAACAGCAATGTATTATTTCAGGGTGTGTGTTGGCACGAAGCAGACAAAAACAAAGAATAGCTGTAATTATGAACTATGTGGCAGGGGAGGAGATCTTGTGTGAGAAAGCTCAAGGTTAAAGACAATATTACTCTGGGAGGTACGGCCGGCTGTGGTATGGAGGTAGATGATCAATTTGTCTTAAGTACTGGCCTCAATCTGCTCTACCACACACTTACCACCTCAGCTACACAAAGGAACCAAAGAAACGGTTGAACACACTGACACACACACATGCAAAAGTTCAACCATTCCTATGCTCAACTATTTGAACGTCTCCCTGCCAAATGACCGCGTGTAGGTATGTGTGTGCCTGAAAAAGTGCAATACAAGGAGAAGAGGGAAAAGATGGGGTGCAAAGACTTTGATAAAAATCTTCCCATTAACAAGAGAGAGAGGAAAGAAACATTCAGCTTTTCGCACTTTGATTTCTCTCCAATTTGACCATCAGCAAGTCTGCCAACTGAGGATTGCTGCTGGAAGCAATCAAGAAGCTCTGATTACATTGAACTTCTCTTACCGGTGAGTTTCTGAAGCAAGGGGCTGAGCTCCGTCTCTTGGGTGATGACGAGGGTTAGTGCCCCAATCAGCTCCCTCTCTAGTTTCTCCAGCTCCTCCTCCATCGTCTCTGTATTTTGGGCCACAGATTGTGCCTCGTTGGCCAGGGAGTACAGGTAAATGAGCAGGAGGATCAGCTCATCAGGCCCACACTCATCCTCCAAGGAGCCAGAGACCGGGCCTCTCTCTCCTTCACGGGGCTTCATCAGGGGCAGCAGCTGCCTCAGCACAGTGGGGAAATCAGAGTCTCCAAGAGCCTACAGACAAAGCATGTGTTGAAGATAAATGGATGGTTATTCAAAAAAGTGATTTTAGTTCCCTGTAGAGCAACAACAATGCCATTAATAACACCATTGAATGACGGACAGAACTGTCATTTAATGCCACCAAAAAGTTTTGAAATAGTTTATTGCTTGTGGGCCACCAAATCATTTTAAAGTATATTTTTTTTCCAACAGAGCTCCCCAAATGATCTCTACCTTTCATTTCAATCATCCAGACTCTGTATTTAAAAGTTTGAGAAAAAATTAGTTAGCTTCTGTTTTTTTGAGGGTTCAGATGGAGACTGCCCACATTTTTGAGATGATTGAAAAAGGCTGGGAATCGCTGATTTATTGGTTATATCTGCATGATAAATCACAATGGATGTCATGCTTTTGGAGGGAAGTCTGAAGCTGTTTTTGTCACAACCGCAACTTTACAAATGTTTGTCAACTTAATAGAGAAAGAATAAAGAAACAGCAGATTGGTTAACAAATTCACTGCCACTAACAGTACAGGCATCCCAGTTAGCAAAACATCCAGCAGCCGCAGGTCCAGCACCTTACAGGCTGTAGCGCTCATCAACAGATTCCAGTTTTGTCCGTTCATCTTTTTTTTTTTTTTTTTTTTTGTGGGAGGCAGTTCACAACCATAAGCCAAAAGGGAAAAATTAGAAGATTGTGTTATGAACCAAGGAGTATTTACGTCACTTCCTGTTATTTAATCACACATATATATACTTATTGGTCTGCTTCTTCATCCACACTGCAAAAATACTTTGTTAAATTATTAAAACAGTGTGGATGAGGTCATTGTTCCATTTTCTAATTTTGTAGCTCTTCAAGTGGCTGAGGTAATTTAGTTTTAATCTTTTATTGGATTTTGCATTAGAACACATTTTGGGCAATGTTTAGGTGCATTGACCTGTTTTATTCAGCCTGTCTGAGCAGGTCTGAATCGTCTCATGATTGTTGCACTCTAGTCTAACATGTTTTAGATCACAGGGCTGTTCACAGAGCACTGGCCAGTCTTACAACAATGGTGAGATCATAGACCAATAAAACAAGGGTGTGGAGCTAATCTGTCCAAACAAATAGCATAAAAATCTTAAGAAAAATAGGGCTAAAATGGGGAAAATAAAAATAATGTGGAAGAGAATGTGTGAGACAGAGCGGGAAAAAAGAAGTAGAGATAGATGCAGAAATGTTACAAGAGGAACTGAAGTTGAGATGACAGTATAAATAGGGGATGATTGTTGACAGAGGACTGCATGTTTGTGTCAGATGGAGCTACAAATGCCCCTGTGGATATATTTCATTTTAACTAGGGATTCCTCTGGAAGGAGCTTTGTGTTTCTCTACCAAGACAAACAGACTCTGAGAATGAGGGACTTTGGAGCTTGTGGTGGGCCCACTGGAGGGATCTTGTGTCTGACCCAGAAGAACACTGAACTGAGCCAAGGATGCATTACAATCAGACGAAAAAGTCACCGAGCCAAAGCCACAGGGCTGTCTGACTGTCCCTCACAAAGAAGTGGCAGAGGAAGCGTTTTGGGAAAATCTTGTCCCTCACTGAACTGGTTCAAACTGCAAGCTCACCTTCAGTGATGTAAAGGTAAACTTTACGTTAATGGCTCACCTGGTAGAATACTTTACGCTTGTTCCTGGCCGTGGCTTTGCCCAGGTTTGTGTCGGACCAGCAGCTTTTTGCTGCATGTCAGCGCCTTTCTCTCCTTCCTCCAAATTCTCCAGTCTCTCTCACTACAACTATGATGACGTTTTAAAGCCTTTACATACAAGGTATCAGAAGAACAAGCTCTCCTGCTCATCTGTTCACTCTAACAAAGTCTCCTCCTTGCTTCAAAACCCCTCCACCCCCCAGGACTGTTCAAACACAATTTCAGCACACATTTTTCTTCGTAAAATTGTGAAATCAAATACCTCTCCAAGCTGCACTCATTCAAACTGCAAAACAATCTTAGGGCTCTTTCCCTTGCTCCTCACTGGGGGGATGGCAGTGAGTAGAGAGAGAACATTGAGTTTCTTGTTAAAGAACAAGTGGCTGAAAACTTTTTCTCTTGGATTTCTTTTCATCTACGAAAAATTCCACCTCTGACTGAGGAACAAAGAAACTCATTAGAAGGAGAAATTACGTTACAAGAAGTTAAACAGGCAATTCCCAGTCTCCAGTTAGGTAAAGCTCCTGGCAACAATGGTTTCCATCTGATTTTTATAAGAAATCTTTGGAAGATTTTGCCCCACGATTGTTAGCTGTCTACCAGGATGCATTACAGAAAGGTAAACTCCCAGCTAGCATGAGCTCAGCTGTTATCACTTTACTCCATAAAAAAGGGAAAGACCCACAATATTGTGGAAACTATCATCCGACCTTGTTAACTTGCGTTGATGAAAAAATTATTTCCAAGGTGCATGCTGCCAGGCTAGAAAAGGTGCTTCCCAATCTGGTACATGCTGATCAAGTTGGATTCATTAAAAAACGGGTGCTTCCTTTTTCAGACACTGGAAAAATTTGGGTTTGGTCCATCCTTTATGCAGCGGTTACAGCTAATATATACAGAGCCGATGGCTACACTTACTAAAGGAATGATGTCACCCTCACTCAAACTTAGTGGTGGCACTAGGCAGGGTTTGCCCTTGTTGCCGCACATATTTGCCTTGTTTCCGGAACCGCTGGCAATTGCATTGCATGAAAGTAAAGATATTAAAGGTGTTCAAATGGGCCATGAAAAAAATAAGCTTTTTTTTATATGCAGATGACATTCTCTTGATTACAAGTAACCAAAACACAGCAGTATCCAAGATATTTGACTTATTTTCAGAAATCTCTGGCTACATAATTAATTAAACTAAGTCATAGGCCATGCCCATCTCTAGGGAATGATGGCAGTACAAGTGGCCTGACCTCTCCAAGGATCAAACTGACACTAGGATTGGACAAAATAATGCAATGTATTTCTCGGGTTATTCAAGCTATTCAGCCTCTCTTACGAAAGTGGGCTAAATTGAATATATCTTTGTTAAATAGGATTAACTTGGTTAAGATGAATATCTTCCCAAAATTCCAATATATTCTGTACATGCTACCATTAAGTTTTCCTCCTAACCTGTTGAAACTATATAATATTGACCAGGATTGATGTGGATGTGGACAATGAAATGAGAAAGATGTGGACAAGCAGAGATTGTGAAGCACAATCTCAGTTTATTCAATATAAATTGTTTGATAGAAATCACTGGACACTCAGTAAAGTGGCTGAACTAAAACTTAAGGACAGTGACAAAAGCTGGAGGTGTGAGAAGGAAGTGGGTACTCTTATATTACACGTTATATTCTTCTGAAAGACAGACAGAGATTATGGATACATTTAGCTACTACGACAGGATGTAGAATAATTCTGAGACCCTGGAAGTCATCTACCACCTGCTGTTTTAAGGAAGGGATTGAACTAATGACAAGAATGGCTAGAGTAATGTGGAGAGAGGATATCTTCAGTCAAGTCTGGGACTCCAGCTTCACATCAATAGAGGGATTGTCTGTCTAAATATAAGGCACCTGATCTGATCTGACCTAATCCAGTATAGCGATTGAGTGGTAGAATAAGAATAATAAAGAATTATTATATAGAATAATAATTTTTTCTTTCGACTCTCACTTCAATACTATGACACTCCTACACTGTCTGTAAATGTCCAGGACGTTCATATGATCCTCTGAGCTGCCAAAACGTGTGACTGCTGTCAAGATATCACATTTTCATTTTAACCAAAGATGGCCTGAGGAGAATCTGCTGCCATGTAAGTTTGGCATCATCTACACTGCCCACCTGTTTGCTCATTTTTGGATTAGGTGGGAGTTCAACAGTCAGGCACTAGCAGGATAGATGAATGCAGACCTTCCCACCCTGAGCTTCAAAACTACAGGTGATTTCATGTTATTTACTGTATATGGCAAAGACTACGAGTAATTCTGTAAAACCTGCATGAAACAGTCACAGCTGAAACACTTTGTGATATAATGCAGCAAGCGTCCAAGATTTCTCAAGGAGGAAATTCAAACAGTAAAATGAAGAAGAGTCAGAAAAGCAAGTGATAAAGCAATAAATATTTTATATCCAGAATGGTATATATGTCCAGTGTTTAAATTCTTGTATATCTCTGTTGACATTTTTTAAATATTTTGTTTATACAGCTTAGTGCCCTACATATTTGTTAAAATTTCAATCTTTAGTTTGATAGCTCATTTTAAGTTTAGTTTTTATATTACTTTTATCCATGTTTATGCATGTACACTAAGAAAACAGCTCAACAGCGGCCAAATTTCTTGTATGTGCAGGCATACTTGGCCAGTAAAACTGATCCTGAATCTGATTCAGTCTGTTCACATATTTGTCAATAGAATCGTAGTTTTTTTTAACTTGTCTTCTTTATGCTTGATAGAATCAATTAATTAATTTCTTAAAATAAAGTATATATAATAAATATAAAGTAAATATACAGTAAAAAAGTATATATATATAAATATGTTTTAGAATAAAAATACTTTCCTGCTGTCACCCCTCCTTTTTTTATTAACATCTTTCTCCTTCTGTTTTCTTTAGTTAATGGTCCTTTATCTTGCATTGTTGAACAAATCCACCACAGTATAATGTGTGTATCATAAACTGTGTACTTTACTGTCTGTGTATACATTTTCACATTTGAGAGGGAGCATACACTATGACTAGGTCTCTTCAGGAGATCCATAAAAGCTGCTGTCAGCTGCATGCCATGGCGCCAGAGCCGGAAATGGAGGTCTTTGGTACAGAACTGAGGTTGAGCTGAGCGAAGCTGAGTGGGAAGACTGACTAAAACTCTTTCCAACTCTGCAGCTGAACTCAACAATGCTCGACTCATGGTGCTGGCACACAGGCTCACTGGAAAGGTGGTTGAATATGCACCTTTGGGAACAGTGTGGAGCAGGATACAGCATGCTTTCAATGTTTTTGTTAGTCGAAATAAGGTAAATAGAAAAAAACTGAAGGTTTAACTACCCAACAATAAATGTAGCAGTTACTGTAGACGCTATGCTAGCTGGAGCAACAACACCTTTTAAATACTTATTATAAGTTTACAGGATGACATAAGGATGACATAAATAGTTCACTGTTACTTGAATAGTTTACCTTTATTTTAGTAAACTTTATGAGTGTATGAGTTTTTCTTTTTTCTACATTCCAAAACCCATACTAGCACAAGTCCTATAAAAATACTCTCAATGACAGACTCTAAAAAATGCTGTTGAGGTCACATGGTGCTTCTGGGTCCACTCTAAAAACAGTGTGTTTTCAGAGGCAGTGCTTGCAGCCGTAACTACAGCATTACTGCTGTAATAACAGGAAGCTAACGTTACTATTACACCCCATTATTGGCTGCACCAGTCCTGCTGCCATGCAATCATGTCACTATTACACTCAATTATAGAAAAAACAATGGCATTACTAAAATAATGCTAAATTTAGAGCTTACAATTACTCCAATAATGCCATTACTTCAAATTACTTGAATTCTCATCATAACACAATGTTTTCTAAAATAAAACTGACTTTGGGTATAAATACAGAACATACAACTTCTGTGTTGCCCAAATAGGCTCATCTGATTGGCTGATGCTAAATTGTTTAAGACTGAGGGATTCTTGGCTTCTTGCTTAAGCATTTGCACCAATCATAAGCTCTCTCCTGTATTGCGTTCTGGTTTGAATCTGTTTGGGAGTGATTGACAGATTATTGTCTGGCAATCCCAACCATCCCTGAGTCCATAAGGGCTCAGTTTCACCCAATCAACGAGTCGGGCCAAACTCCACCCCTGCCCAACATAGCCTGAACAGGAAACCAGCTCCAGATGCAACCCCTGGAGGAAGGTGAGTGTTTCAGATGCAGCGCAGCTAACCAGAACCAGGCATTGCTTGCCTGACTCCCTGCCTGCACAATGAACCTTTTTTCAGAGCCAAGGATGGGGGTTGGGCAGGTTTTTGGGGTGAGGGTCCTTGTGGGAGCACGAACAAAGTTGGCTATAGGTCAGTTGTTCTACCTGACTCAAGACAGGCTGGCCAGCAGTCACCTTACATGGATGCACAACAATTCATCATTCCAATAAAAAACACAAAAAAAACTGTGCGCTACTCTTTGAAATGCACACATGAGCTTCATTTGTAAATTTGTAATCACTTCCAATTTGCATTTACACATCACAACACACAAAATTGGAAAGGATACAAGAATACTCCTCTGAACAAAATAAATAAATCTGTAAATCAGAAGGCAGCAACTAAACTCAGACTCTAAATTATGTACAGCAAACATTGTAGTAGAGCAGCTGGAAAACAAACAAGTATATCTTCACCCTCAAAAGAGCTGACAGGATGAGAACTATGGAGAAGTACTGTTATAAACTACTATTGTTCTGTCATGGAATGTAGTTCTAAGATTATTTAGGTGAGGATTAAAATGTTTAAACTAAAAATCTGCAGTTTATTTATCAAGATAGAGCCTAACAAAAAATTTGCCCTGACATTTTTGGAGCTGACTTGTAGTGGGACAGCTAGCATGTCTGCCAACTATTAAGATGACCAAGTGTTCAGTGGTCAATGTTCCCTGCTGAGAACTGCCTTACCTCTGCAGGTCCCTTTAAAATTTTTAAAATCCAATTTCATCTGATTTCACTCTGATTAATATGTTTACATACACTTTAAGTCTGATTAGGATCAGATTAACACAATAATTGGCGTTGCGCATGAAAACTTACTGACATGGACAGTTAGACGCCCTCCTAAGAGGCTGCCTGCAGCAACCTTGGAAAGTTACTAACTTGCAAAATGTGACTTGACCTCCATAGTTCGCATGTTCAAAATGTCTAGAGAATGACATCAGAGTTTACAGCTAGAGAAAAAAATGTCTTCCACAGGCATTGTGTAAATGACTTATCCAAGCCTGCCAGCGCACTTGTACATGTAGAGTATCTCAGAGCGGACATATGCTCATCGTAACCTGTGGTGATGACAATGATGAATCCTTTAGAGGACTCACCGGAAAATTTCTGTTTATCAAAAGACGGAAATTTGACTTAAGTTGAGCAGGAGTGGAAAAATAAAGTTTATCTTTGGCACTCTTTTTACTGCCATCATTCTGTATTGTGTGAAAGATGGCGACAGCGCATCAGTTCTTTAACAAGGAGAGCGGAAATGTGACTCTAAACACAAGACAAGAGTCTCCACACAAGGTCATAAAGAGGAAGATTAATCAAATCTACTCAACTTTGTGCAATACTACCTTGATTTCATGCCTATTTATCAATATTTTTCTGTGGTGTTTTCACCCACCCGTCCATATTTTTAAAGACAGGTAAAAGGGAGCTGGACAGTTGTGTATATGTGCGTCAGTGTGGCCATAAAGTCTGCAATCACTTCCCATTAATGGGTCTTTTTATAACCTGGGAACAAAGTGAGGCACTTTTAAATTCCTGCCTGATCGCAAGAGTAGTACCATCACTTAATGATCATAAAGCAAGTCAAGGTGCAATAAATACTGTGGAAGTATCAAAGGCTTTAGTCCACAGGAAATAAATCAATAAATCAATAAATTAAAAAAAATGAACTTTAAAAAGAGCCTTCTGGAGTTCAGTTGTTTGCCAATCGACTGCTTCAGCCAGGATCTAGGACAGCCCACCTCGACTTACCATCCATCTATGCTGGATTTGGTTTGTCTGCGTTGACCTGAAATCTCCTACATTTTTATTTGATCACTCAGAAAACTCAGAGACTTGGAGAGGAGTTCTTAAAATAGCATATATATGTTATTATGGATATCAATACTTCACATAAAACACTGGAAAAGCCATTTGGACACATAGCTGTCGATCTGAGGCTAAACTACAAGGTGAGAAATTTGGATTCACACAACAGAAAATAACTCATGACAGCAAAAGGTTTGTAACTGTCAGTTTATATTACTTGCTAAGTGTGCAGCTGCAATGTCTGTCACAGTCTTTTCCTCCAGACCCATCATCATCTGACACAGCAAACACAGCTTTCATGCATTTTCTTTACAATAAATCTATTAATATTTCATAAATATTTTTTGTATATATAAGCAGCTTAATACTGTATACTGTATATATGCTTGTGCACATAAGAAAATAATGTATATAACCCTCCCTCACCTTAATTGTTTAGATATTTATGAATATATATCTTTGCACATTCTGAGCCTTCGCTACTCATTTCACTGCCAACGTACTTCATTTACATGTGGCAAATAAATATCTTGGATCTAATGGAATATGCCGAAACTACTCTGTGGCCCCTCCATCAGATGGCTAACTTGTACAGTCTCAAAGAGCCAACTTAAAAAAAGAATGAAAAACACAGAAGAGAAAAATAAATTGCAATACACAATACTTCTTAATTTACTTACTGACTGAGTCATCAGATAGTAGGAGAGCAATAAATTAAATAACAGCCAGCACAGTGGATGGAAAAGCTCTTAAAAGTAAGATGACCCCTGGTCTGGCTCCACTAGCCTGACGCATGCTATGTTTATGGAAACACCACGAAACATCTTTCTTTTTAAATGAGGCCTGAATCACCACATAGTGTTAGGTGGGCCTGTTTTAGCTCTGCCCAGCGGAGTGGCCTGGCTGCAGATCTGCATGTCGGAGAGATAAATCAATGGACTCCTGCACCTTGGGATGCACAGCTGTAGGTTAGCTTTACTGGAGGAGAGATGGACAAGGAATTGCCTTTCTGTCAATACACGCAGCTTTCAAGGTTTCATTAGTATTTGCATCACTTCTTTTCATCTTTTCTCCTTTCCTCTGTCTCCACTTGAATCTCAGATTTTTTTCTTCTGTGCTCTGTGTCAAAGGTTGGCTTGGTGCTGAGCTTGAGGTCTATAATTTAGACGACACGTGGGACCCAATCACAGACATAAACACAGTCACCGAGCTCCACCCCATCACAACCAGTCAGCCGCTTGCTGGTCACTGTGGCTGGATTCTGTCTGGCCAGCACATGACACCCTGGTTCCTTATCACACTCGGGCCTACAGCTGCAGCTCATGTGGTTCTCCACTAGCAGGAGAACGGAGCCAGATCGGAACTGTAAAAGGTTTTAATATGAAAATTTGCACTAAGGCCTTTATTTGTGCCACATCGGCTGCAACAGATTATGGTGTTACTCACCAGATGAGAGTTGCTTTGCAGCCGCAAGCCCCTGGGCTGCCTAAAGTCTCCTGCTGTTTTCTTACATTGAGAGAAACTGAATCATATGCATTCATATGTAGACACAGACACATTAGAACGCACACATCCCTCTTATAATGCCAAGGACAGTGCATTGCATCCACTGCTAATTGACCCAGGAAGCCCTAACAGGAGGAAAATATCCTGAGGTAAACAGACTGTTGTTGTTGTTGAATGCAACAACTGCAACTTATCTAGTACGACTCAAAGCAAAACAATTTTCATCATTTGCAGTTGTTCTGCTTCTTTTTTTCATTTTTGTAGCCAATCCGAAACATGGTATAGACACAATACAAGTAATCACTTTTATACTCTTTTCACTTTTTTTGAAATAGTTGTTGTGTGAAAGATTAAAGGAGCCCATCTGATTCCAGTTTGTGGTGCACACAAGGAGGGGAGGGCCAAGAGGTGGGGTTTGGAGGTGAAGGATGGGGGTGAATAATTTTAACTAGCACAAAGGAGGATATTTCAAAATAAGAGTTTGCAAATTCAGGCTGTCCCGCAGTCAGTCAAATAAATGTGATATTAGCAATTTTGTTTGATACTTATGTGTCCAATTAATGTAAGGAGAAATTATTTTCAAGTTGAAATGAATATGTTTGTTTAAGAAGGAGAGAAAGTTTTGCATATTCAGGTCCAGGGCCGGTGGAGGACTTCCAACAATAGGAGGCACTGTTGCCCCACGCCAAACATAAGAATGCCTGATGTCTGCCTGCATTGACTGAACCGTGTCTTTTTCCCTCTAAAACTCCATCCCTCCATCCTGGAATGAGCTTCAATAGACAGGAAATGGGCTGAAACCAAAGTGTTGGATATTTTTAAACTATAAGCTGTATGTTAGGTGACTAACGGCTGTGTGATTGTTAAATTCTGCCTTGCTGACCTCAGCTGTATCCCGTGTCGTCATTTCCAAAGCCGCCATGACAGGTTGCTGTAGTGAATGCTGAGCTCTTTATATTGTGAGTTCTGAATAAAACATAGGATTAATCATGAATTGACTGTAAGCTGTGCCACTGACTTGCGTACTCTGATGCGAGTCATTACTCTGGGGTATAGCTGGTACACTTGGAGTCACTCAAAGGAGGACAGTTGTGTGTGCATGCTGAGGAGAGGCCACATACAGCATGGCGTCTTTTCTAAACCTCATATTAACACAGCTCAGACTTAACACTGTATGTGCAAATGAAAAAAGAGGTAAAATGAACACATTTGTTGAAAGGCAAATGGGTTTTCAGCCCCAGACAGGGAAGACTGCGTCATGCGTATAATTTTCTGTGTAAATAAGGACCACATCATAATGTGGACTGTCTCGACAACATGTATCTCTATCATAGACTCTGACAAACACGCCCACACACGGCTGCTCTTCCCCAAACATTTATAAAAACACTCATTACAGATGCAGGAAATGGAAAACAAATAATTTCCCCTAATTTCTCTGCACAGACACACACACACACCTGTGAGGATGTTGAGATGAGAAATGAAACTACTGGAACATGTAAAGTGGAAAAAAAAAAACAAAAAATGAAAAACATAAAGAGGACAGGGTGATGGAAAGAGAATGTAAGTCAGACCTCCACAAAGGGAGCTTATCAGTGCTGGGGCGGTGGTGTGATAGTGCCAGGTCAGACGACCCTCCCCGATGACCGATGATATGACTCAGATCAAATCTCTATTTACCAGTAATCATCACTTTATTTACGTGAAGGCTGAGGGGGGCTAAGATGACACACAACTACATCATTAACAAAACCCAAAAAGATCAAATAAAGATCTGTAATTCTCTCTCTCTCTCTCTCACTCCATCTCACACACACACACACACACACACACACACACACAATAAAATATAAAGACATTACTGGGTAAAAACCAATAAACATTTACAGGCATGTTCTCCTGTTCGTTTTTTACTGGAAACCCATGGTTCACACATAAAGGAGAAAGAAAATAGAGTTAGGAAATAAAAGCCACAGTAAGGGCTCTGGTGGCAAGGGGTGGAAACTTTCAAAATAAAAGTTTAGAGGAGATAAAAGTTTTTATCTGCAACTCTGTTTCTTCCATTATGTCAAAATTTGGATTACCCCAGATAAGACAAGAACCTCTTCAAGAGGTTTGCTCACAAATGCATTTTACCAAAGTGACTCAGCCCTCAGTGCTTTATGTCTTTAATCAGCCATCTGCAAAGAAGATGCTTTTTATTTGAATCTAATCTGAAACCTAGAGCAGGGTGGCATTCTGCACACACAGCACCACTCTGTCACACAGGTAAACTAACATGCCACCATGTCTGTTGTATTAGTCCCACCGAAACATTGCAAAACTGCTCAGAATGGAGCACATAGAGGCAACAGAAGGTATATGTGTTAATGCTTGTGTTTGTGTCATGGCTTCATGGCTGTCACAACATGCAGGCTACAATGAAAGAGTGCACAGACACGCGAATGATCCGTCTGCAGACTACATGCCTTCACACCCAGCACCCTGCTTGGATTCCATCTGTTATAACACTTTGGACATGACAGGGTTTTTACCAGGATCTGTTTTTCACAATTTATTCTAGTATTGACCCACATTTTACAAAAGGAGAAAAGACCAATAGATGCAGAAAGAGGAGACAAAATGTTGTATGTGTGTGCATGTGAAAAGAAAACAGTCCTGGTCTGCTGACACTCATTGGACACACAGGCTGAAACAGAACAATACAAACAACATCACCCAGGGTTTCTACTGCACAAACATTCCCAGAGCCTTAAGCCCGCAGCTCAGTTAAAAACACTACCAGGAGGCAGTGTGGAAAGTTCAGCCAATTAATACAGCATTTTTTTCCCTTTGCCTTTTACACAATACATGATTCTTTCTCTTATTGTCTTCCTTTGCTCAGATTTCTGAACACGTTCCCAAATACATTGCTCTCTTTTCTGCTCCTTGCTCACATAGTCGCCGTTAACTCGACAAAAATGTTCATAGCTTTGAGAAATAATAACCTATATATCTGACTATAATCAAAACTGCTACAACTCACAAGTGTGACAACCTAAATCAAATCACTTGATAGCGCTGCGGAGTTATTGGGAAAAGGGCTTGTTCAACTGTGGGCTGAGATAAAGAGAGAGCAAAGGTACGAGTGGATGGATTGCTGCACAAAAATCCTTTTCTCTACCTTATGCTGGTATATTTCCATACTGACTTGAGCTCTCATTGGGATCTAATGGATGACCCGCTGTTTCCAGAATCATTTGATCACAAACTGTCTCCTGCTTACACTTCAGTAACTGAGGACGGCAGCTTAATGATGTTTCTCACACTGTCTGACTGCAAGGATTGTTTCCCTATGAGGGCACCTAATGTGTGAAGCTAAGGAGTTGTTTAAAATGTCATAGTCTGAGTTACTGAGGGGTTTTCGAAGGTTGGCAGCTGTTTCCAACATAATTATCTCCCTGTCATCTTTGTTGTCCATAACCCAGGTGGGTTGTGTATTTAACAGAAGACAGCACTATTGGCAATTCCTGGTCTTTATTCTAAATTAAGGGTGACAATGTGGCATGCAAGCACAACAAGAGGCCTGGCTGATAAGTTATTCCCAGATTCCCCCTCTCTTTTCAGAAACTGTGAAAATGTCTCTCCTCCTCATCCTCTCCCATGTCTGTGCTTCCTGAACAGATGGCAAACACATCACTAATGCCTTGTCTGTCTGGCCTATGATGTTGCACAGAGCCTAAACACATCACACCAGCAGATCGATCCCACTCCGTCGAGCACTGTTTTCCCAGTGAGGTATACACCGTCACTGTGTGCCTGACGGTCTAAGTGCCAGCGTGTCCGAACACACCTCTTAGCTAATATTATTTATTTATTCCGATTGCTTTAAGATTTTCCCACGACCCATGATTTACTCTGGCCTCACAATGACTACAATGGCTGAAAAGTAACCATAACTTTGCACACACACTCAGGATGAGGGTTATTGTTTCTCCCTATTTTCAAACAAAGAAATAGATGGAATGATAAGTAAACAGGTTAATCAGTTAAAATCATCAATGTAAATATTGTGAAAGCTTCTTATAAATCTTTTAAATAGTTCTATTTAGTTTTATGATCTATTTTTATTTCTTGTGTGCATCAGCTTCAAATTATTAAACTGTTCACTGTCAGCTTGCCGGTCAACTGGCAGTTTTAACTTTCTTTATCTATTGGCTAACTAAAATTTAAAATCATGAAAAAACAAACAAATCACCTTGCTGCACCTCAACTGACAAGAAGACTTAAATGTTTAAATATGAATTCATACGTAATTTTTCTCATAGGATTCACCTCGTATATATAGCTTGTCATGGATTATTATTATTATTTATAGTGTTGTACCTAACACTATGCATGCATGTATTTAATGTCTCCTGAAGGTCAAAGCTCACATCAAAATATAGATTTTCTGCCTTTTCCCCTGTGCTGAGATTTCTCCAGATTCTCTAAACCTTATGATAAAAGTTATATACTGTAAATGATTATGTATTCCAAGTCTTCACAATTTTATATTAGGGAACATTACTCTGAATTTATTCTGCAATTAGTAGATGCAGCTTTCTTGCAGATTGTTGAACCTCAGCCCATCTTTACTTCTTAGAGACCGCCTCTCTGAGATGTTCATTTTATACCCATCCATGCTGGTGACTTGTTACCAATGCATCTAATTAATTGATAAATGTTTATCCAGCTTCTTCATTTTTACTCCCATTTACTTTTCCTGCCCCCTTCAGAATTTTTCTTGTTGCTAATATATTCCACGAAAAAGCAAAAAGTCTGTGTTCAAACAGTTGATAAATTGTCCATCTTCTATTGTGAAAAAATATGGTATCATGAGATTTGCAAATTAATGCATACTGTTTTTATTTACAGCATCCCAACTCTTTTGGAGTTGGAGCTATAGCAGTTAGTTGTTGTTACTTTCATGGTTTCCAGTGTTAAATTGTTAAAACGGAAAGGATTTACTGACATGCAGAAAAACATTTAAATCATTTTCCTAGAATATAGATAAAATGAGATACACCACATTAAACAAGAAACTTGTTGTAGTTTCTGCAGCCTTACTGGTATTTATGCAAATGGGCAAAATACTGCAAACAACTTTCACTATAATTTCATTCAGTGTAACATCACCACGCGCTACAGCCTCCAAAATGACCACAGAACTGACTCAGCACTTCTGACTGAGTCTTAACTCAAACTTAATATGATGAGCTTTGGAAGAATAAGATTTATTGCCGGGCAGTGGCTAAAATTAGATTTGGTTGGGTACACCTGACTGGACACTGGAGTCCAATTTTATTTTTTAAACATGTTCTGACATATTTGTGCAAAAAGTTGTGGCTATTCAAAGCCCCCCCCCAAAAAAACACAAAAAAAAAACAAAAAAACAAGTGGAGTCAATGTGCAGACTTGCAAAAATAAAAATTTGCTTCTGCAGTTTAGCTTCTATTGTTATGTTTTAGGCAGGATGTGGAGTAGTGGTTAGTGCCGTGTGAATGAGTACATCCGAACTTTTGATCCCCAATACCAGATGTGAACTGAGCTTCATGTGTCATTTGAGCCAATGCTTCAATTTATCTACAATCAGCTATTAATAACCACAATAAGCAACTGAAAATTAGTTGAAAGCTCATGACAATTTCAACACAAAGGTGACCATCCAAACTGAACAAACATTTATCAGATCATATCCAGTGGGATTTTTTAAGTTTTTAAACACATGATGCACCGCCTGGAAGAGTCCATAAGGCCTATCACCATTAATACTGTCTAGAGTTATGAGATGAGGTGACGTTACAACAGATACACAAAGAAGTGTGAAGATGAAAGAGACATCTCAAAAAAAAAAAAAAAAAACCAGAACAAAAAGCAAAGAGGGATGGGAATGACAGAGATATGAAAGGAAGGAGGGGGCACATATACAGTAGGACATATGAGTAAGTGCTCCTCCCCCCTTTTCCTTGAACCCCCCAACTCATAATTAGTGGTTCGCCGTTTGTGCTCATTTTGGGTTTCTTTCATTCCTTTTCACAATTTCTATAAAAACAGCAGTGGGAAAAACAGTCCCACATGTGTCTTCTCATGTAGTGGGTTTAGAACAATAGAAGAAGAGAAGCTGGACATGCAAGCTCACTCCAGATGAAAGCTGGAGCTGGAAAACACAGACATTTGTGAAGTTTCTTCAAACAAATGTGTGAATCAAGTTTTCCTATTGGCTAGAACATCTCAGCTCTGCCTTTAACTGGTGCACATTATGGCAGGCATTGGAAACCCTGCAGCATGATTAAAATATACTGATGTCCAATCATTTGCCGCTTCTTTGATGTATTTACCATACGTCATGTGTAGCTCAATGACAATGCATCTTTCTGTGTGCTGTATCTAGAAAACATGTGGGCAGCGGGTCTCTATTTGTCATAATTGCACTAAACATATCCAGTATTCTGGCAACTGTTCTGAGGCATTTCTAACGAATCCATTTGCAAATATTTTGCCAATGCGTACATGTTCACATCGGCTGCTCTGGTTTCATTTGGTTAGGGGATGTTTCAGCATGTGGCTACAGTCCTTCTTGTTGCTGCGCCACATCCAGCCCTTTGCCCCAAATACACATTTCACAGGCTCAGCACAGGGCCAATCATACTAATAATGAAAAATAAAAGAGTTGGGGAAGGATAAAATGTGAGATGTTTAGAAAAATAGAAGTACAAGTAAAAAGTCTTTTCAAAATAAAATATTATGGAAACAATTGAAAAATATTGCACTACACCAGACCCCAGCAGAGAGGGTCCCCTCTTTTGCTCCCTGATGCCAATCACTTTAGGTGGGACGGGGAGCAGAGTGGCCCCTTCTTTAAAAATCCCTCCACAGATGAGTTTCATTTCTAGCTCATACTAGACAATTCCAAGAACAACAAAAGGGAACGCAAAAGAGAAGAGAAGCTGCATGCAGTGTTTTGCTTTTTTTTTTTTTTTTTTAAATGCACATTACTTTCAACAAATGCAAATACCAGCTCAAGTTGAAAGCTGAGTGCAAAACCAGACACAGCTAATGTTGTCACAACCTATAAACATTGAAACATTTTAAGTCAGTGTGGACTGAAGTCTGCATGCTCTGGTCGCTCAAATCAAAAACAGCAATCGGCTGGACTGGACTGAGATGGAAGCCATCAGCTACAGTCAAGGGTCTCTGACGCCACACAGGTTGAAGGATTGATTTGGGTTATTATTGCAAACATTAAATATCCATTTGATATGCCAGTTTCCAAAGTGGCACACTCACTTAGTTGGTAATAAGCACAACACTAACCCTGTCGCAGGTACATATATATATATATATATATATATAACAAATGGTGTGCTTCACCTGATTAGACACTAGAACCTGTTTGATGCAGCCTGTTGAACTTTGTAGTTAGATATGGAGTAGTGCCACAGGGAAGCATGGGTAATTAATTACTGAACAATAGTGGCCGCAGTCTGTCTCTGATTGACCCAATGTGACCCTTGTGGCTTAGTTACCATGGTGATTGGCCATTCCTTTTCCTCGAATTCGAGTGGTCGAATCCCTGGGGCAACAAGGTGGTCTGCAGTTTGGGCATGAGTGAGCAGAGGGGCGGAACAGGAGGTGTAGACCAGAGTTTTAGATGAGTACAATTACATGCTACAGCAAAGAGGAGTCCTTGTCCCACCTTGGCTTCACGACCTAAGGGGCTTTCCTTCGCCGCCTTCCCACCATATCCCATTCATCTCTGTCAACACAATGAGTCTTCTACCTATCCTGGCAGTAGGGGGCACTACCAATCTACGATGCCCCTTAATGTGCAGGCCAGCGGGAAACTGGCCATGTAAGTTCTCAAGAGTTTACTGTCCACCGGCTCACAAGGCTGAGCATTCATCATCAGTCAACCACGTGCAGAGAAGCTGGACTGTCATGTGTCCATCTGCCGACAATCTGAATCAGTGAGAGCTTGCAGCGCGTTTTCACACCTGTTACTGCTTGTACACTCAAGCCTTAACTGATCTGAACAATCGTGATGATCGTGATGCATGATCTTCATTTGGCTTAAAAAAATCTTAAATATGGCTCTTAGAGGGGTCAATTTGTATCTAAAGAGCATGCTCAAAGGTCCTGGAATGCGTCTCTGTCTCCATTTCAGATCAGACATATAAACACAAAGACACATGTCCTGTGGGCTGTGACCTTTCCTGGCCTATGCTCAGCAGGTAGTGACAAATGACCTGATAGTTAATCTGTCCTGAGGTGGAGCTTTTCTGCAAGGAACAGAGTCTGTTTGTAACAGCTGGAAGTTGAGATATACATGCATGAATGCATGCACACATGCACACATGCACACATGGCTGCACACATATTTAGCTGCAAGCACATCTGGCTATAGTTTCAGATCAGGAGAAAAGGAACATGAACAGCGAGATCTGACATGTTGAAGGGGACATGTGCCAGTCAGAGGAATATAAAGGTTTGAGGTGATTCGTATGCCAGCTCTGTCTGGAACACTGGGCCATTGTTGGGTCTCATTACAAACCCCCACCATCTTCCCGAATGGTCACTTTTTCTACAGCTTTCCTTGTTAACAATCCAAGGGTGAATTCTGGGCATTGTGGGATTTTCCCGCAGTCTGTGGTGTCTTGTTTGAGCATGCTCAAATGAAGTCTGACGCCAGGAGACCAAGTCAGCAGACCACACTGACCTGATTCACAAGGGGTGGAGAGTATCAGTGGGAGCTCCAAGAGCCCCCTTCTGATCATGTTCCATAGGCCACCTCACCCAAACACTGCAAGATGAAAAAGCATCTAAGCACAACAGAGATCTGAAATACCACAAGTGTGCTTGACTGGAGAGAGCAGAAACGTATGGTCTCTGAGAATGATCAACCATTTCATTCTGTTTGGGCTAAGCAAGTGTGAGAAAAACCTTTGGCTGAGAGACTGTGAAAAACACTCAGTTAAAATCCTGCAGAAACCTCAGAAACACACAATTGTGAGGCAAAAAAAAAAAAAAAAAAAAAACACTCCAGGCCACATGAAAAATCTTCCCGATGTGAGCTGCACAGTTAAACTGCCGCAGTGAAATATAAAGGTCAGTACAAAAAAATATCTGTAAATACAACTTTGACAGAACAATGTCAAAAGAAAATGGCCCCTTTAAGGAACGGAGGAAATCTTTAGTATATTAAACCCTTTAAAAGCCCATGCTATTCCTTTGGCTTCAACGTAGCTGTATCTCAGTAATTGTACAGCCATTAACACCAAAGCAATTGCAATAAAGTTTCGGCTCAGTGGGCTGAGATATCGATGTAGTGTAAAGATGCTTAGTGGAACATTTAAAATGCAGCACATGCTAATTACTATTGAGCTTAGAAGTGGAGTCAGTGAGGTTTAATATGAGTTCAGTTGATTGAGCTGTTTCTTGTTTCCCTTCATTTTCTAGGGGAGACAGATCAAGCCTGTACGATGGCAGGCGATTAAGGATAAGTAATGCAGAAAGCAGAGCAAGCCAAGCACCTATCTGTCTGAGAGAAGAGAGGTAATGATAACAGGAAGAGAGTGGAGTTGGTGTTGCCCTCTGGCCTACCAACCCATCACCTCTGTTAAAAAGGTCCCTCTCTATAAACAGGCCTCTTTCTGCCTATTAAACAGATAGTACATTAGGAGCTGAGCTGTGCTGAGCAATGTAAACACAGCCGTCTCAGGGTACCAGCGATGAGAGGAGGGGGGCCAGAGGAAGAGAGAGATGAGATGGGGGCTATTCTTGGGTCTTCCTGGGAGTGACCTCCATCACTGCTCCTCACTCGCACTGTAATCCTCTCCAACTAAACACAGGAAGGAAGAGATAGGTAAATAACTCAGTTCTACTGATAAACCCCACTTTTTCCCCAACTCTGTGTTTTACTTTAGTTGGAGAGGGCTTGCTATGCTTCAAAGTACACAGGGGTGGGCTTAACAGAGCACAGCAATTCACAGGCTTATGTTTGAAGAACACAAACCAGGAATATAAGTTAAACATGCCATATTTAAAAGTGTCGTTCTGGAAAAATAATGAACAGATTATGATGAGAGAGAGGAGCTGATCCTGAACCTCTTGTGGCCGCCTCTGTGAGCAGCACTGCGTTGCTCCAGGGTTGAGGAGGCTACAGAAAGGAAATTCAGGGGCTTGATGAGGGAGAATGAGGTTCAGAGAGAGGAGGCACAGGGAGACAGTCAGTCCAGATGTGAGGCTGTTAAACAGTAGGGAAGTGCAGAAGGTCAGTGCTGGACTTCTTCGGGCAGAGCCCCCCCCGAGTCATTCACGCCTCTTTGTTACAATTTTCAGCAAAACAGTGAACAACAACCCCCCTCCTCCCTCTCTGGGCAATGGGGGTGGGGAAGGGGGGACAGTTGGAACCCAGGAGAGATGGAGAATCATTGGGAATGTCTGGGATGTGGGGACAGGCTCCATAGCCTGGGGAAAGGCCAATTACAGGCTTAAAGCTCCCTGTCTTTGGCATGCACCTCAGATAAGATGAAAGTTATTTCAGACCAATATCAACGTTTTCCCCCTCTGCTGCCATACGAACTGATATAATCCAGATGTCACACGTGCACACACATGTGTATATACATAACATGTGTGTGTATATGTTAAATTGCATGTCAGGTATCGTTGAAAGTGGCAAATTGTCATATTCTTAAGTAACAGAAGATGAAATTAATTAATTTTTTTTTTTTTGTCAGGCCCCTGAGATACTGCAGGACAGCAGGTCTGAACCCCTTCAGGTCAGTTTATGTCTGGGATGGGGGTGGGTCAAAGGACAGAAGTGAAAGGTCATGAGTTTTTTGGCCACAATATACTGACACTGTACTAGTGGTGAGATCTGGCATTGTTGGGGTCACCAGGCTCCAATCCTGATATGGAGGAATCATTTGGAAATATAAGGACAGCAAGATAAAGTGTTGAATTGCTGTGATATTAACAGAAATATTGCATTAGTGATGAAGTCCTCAAAATTTTATACAATCAATTTTCATTTTATATATTAAGACTGGGTGATTTGGAGAAAATATATATTTCAGATTTTTCTGACAGAGTGTAAAAATCCCTGTAATACTGGTTTACGCTAAAAGGCCAAATAATAAAGAATTTGCAGATATTATAACTAACAGCTTCAATGCTGGCCTTTTTCAATTACCAGAACAACCTGTGTTGTGTTGGGTGACATGAGTACATGGTACCTGTCTCACACCCCAACTGGCCATAAAAACAATTGGCCACCAGGAGGGCCACTTCTGATTGGGAAGCACAGAGTTGCACTCGACTGCTTAGTGTGACAGTTTTACAACAAGGAAAGCCATTCTTTTTGTCCTAGGTCCAACTCAATGCATTAAGTGTTTTCTACATTGCAGGCTTTTGTGATTTGCTAATTCCAAGGTCTGAGATTGAGATTTCAATTGTTCAGCCCTAAGATATATATATAATCTGTTATGAAATGCACTGCTGTAAATTAATGAAAATTTCTTATATACTGTACGTGACATCTAACACTAAAACACATTGAGCAGAGACAGGAGTAGTCAGGCAGTCTGTGTGACCCATGAGAGAAGGGAACATACAGACGAGTGCAGCTCTGTCTTTGGGCAGCACTGTGACCAGTAATAACTCTGAGCTTCAATGTTTGCAGAGGCATGCCCTGATAATCCCAGTGGAGTGAAGCATCAGGCTGGGGTGAGAGAGGTTAGTGCCTCTCTACTGCTGTGCTGTCATCACGATCATGCTCAGTGACGTGATGGACTAATCAGCAGTGGGCTGCATAGCATGCTCTCAGACAATAGTGGCCTTAAATAGTCTGTCATTCTCAAAAAGGCAGCTGAAACTTCTCCTAACTTGTCTCTTGGTGCAAGAGGTATACAGCCCAAGCGAACATGTTTTGTTTTGTGAGGTAGGGGCTCTGGCTGGGGTGCTGATGGGAGGGTAGTGTGGTGTGTCTATGATGTTCTGGGAAGTGGTGAAAGAGTGAGTCTGTTCAATTCCGCCTTGGCCACACCGGCAATAAGCATGTCTAGCATACACTTTCTGTAACTGCGGGCTGGAGTTGGACCAAATCTCCTCAATCTGTCCCATTCAGTCAAAAACCTAGTTACATGCCAGACAGCCTAGGAAAGTGGGGTTGCAGGCAGGGTGGCAGTGCCAGCCAAAAAGATATGTGGGTATATTAGATAAATATAAGTCGTATGCTGAGGAGGTAGTTAATGTAGCTACAGTATCAACAACATCTATCACACTGACCACATTTCTATCACATTCTAGCTACCATGTCAATCTCCATAACCACATCTGTGCCCCTATCTTATTAACCAGCTGAAGGCCCTCATAGGTATACTCCATCAATGGCAACAGCTGCCATACGCAATCCACAAAAGGACTATTTCCCACACACTATTATCTCATAAGTAAGAGGCTATAGTGCAGCTCATGAAATGTTTTTCAGGTCATAAAGCAGCTATAAGCAAGTATTTCATAGGCACAAAGTGTTGGAAAAAGGTATGAAAGAAGAAATAAAAAGGTCTCTGAACTCAATGGCCCTTTGCCTCAGTGCACCACAGGAGCTGGTCTGAATGAACTCACACTGTCCACCACTGATAGAGTGTCCAGCTCTGCCCAGACGTACCCACAGCAGCCCTCATACACTCAGGCAGAGCAAACATTTTCTTCACCGCCAGGCAGATCTTAAAGGCTTTTCACCCCCCACCATTTTCTAATGTAATTGACTTCTCTCTGTCCATGTTGAGCCAAAGCAGAAACCTCACATGGAAATTAAATAAACAGAAGGGCATAGAGGACACACAACTCATTTCCTTTAATTCGTCCATAAAATTCAGGCCCATTTTGATTGCAAACATCGAGTTTCACATCCAGCTCAAGGCCTGACTATGAGATTTGATTCCCTGAGAATAGCATTTTGAACCTAAGCCAGGTGCCACAAATGCTATCCTGATACAAAATACAACTGTTTTATTAATAGTCACCATTAATTTTACCAGTCCAACCAAAAAAAAAAAAAAAAAATCATCTTGTTATGAGACTGAAGCTTAAAAAAAATCCAACACAAAATAACATTGGTGAGAAAGTTGAAGTTTACATTATCCAGGTATAATAAATAACCATGGAGGAATGGATCAAAGTGGACTCATGAAGTAAATGGATACTGGGACTATAAGCCTTAAAGTCTTGTCTCTTTATTTAATAAAGCAGCAATGGCCCCAGCTGAGGACCAAAGTTTATGAGGTTGTTTTCAAATTCCAAATAGGGATGGGGCACTGCAGCAGGCTTGTTTTATTCTTCCATGATTTAGTTTAATAACTTCCTAAATACTCTGCTGTCTGACTGCTTGTTTTACTGCTTCATGAATATGAAGAGCCTAAATTAAGAGAGCAATGAAATGGACAGAGGAAATTGATTCTTTATAGAAAGTCGAACTGTCAGTATATTGCATTCATCTGATTTTTGAATACTTGCTGATCAAAGGTGAAGATGTGAAGCAAGAGACAAACACAACTGGCTTGTCTGGTTTTTTTAATCTATTTTCCACCTCCCCCTCATTCCCTTATGTCCCTGTCTCCCCATCAGACATGTCCTTTGACCTTTCCAAAGTTAAACACGCGTGCACATCTGCTTTTATACGCCCCCAAAAACTAGTAAACTAGACCCCTTCCTCCTCCAAATATCGTGATGGAAATCTCATGTTTTTTTTTTTCTTTTTTTTGTTTTGTTTACTCGATCCAAATGTTTTCACTACAAACACAACTGACCTTGTTTATGAAGCAGAGGAATCTGCATTTTTTCCTGTCTCTGTCAGTTTAACACAACATTCAGGCAACCGTTTAGTGAACCACAAGCACCCACTTACCTGCAGAGTACTGCCAATAAAATATTTACCTAAGGGCAAGTTGTGAGAGAATAATCACCAGGTTCATTACAAATCACAAGTGAATGTACCGTTTTCCTGCTTAATTCTACCGGTGTGACATTGTTCATTAAACCAGAGTGTGTATTTGTGCGTCTGAAACAGTGTTCTGGAGTCCCCCAAAAGGGCCCCAAAAAACAGTTTCTTTCAGTTGTCACATTAAAGTGGTCGTTATGCAGCTTCAGAATTAGTCCTATCAGTTGTCAGTACCTCAAGCATGTATGGCTCATAGGTTTGTGTAAGATGAGGACAGACCTGCAGCAGCAGCCGCTCAAAGGCCAGGCAGGAATCCCAGCGGGGCAGGCTGGGGTGGCGGAGCATCTGTGCTGTAGCCAGGCCCAGCTGGAGCACCCCACTGTAACTCTCGAGCGCCCCCCAACTGCTCTGGAACAGCTGCACGTAGGAGCACAGCTGTTCAGGGGTCACACGGCCTGAGAGGAGTGATGAAGATGCCGTTATAATCGTGCAAAAGATTTCTCGATAAGACGAGCACATCATACAGTGTAAGTGTAATCCTCACTGTAGGCTGATTCTTGGGCTAATGGTCTTTTGTGCGCCATCTGTTATAAACTAATAATGTCTAAACCTGCAAGACAAACACATACACACACGCTCATTGTTATTCCTCTTGCAGAAAAGAATGAGGCATAGATACAGGATAAATAGACAACCTCCTCCTAAAGCATAACAACCTTTTTAATAACTATCATACATTCAGCTCTGGGCAGAGGGGAATGACTGATATCAAAGTAGCACCATAACATTATCTTAATGAGAAAAGTCTCCAAAGGGTTTGGGTCGTGCTGTCAAGTGAGCATTTTTATCTATATGTGCAAAATCAGGTGGAGAATAACTATCACAGAATTGTTGATATGAAAGGAGTAGCAACACTGTTCAGAGCTCTTGAGTGCCGATTTTGAGTGTGAGTAAAAAGTGTAAATCACATATTTTCATCAATTATTTATAGAGGCAGCAGAGAGCGGCTGGACCTCTCTCACTGTTTGGGTTGCTTTAACTCCCCCCTCTCCTTCCACAAAGAGACACAGGAAGAGCAATGTGAAGGACATGAGGACTAAAGGGGGATGGGGGGGTTACGAGAGGCTATGTCAGGGGCTGGGATAGAGAGGGGGCACACATTAACTCCCCATAAAGCTTACTTCTTCATGTTGATGTTCTGAACCAGCACCAGATGTGGGAGTATTTCCTGTTGGACTACATGGCCAATGTTTTCTTTAACAAGGCCAAACACATGACTAGAGGAGAAACAGACAGGCCACATAAAAAAATGGAGCATAAAACTTCATCATACTAAATTCAATAAAAGGTAAAGTCAGTTAACTGACAAAGTCTACTGATGGGAGATATTTTCAGAGAGAAAATGAGAAGAAAGCATCCTGCAAATTCCATAACAAAAACAATCCTTTGTCACGGCATCTAATAAGTAAACTTGACAGGCAGAAAAGATTTCTGTCAGGCATTTTTTCAGTGAACTGAGTCAGTGTACTGCTGCAATTATGGATAAAAACTGAACGAAATGTCTGAAAAAGAGAATTAAGTTTTGTGTTGATATCACAGTATTTCAAAGAACGCATTTCAGTCTAGATATGTTCAAAATTCTGAAAAGCTCAATTGTGAGCATATCCAGCTCTAAAAATCCAAGTGGTATTACCAAGGTTCACTAGGCTTGATGTGCCAAACATAATTCAGCACAGAACCAGGAAATGTGTCCAAAGCAAGGGCCAAGCACAATGTCACTTGAGAATGGGCATTGAGAATGGTACAGTGAAAGCCAAATGTAATCAGACTGCAAAGTTCAGGAGGACCAGATGACACTGGATGAGAAAATCTAAGACACTAGAAAAGAAGCAGAAAAAAGAATTTAAGACAAGAAAGCTATACAAAAACCTGTTCAACATTACACAAACAAACAGCCTTGGTTGAGTTTTCACGTTTATCTGTCTCAACTTCCCTCTAAACAGTTCGGCGATTCCTCAGGCAGCTTGTTGCCAGATGCAAAATGAATCTGAGGCAGAAGATTTGTCTGAGCTGAGCTCTGGTTTCAAATGATAGAATTTCTAGACTGGAAGGGATCTAATAAGACATATAAGATGACTCTGAGCTTGTATGTGAAATTTACTTTTCCATGTCAACGTTTGCTTCCATTGGGCAAATAATACATTGTACAATATGCCTAAAACTATGAAAAAGTTGAATACATTTTTTTATACATACAAATTAGGGCAAAACAATGAATTAAATTTCAATCAAAATAATAAAGAATAATAATATAAAGAATGTCCAGATTCTTGATTTAATAACTGCAGGCATTTTATGTAGGTGCTTTCATTCATTACATGCACTCTGACCCTTGACATTGATCACTGACACACCCATCTCCAGAGCTTCACCATGTTAATATCAATGTCTATAGACTATCTCCATTTCTTGACATGAAATCTCTGTCTGTCTTGGTCTGCTTAATTTGCCTCAATGTCGTTCTTCTCTTTGCACCATTCTCTCATTCTTCATGGTCAGCTCATGTTTCAGGAAGTCCGATTGGGAGTTCATCTGAAGGATGAGGGGAGTTTTTCTCAGATGGCGCCTGTAGCGTCTACAGTGCTATCCAGAAGATGTCACTATGTCATAGCAGCGTGGTTCATCTCTGTGCAGTGATCACAGCTGAACGCCAACTCTGTGCTGTCTCCATGTGAACTGTGTTGCCAGGGCACAGTTCTGGAGGCTGCTTTGCTCCTCTGTCATAGTATTGCTGCTGCCTTTTTTTGTAACTTTAATGAGTTGAGTGAGAATTCTTGCTTGGTAGAGTACTTCTGAAGACTCTGCCTACGAGAACCTGTGCAGGGAAATATTCCATACCTGTCACAAGTGTTGTATCTCAGGGTGAAAAGTGCAAGATGACAGTCAGTGTTTGTTGTGCTTTCTTCAGCACAGTTTTCACTCAGTTGGACTGTGTATAGCTTGGACTGGAGCAAATGAGCTTTATTCCGCAGGATGTTGCAAAGCATCTCATTTCCTGACTTGCAAATGGAACGTGGTCACACGCTATTTCTTCCACGATATTCCTATTCTGGAGAATACTGATTTCATTTTGTGTTATTGACCTTAACGTTCGGTATTTTGAAAAGTAGTCAACTATCAACAGGAATGACTGAACCATTTCAAACATGTCTGCTTCTGTAACACTTCAACCAAGGGATCTCTAGGATGTCAAATGACATCAGCGGTTCTTTCTAGTTTCTGGGCTGAAACTGTTAGCAAATTTCGTAGATCTCAGCCTTTTGTTCCATGTTTTTTCTTGTCATTCCTGGTCAGTAAAAGTGCTTTTTGGCAAGCCCATAATGAGCTACGTGCAACTTTTGTAGCTTTTCTTTTCTTACAATTCTTGGTAGTATTATTTTGTCTCCTGCAAACACCACTGTGTGTCTGATAGACATAATCCTGACGTGATATTAGCCTATCTGTTTCCTGTGTTGTGGCCAGCCATGTCTGTGTCCTGCAACAGCTGTAGAGTTTCATCTTTCTGTGACTCACTCTTGAGCTGCTTTAAAGTTTGTGCTTAGGGCATCTGTCAGCTCCAAAACATATACAACTTTCTCATAAATGATGTCATCTACTGCTGTGTTTTATGTTACAGCTTGTGAGACTGTGTCTGCAATCTGCTCTTTACTTAATATGTAGGTGACATTTAAATCATATTGCTGAAGCTGAAGCAGCGTCCTCTGCAGTCTGGAGGGAGCTGTTTTGAGTGAGAAAACTATGGCCAGCAATTCCTTTTCTATTTGTGCATAGTCCGTCCAGTCTCCATTAGAGCTCTTGATGCTTATGCTATTGGGTGGCCGTCCTGTAAAACTCAAGCGCCAAAGGCATCTTTGGCTGTGTCACCCTGTATGATTAGCCCTTTCTTTGACTCACAGAACCTGAGCACAGGTTTGTTGTGCTTAACAGAATCATTATGTACATGCTGCAATTGTCACACATCGTCCTTTCATCGCAGCTGTCTTAGCAGTGCTGTCATGGGGGCCTTGCCAAGGATGTACTGTGTTAAGTATTTTGTGCTGCTCAGCATTCACTGTAGTCTAGCTGTGGTTTATTAAGTTTGTCTGTTTTGTTCACCAGCCGTTGAACCAAAGGTTTCAGGTGTGTACCATGAAGATGGAGAAACCTGAGCCCTATGGCCATTTTAAAGTTCTTTTGGGAGCATTTACGACAGGATTAGCAATAAAACAAGTCATATTTTCAGTGCCATGCTGTAAGCAGTTTGAAGCTGCAGCCCTGATGTGCAGGAGTGTCAATGCAAGCATGGTCATGATCAAAGTCCTGAACCACGGAAAAAGAGCAAGGGCCAACAATGATTTAGTCCTGTTACTGTTACTATAAAATGACTTGCATTCTAGGTGCACAGGGTCACCCTGAGGATAAGTGATGTCTGTTATCCGCTGAGCTGAGCTTGTCTCAGCAGCTGCACAGGCTCATAAGTAATTGTACATGGATGGGGGACACAGGAAGGCTGAGAGACTTTTATTTATGAACTTCAACCAGAGGAAAGCCCCAGAACTTTTATTTTTTTTGGTTAATGTTGGGGCCCCTTTCGAGATCATACTGCTGTACCAAAGACTGAAGAGCTGGGATCTGTGTGGTAGAAATGTTTATATCTGTGGTTCCCCTTCAGTTTAAAATGTATGTGGTTGACTTGAGGACTGAATATATGAGGCCTGTGGTGATGACACAATTAAAATTATACTTGAAAACAAAATCTTATTACTGACGTGTTCAAGCACAACTTTGATTTGCAGATATTTAGTAATTAAACCAGAGTGTTGGAGAAAATGAAACTTTAACCTGATGATGAAAATAGTTCTACTCAGTTCACTCAAAATGGGACATATTGCCATATTTCATGGAAATCTAACCAATGCTTGTGAGAAATTTCAAGCACAGCCAAAAATGTTGGAGGCAGCGTCAGGGGACACACCCAAAGCTACATTCTCTGAATGTTTCTAACAAATTTATTATAATCCATCAATAGCTGTGTTAGTTCACTCTGGACCAAAGTGGGAGAACAACCAGCCAACAGAACAGCAATGCCATAATGCTAGAGTGGCTAGCATCTTAATATTCGAAAAATAATGACATCTTCAGGGACTCCACACATCCCGGCCATCATCTTTTTGAACTGATGCCCTCAGGCAGATGATATAGAGCTGACAAGAGAGGACCACTGAAAGACAGAATTTTTTCCCTACAGCCATTAGCACTTTAAAAAAAAAAAAAAATCACACAATGGACACAGAAAAAAATTCTCTTATTTTTGTTGCATGTTTGATACAATAACAATAAAGGTATCTATCTGACGGACACTTATTTGGAGGGAAGAATTCACATGAGAGGAGATTCTTCCTCTAAAACTGAGTAAATCTGGCACATATCACTCCATTCCATCTGAGATAAAGAAGCCATTTCAAGGTTGTCGTGCAGATGCAAAAGTGAAGGCCATGGAATAGAAATACAAGCCATTCCTTCTATCAGTAATCTTGGGATATGTCAACTCATCACCAAACAAAAGGGATGAGTTTGAGATTTCAGTGAAGACCTGCAAAGCATATTGTGAGTCCAGCCTTACATGCTTTAAGGGAATCCAACTGAATGAAAACATCACAGACTCCTGTGTGGAACTACCTGGCTACACTGTGCTTGGTTCAGACAGAGATGCTAAAGATAGTGGCAAGAAATAAGGTGGAGGGTTGGTTTTATATGTGAACCTAAGATGGTGTCACCTTAGTCACATCTTAAAGTGACGATATGCTGTTCAGACATTTAGCTATTGGCACATCGTCTGAGACCAGACTACCTTCCATGGGAATTCAGTCATATCAATCCTGGTTTGCATCCCACCAAATGCAACTGCTGATGTTCCACGCGATGTCATCCATGAAGCTGTTGCCAGGATACAAACTAAACATCCTGCAGCACTCATGGTAATATCTGGAGACTTCCATCATGCTTCCCTCTCCTCCCACCTGACTGGATTTACAGTGTTTATGAACTGTCCTGCCAGAGAAAAGGAAACACTTGACCTCCTTTATGACAATGTCAAAGCAGACAACAGAGCTACTGCTTTACCTCCACTAGGCAGGTCAGATCACAACCTGGTTCTTCCAACCTGAGGTTCTAACGGGACAGTTTTGAACGCACAGATTAGAATGGCAACGGCAGTAATCTGTTATGGCAAGTATACTTGCTGCAGTCTGCTGGGAAGGAAGCATAAAACAAAAGGATGCAAGATGGCTGGACAGATTGGTGAAAGAACGGGCCATAATAGACTCACTGGAGGCTGTAGTGAAGCAATGCACACAGGGGGAGGGCAGAAAACATTTAAAAAAAACTCAGACCATCCACTTCACAACACCCTAGAGGACCAGAGAAACCACAGCAGTGGAGAGTTAAACCCTCTATGATGCAGGATGGAAAGATACAGAAAATCATTCATTTCCATCGCCATCAGACTTTACAACTCCTTAACTATTAGCAGATAAACTACCAAACAGCAGAACTGGGATTAATAAAGTATTTCTGATTTTGATCTCTTTATCCATCTATCCAAACATTTATAATTCACACGAGTACTGACAAAGCAATGGCCAATTTACATTCACGGACCAAGTTTAAACAATCACAAATTTGCATATCATGCTTAAGATTTCCAGCTAAGAAATACTTGATAATGATGTCATTATTGGTTTTCTGATTGCCATTACTATGAATATTTGCCTGATCATTTTATTCTAGACAAATAAATGCAAAAGTTGTATGCTCCAAAAGATGCTTTTGTGTTCCTGATTCCTTGACATTACATAAGGAAAAGGTCATGTATCGAAGTGCACTTTATACATTCGGAGAACTATTGAACGTTCACTTGCACGCTCAGTAACATCTGTGATATTACACTTCTTCACAGCTCCAAAATTCAGAAATTTAAATAATGACTGCAATCAATCATCTACTTTGAGTGTCATTCCTCTTTGAATCCCAGAACGCAGCACAAAAAGGAAGACCCAGCCAACACAAATGGCACTTATATGGTGGTGTCAGTGCACATCATACTGTATAATCTTGCAACGCAAATATGTGCACGCATGTATGCAGGCCCAGATGGACAGATAAACGCACATTTACGGATGAAGAAACCAAAGCTGTCTAACTAATTCCCTGCTAAGAGCAAAAACAACCAAGATAAACACTAGGCTCTGTGCAGCCACATCTACTCACATACACACACACACACACACACACGCAACACAAGGAGCAGGGGAATTTCATCATCTTATTGTGCTATGAGAAACCTTACAGGTCATACCCAGGTTCTGAGAAATGGATTATTTTCTCTGTCTCTCCCTGGATTATATTATCCTGTTGAGATGAAAAGGAGCCAAAATGGGCCAGTGTGTATGTAAGAAGGCAGGCCCTTTAGTACACTGACAGCATTTTCTCTCAACATGTGCACATTTTAATTTCTGACATTTTAATTCCTGGTTTATTTACTTCAGGGAGAGCAACAAAGTCAATAAGGTCTTTTCGATAAATCAGCCACAGAGTTTTAAGTGACTTTAACTTAAAATTGCCCAATGTGGTTCATCCAGTCTTCAGTCAGGCTTTTTCAGGGGGATGTCTCACTGAATATTTTAACAATGCACTTCAGGGTGTGTTGGATTCAGTGGAACCAGCAAGGATTCAGAAGTGTCACAAGAAAAACAGTATCCCCTGGATAAATGAGGACTTAATAACCTTGAGAAAGAGCTGCAGAAAACTTGAACACCAGTGGGATCATTCCCGGCTTATTGTGTTTTATGAAGCATGGAAAGATAAAGTCACTACCTATTAGTCCATGATGTCAGCTACAAAAGCTTCTTACTACTCTAACTTGATTGCAAACAATAGGCACAGCTCTAGACCGTTCTTTGACACAGTTTCTAGACTCAGACAGCAATATCAGGTGGTCAGCAGCATGATTTGTCTGCACATGATTTTTTTATTTTTTTTTTTTGTATATTTTAGCAATAGAGTAGAAGACATGAGGATTAAATAACTCAGTATTTCAGTGGTGAGACAGGGGGCCTGTTGCTATGCTCATCTGTAAAGGGCAAGGATTTATTGAATTTGAGCCTATAACTTTGCCCAATTGCTCTCTTGACCCTCTGCCCTCATGGGTGGTTAAAGAATTCTGACTTACGCCAGGACCTGTCTGATACATCCCAAACTCATTGTTTTCCACTGGAGTTTTTCCCAGATTGTTTCAAAACTGCTGTTGTTAAAACCTTGTTAAAGAAGCTTGGCTTGGACACTAACAAGTTTTGACTTCTTTCAAATCTTGCTTTTCTGTGAAAGGTTTTTCATCTAATGAATTGACAGCAAACAAGCTCTTTGAGCCATTTCAGTCTGTATTTCGGGCAAACCACTCCACTGAAACAGCATAACGCAAGGTGTTGAATGATTTGTTGCTGGCGGTTTACTCAGAATCCGCGTCTGTCTTATGGTTGAGTTCTCACCTGACAGGAATCTCAATCTGTTTTATTGTGCTAAAACCTTAAACACTGTTCAGGTACTTAGACTCAATTTGCGAAACTTATCTGCTCCTTTTTGCTAAACCTTAAACACACTCTGAGTCACTAAACACATTTCACACCGTGATAAACGTGTGTTGCAAAATTGTAAACACAACTCCAACACAGCTGTCACCTTTTACACACAACAACTCAAAATTCAACAGACATGTTTCTAATGCTGTGATCAAACGAATGGGGCAGGATAAAAGTCTGACTGTGAGGCCTCATAAAGAGTGTGCAGGTGGCACATGTGCATCCATCTACAATGTACAGAAACACACAGAGAGGCAGAGGAGTTTGTGCGAGAGGTGGTGGATGACGGGAAGGGGACGAGGAAGAGGCCAAGGAAGACCAAGAACAATCATTACTGATGAAATCTGGGCAACTATTGTATACCATGTCCTTGGTCATGGGATGGCAATGAGAGAAGCAATAGGAACATAATTGGTCAACATACCATTGTGGAAGTCCCTGACTGGTGTGGTGGCAATGCCAACCTTTGTGTAGCCATAAGTAACTGGGGGGTTCTCCACCATCATGCAAACCTGGGGCCATATAACACTGATAATCTCCTTCCATTTCTGGGTGGTCTACAATGTATTATAGCTGTGTGTGAGCAGCTGGATCAGCAAGCAGTGCATCCTGTATATGTCATAGTTTGGGACAATGCAAGCTTTTTAACTGTGCTGTCCTAATATGTGACTGGTAGGTGAGAACTATACTAACTAACTATACTGTACTGGTTGTTGGTGAATCAAGGTTTTCCTTCCACCTTACAGCCTCTTCCTGAATCCAATAGAGAAGTTTTTCTCTGTTTGGCAGAGGAAGGTCTATGACCGACAGCCCTAACCAGGGAAACTTTACTGGAGACAACGAAACAGGCCTGTGATGATATAACTGGAGTCTTGTCAAGGCTGGGTTCAGCACACCAGAGGGTTTTTCCCCCGTTGTCTGGCAAGGGAAAATATTGCCTGTGAAAGGGATGAAGTACTCTGGCCAGGCCCCGCACAAAGACATAATGTTGGATAATGAATCTCAGTGACTTTGATTGTGCAGTAATGTGCTTTTCACTTATTTATTTATTATTATGAAAGTGCTGAATGTAGATATGACTTTGACAAGGATAAATTATTGAAAAATTATTTTCTATAGAGTCTAACTATATTATGATGCTCTGTGATGAATACATTTTATATTGGTTTTGAAAACAGGATAGCTGGTTTTGAGGGGTGGAGTGGGGTTTTGTGAATGTAGTTTGAATTTTTGGCTTTGTGTTTAAGATTCTGAGAAAATGGGTGGAGGTTTCAAGAAATCTGAGCCCACTATTGTTTTCGTTGTATCTGGTGCCTTTCAGTCAGATTTTGCACTCATTTTGGATCCTTTTCATCCTTACACATAGTACGTCTGATGTAACAGAGCTTGAGGCCTGTGAGACTGTTGTAAGGAGTTGGCTCTTAGTCTCCCATTAAGGAAATGACTAGAGTAGGTTTTTTTTCACCTCAGAAATGTCACAAAGATAACACCAATCCTGTCATTTAAGGATGCTGAAATCCTCATTCATGTATTTGTCTAATCAAGATTAGATTTTTTTCAATGCCCTCTTCTCAGGGTTGCCAAAATATTACACTGGTGCTGGATTCTCTTCATTGGCCCTCAGTGAGACCAGAGCAGATTTAAAGTGCGACTCCTGACATACAAAATAATGACTGGCATTTCACCACTGTACCTGTCTGACCTAGTGAAGCTTTACCAAATGGTTTGTGTTCCCAGAGTATCCATACTCTGGATGTCCCCAGGGTCTGCAAAAAAGATGACAGGTGAGCAGGCCTTTTTGTCCCATGCCAACCCTGTGGAGTAGTCTACCCCTGGACATTAGGCAGGCATGCTCAATTTATGCTCAATTGTCACTGGTTTTTCTTATTTGATTGAAAGTGATTACAAAGTGATCACTTTGATTGAAAGTGATTAAATAAATGAACAAATAAATTGTATAATAATAATTATTATTATTGTTATTATAAACCAGAGTGAGAATATTCTGTGGAATTTCTCCTTTCCTACAGAGAGAGTAGGCACTGAGAGAGCAGATGGGTACAGATACTAAAGGTTTGTTTTGTGCTACTGGGTTTAGCCTGTTCTCAGTTGAGCTGAGCATGATGGATTGAGAACTCGGCTGGTGGTGCTGGTGGGTAGGATGGGAACTGTGTGGGGGGTGTGCTGGAAACTCAGGGGGCTTCATGGAGTCTGGTCCTCTGCCAGTGGGGTATAACGGTTCAGTGTGTGAGGCGTTTGAGAGAGCTCCCTCTCTCTCTCTCCCTGTACTTTTCTCATTTTCTTTCTCTCAGCAAAGAAATTAAGTCAACAGACCATCAGTCAGCAGGCGGGTGCAGCTTTAAGGCCACACCGCCTTCATACTCTCCAATACTCTCACTTTTTCTATCGTTCAACGCTGTTTTTTCTCTTTCTGCAGCTGAGCCTCTTGTTTTTGTGTATTTGTCTGAAGAAGCCCAAATAACAGCAGCCATTCAGAATTAGAGGGACTGCTGTTTAGCACAAATCTGTGAAAGGCAACCATCATGTGCATCCAGTTACTTGGCAGTAGAGTGTGTGTGTTTGTGTATGCACGTGTGTGACCTCCAACATATTACAACCCGCTTGTTATGAGAAACACGACCATCTTTACCTCTTAGATTATAGGAGCTAAGGGACCACACTGCTCCTCCCTTTTAAACTCCACATTCTGCCAGATGCTAACCTTCCTATTAGCCCTGTGTGTTTGTCTGTGCGCGCAAGTGTAGCACCTATGTGAGCCAAGGGGTGGCATTAAGGTGAACGTGCATAAGGTCCCTGTTTCCTGCATGTACTGACTTGATTTTTGCGTGTCTATACATATTTTTATCCTTCGCTGCAGAGCCCTTTGCTTCATTAACAGACAACAAAAGTTTTTGAAAGTAGTTCGCACGAGGGAGCATGTGTGTGTATGTCTGTGCGTGTAAGTGTGTCTCAGAGCCAACATGTGGTTCAGATTTCCTCTTTGGCCACATGGGCAAACACACAAGAGTGATTTCAGATTTCAGTAGGGGGCGCTAGAGCTCTGCACTAAAACATTCACACATCTCTCTTTGTTTTCTGTTTCTGTATTTTGTATGAACTTGTGTTTTCTTTCATACTGTGCACTTTGCCAGATCATACCCATGCTCATCTTGATTGGCAGCTTCTCCTTACTGGCAGCTTCTACCAGTTGTCGCCGGACTTCCATCAGCCCCTCTTTAGACTTGCTGGTCAGCATGGCCTCCCATAGCGACTGTGCCACAGGTGACCTGATAGGTAGAGGAAAGAAAAAGGTCAGTACAAAAACATTGCAGCAGAAATTGTGTGGTGCATTTTCAGCACTACCAAAGCAAATTGTTATTCTATCCGTTTGCTCAGAGCCTGCAGGCCTTTAAACATGACCAAAAAAAGACAACATGGACATGATCAAATGCTCATCTCTGTGATTGAGAACCTGCTGGTCAGGGAGGAGGCAACTCCCTGTGACATCCCAAAGGAAAAAGCTGAAATTAGCAGCGGGAGTATTAGGAATGTTCTTAATCCACCTTAAACATGTGTGTCCCAACATTCCTGAGGACTGCTCTGTGCTGTCTTTACATCACAGCAGAGTCTGGAGACCGAGGCTCTACTTGATACCATCTCAGTCCCTTGTCTCATTATCCACTAGGTTATGAAACACTCTGATCCACATCTCTAATGGGAGGCTGGAGACAAGGCATGTGTGTAAGACTGTTACCATCTGCCATGAGCAGCAGAAGCAGCTTTTAGTCTTTTTATGAAAGAAACAAAGAGTGTCACTGATGAAGACCTTCACCGTCATTAACCACAGAGAGAGACATTTTTTCATATTAAGAGTCTCCTGTATCTGAATTCATGCTGTGATTTTAATTCAGTGTCTCTGAAATATCTTTCTTGAATAAAGGTACTGACACTTTGTTGGTTAGATAAAAGGACTTCAGCAGCCAATGTCTGTCACTGCTTTCACAATAAGGCTTACAAACTTTGTATCTCAGGAGTGACCAGAAATGTAAGGGGAAAATTATACAAAGAGAGAAAATGGGCTAAGGACGGAGAGAGGGAGGGTAGGAGGGAGCTCGTTGACAAATCCACTCCGTTTTTGTTTTTTTGGGGGTTTTTTTTTGTTGTTTTTTTAAAAACTTTTTTCTTCTCTCTCCTTTTCTCCTTTCTAACTGCTGCCATGTGTTTAATATCAGATGTAATCTGTTCCAGACCTTGGGCTGGGACTAGATGGGAAAGGAGAGGGGCTCACACTGGGACGCCCGCCATCTTCACACTAGAACCAGACACAAAGACCAGCCCATGACAAAAGTCTAAAGTAAAGACTGCTGCAGTAAAAAAATTATAAATAAATAAATAAATAAATAATAAATAAATAGGAAGAGTAACAAACAGAAATATGGTATTTCGCAACAACCTGTTTGTTTCCTTAATTTGTGATTAAGATCAAGATGTAGTGAACAAAAGCACTGTGTCAAGATTTTTGAAAAACATCTTCTGTACACTTAATGTTCTTCCTACAATTGTGCAAATCATGGAAGTGCCACATACTTGTCATGGTCAAAATACCAATAACGTGAGCAGCCTATGTATGTGAGCAGCCGTATGCATGTTTGTGTTTGAGAATGTGGGCGCATCTGTTTGCACACAACCCTGGGCATTCGTGTGTGTTCTCTGAAGACCATGGCCCTCCGTAGAGTGTCGATGAAATATGGTTCTCATTTGGCTCTTTGCCTACACATCCCCTCTCCCGGCCCACTCCCCTGACACTTTCTCTAGACCATTTGGTCCAGTGGGGGTGGGGGGCATAAGGGGGAGATTTACATTGGCAGGTTGTGAGTAAGGGTCCATAACCAGCCAGAAACCCTGTTGAGTAACTACCATGCTATGGAAGAGGGATGTGGGGGCTGGGCTTGTTGGGGGGACAGGGGTAGGTTTTGCGTGTGCATGGCCATCTGCAACTGTTAAGTGCAGTGTAGATATTTCTTTTGCACAAGCTACTTGGTTCCAGACTTCAGGGGGCACTCTTGCACTTGACTGTTCTTCTTGCACAGGCTGAGTGGGTTGTTTGGAGCATGTGGGCATTAGCAGACACACTAAATTCCAGCCCATGTGCAATGAGAGTTGTCCCATTGAAAGGAAGTTAAGCATCAAATACTATAACTTCACGAAAGATGAGTGTCCTCACATATGTGCCCGTTTAAGTGATGAAATACCTCTAACAGTGTCCAAGTCATTAATGGCTGTGGGGGTGAATAGGGGGGTCCGTGTTCCAGGAAGAGTATGATGCAGCAGAGAAGAATGGCTCCAACAGTTCTGACTCAGGGCTTCTTATATTAACTATTTTTTCTGCGCCCCACACTCATCATGCATGCATACTTCAGTGTTTATTTCTTTACTCCGACTCCCACTGCTGAGTTTATTCTCATCATGCGTCATAACTGGTTCGTAACACATACATATGTGGGCCCCAAGATAAGTGGCAAAAATGTCTCTGAAGCCTAAACTCACTCAGGTTACACAAAATCATTTGTTTCTATCTGTTCTATCTATGCACATAGTTTTCGTATCAACAGATTTTTCAGATGTTTTTAAAAATAAATTTTAAACTCAGGCATCTGAAGAAAAGCACAGCAAAGTAAATCTGATACATTTTCAGTACATTAATTAATTGTTTGCATTGGCATAAGCACTGTGTCAGCGACTGCCAGCTTTAATAGGGAATATTTCAACGGAAGAGGAAAAAAACTTTTGGGTAATAAGGATGTTGTTTCTGAGATGTGACGAATAAAAATCATTTATTGAAGGCTATGAGTATCTCAGATTAAATTACAGTCACATCGAAATCTACTTTATTTAGTGCTGGCAGAGATCTTGTGCCCCCCCACCCAGAAAAAAAAAAGAGAGTAAAATTATCTACATGACTAGATACAAGGGTGTGATGTCCAGGCCTTTTTCAATTATTGTATTGACTTTTTACAGCTTCAGATTGAATTTGGTATATAATTCTCATTTTATGGTCAAGCTCCAATCTGAGTCACCTTTGATCATTACCATGTGATCAGGCCAGTGCTTAGCTTGACTGATTCAAAGACAGATGACAAATATTGCTGTTTTTTTTGTTTGGTTGGTTTTTTTCATTCTTGACTTACAGGAGGCCATTGTAATGGACAAATGCAACCTAAATGGACCTACAAAACTATTCAAGGGTGAATGAAGCATTTCAATGTCTCCACATTTTCTTGGGTAAAACTGCAAAAAAACCCTGTATCTTCACAGATAATGTAACCGTCTCATGAGCAGCGTTGGGAACATTAAAAAAGTAGTAACTTAAAGTGACTAGTTACTTCTCTCAAAAATTAACTGAGTTAGTTAGTTAGTATGTAACTGAGTCACACCTCCAGCATTATAAAATAACTATCAGGCAGACTAACTATTGTGTTACAATTTTTTATGACCAGTATTAAAAAGGTAAATATAATAACAACGATAACAGTGTTGCCATGGTGGAAACAGTAGTAAATTAGATTACTCGTTACTGAAAAAGTAAATGCCAATACTCCACTGGTTATGTTTTACAACTATGTGGAATAGCAACGGAATGGTATGAAATGATGCTGATGCTATTTTTCATTGGGGCGACGAAATAAGCATGTTCCTTGCAGACTATGATTTGTAGCCTGGGACATCTCTTCAGCACCACAATGCTTCATTTATGGTTGTTGTAACATATTTTCCCATTCATCAGAAAATTGCAAAACTTCTACCATTTGGCTATTGCACTACCAATTTAGAAAACATTTACATAAATCATTACACCGAAAATGATTGACTTTCCCAGGCCTATTCCAACATCTGGTTGTGAATGTTTGAGCAGTGTCAAAATGTTGTACAGCTTGCAAGCGTCTACAGATCAGGGGTTGAAATGATTTGACACCACTTGACTCCGTGTTAGTTAGGATCAATACAAGTCAGCTCCATAAACTACAGTCCTTTCCAATGCAAGTTAATGCAACATTAATCCAATCAAGAGCGTCCAAACTTCACACTCAGCAGAGTGCAAACGCAGACTGTAATTTATTCCCAACTGCACATGATCTGTGTACTTTCTAACTGGCCTAAAACAGGCCTACGTTTACCAGATACAGGCCAACAGAACTGTGCAAGGTCAGCCCCATCGATGACTTAATTTATGGAGTGTGTTTAATGGGGTAAAAATACTGTTGGTTTCCTGTAAACATTCAAATGTAGTGCAGGACATGACTGGAGAGGGCAGGAGAGGAGTGGACCAAAACCAGACCTGGCCTTGAGTGTCTGTGTGTCCTGGCAAAGAGGGACAAACGACCCAGAAGATTTATGCAGAAACAAAAATAGAGAGGAGTTTTGCAGGAAGTGAGGAGTGGAGGGGAGATATGCAGTAAAAATCAACCACAATAGCACAGATGTAGGAAATCACACAGACCTTCTACGATTCAAAGTGTAAAATGCATCATTAACATTTTGTAATAAGAATTGAAGTGTTTATATGAAAAAAAAGAAGTACTTTACAGTAAGTAACTTCTGTCGCTAATTGCCAAACAAAAGCTGGCATTGGGTGATGTTGTGAAGATGTGTGGGGAAATGGGAAAAATCCAAGTTGTTGCTTTCAACAGAGCTGCAGTCAGTCAGTTCCTCCCCCCACCACACACACACACACACACACACACACACACACACACACACACACACACACACACACACACACACACACACATACACACACACACACTTATGACACTTAATAAAGCAGTTTCATGTTTAGACAACCAGTACAATCTAATGAACACAGATGCACACATCAGCGTGGGATTGGGAGCTGAGACTGTGAGCTTCAATATCTTCTCTGATGAAGATGCTCACAAGGTTTTTGGCAGCAGCTGAATTATCTACAGAGGTCTCCTCTCCACAACACCTGCATCAAAATATTAAAAACAGTAAAAAAAAAAATTGAATAAAGCAATTTCCCTTTTAAAAATCTCACTGACACAGGACGCCTTGTAGCTAAGTTGGAGATTCAATGACTCCCAGATGTTCACTGACTGAAGTCCCTCATCTGATTAGAATATAAGGGTGAAAATGTGACATTAATTAAAAAAAATTACATTAAAGTCAATTATGCGTTTCTAGCTGCCCCTACAACACTGCCATATCAGTAATATGACATCAGTGACAGGCAACCAGCTGAAATGGACTGTTACAATAATTAATATACTTCTCTGGTTTGAGAATGTATGGAAACACTGCAGATAATGTGAGTGCACAATTAAACTGAAATTATAACAAAGGCTAAAGTGTTGTTAGACAGGTAACATATTACCACCTTAAATGACACTAAAATTGTGTCAATTAAAGTTCTACTGTTTAAATTATTTAAAAAATAAATTTCTTCAGAATATTTGGGTTTGGCCACAGTCATCGAAATGCAAAATGCAAAATATTGTGAGTTGTTCCAGAAGAGTCTCTTTCTCCCTCGTGTTTTAGCTACCTTACCATTTCAAACAAAAGCCAGCAGTAGGGACTCATGAGACAGGTAGGCGGGTGTTAAGTTCTACCCTGTGTTAAATGTCGTGAAAAAATAATTAAAGCGCAAGAGAGTCCATGAGACAGCAGAGTTTATATTATAATATTATTATAATATTATATAAATTAGTGAATCAATTACACCTAACTTGTGAAACTGATTGATATCAACTCTCTCCTGCAGACAACTGAAGCTTGATCTGTGGGGTACACTGATGAAATCACTGACAAATGATCCGATCAAAGTCTTACCCTTGCTATAACAGACAGCATTGGCTCAAAGGGACATTGTTCAATGATTACAATGAATGAGTTTCCCACATTAAACTGTGACTGTTTCCATTTGATCTACACTTTGAATTTCAATAATAAAAAGTACAAGGAGAATTGATTCTCATTTAGCAATGGCAAAGTTTTGTATTTGAAATGAAACGTCCATTTTCTGTGACCATGAACATGGAACCCAGTTACTGGCAGAAATGAGTATTCATCCAAATGCAATGTCAAGTACCCCGTATGGCCAGACTCCATATCCAGTGTACCACCGTTCAACAGAGCTTTTGCTCCTGTTCAAACAAACTTTGCCAATTCTGGAAACATACTGGATAGGCTTGTGTGTGCCATCAAACTATATTGCAAGTAATGTGGAGTTGTTCTTTAGCCTATAAATCACTTTAAAGCCTTTATATTTTTTGTGCCACCTATCACTGACTAAGTTTAGCATCTCTACCCTTTGAGGGATCACCATAGATTGAATGTAACCAGTTCTCAAACACTCTGCTGTATTGTTGGTAGGATAAATACAGGGTTAGCTGTTTTCGGCCGTCTTTCATTTGCTCTCTTCTTTCCACCCTCTGCTATCCCTGCCTCGTTTTGTTCCTTTTCCCATATAGCCTGGACTCAAATAAGTGTCCATGGCTTTTTATTCATGCTCATATTTCCCAGCTGGGACAGAAATAGGTGTTTTCCCTTCTTCCTGGTGGTGTGCATGCAGAATCTGCTGGGCAGATTTGAGGAGATGGCAGCCTTGCAGTGTTTTCTCATGGCAGGGTGCGGTCGGTTACACTGCCTCGCTCAAGCTCAGCAGCTCCTGAAGCAGACCCAGAGCACCTTGGCCACCCATACTCGGTTCTGCCCATATGCACACACACTCCCCACCACAGGATCAAGGTTCAGGGAAGCCAGATGACGGGGGTGCAGGGTTCAGTCTGACTCTGAGGGGAAACTTCATGCCCCTGGCCAATGAGGTTCAGACGTCCTACTCAGGATCAAAAGGGCTGCACAGCCAAGCACAGCAAATTACACAGGCTGGTCTGGAAGGTACCTGACCACGAACACACATACACAGGGGCACAAGACAACACTTCCACTGCCACTTTCACTCAGCATCCTTCTATACACAAATCTGTGCATCCTGGAACTATTTAATGGTTACAGAAATTATGCATAGTATAGGAACGGAGTAACCAAAAACCTACATGTATGTGTGTGTGTGTTTGCACGTACACCCACACTAAGTACACTCACTTTCTGGCAAGACTACTGAAACCACAAGTTAAGTTGCAGGATAAGGGAAATTTACACTGGGATATGAACACAATACAGCAGAATTTCCCTCCTGGGATTAATAAAGTATTTCTGATTCTAATTCTGATAATTGCAAACTAAGTGTGGACTCCTGCCAAGAGAGCTAAAAATCAACAACCACCCACAGAATGTTTAAGACAGAAAATCTTTAAAAATATCCTGGAATTACTGAAGGAAATATCACACTGAAGGTCCAAATTATAACTATAATTAATAGTTAAAGGCTTGAGCTGGTGTACACAACAAAACCTTTCAAAACAGACTGTGGGCTTATGATAAAAATAGCTTGGCAAATCATAGGTGTATAAACATACAGTTGGAGGGAACTTATTATATAGACAATCAAACCACATAGAGTTAATGGGGTCCAGTGTTTTTGCAGTTCACATACTGCAAAAAAAGTCTGCTTTTGGAATGTGTGCCTATGCATATTTTGTAGAATTATTGGAGATACCCTTGAAAAGTACACCTCAAACAATATGCTATTGCAATATGCTATAGTCCTGTTTTAAAGATATTAGAAGGACTGACAAAAATCATATCCGTAAATAATCTGTGCACTCAAAGGCAGTTAAGTAAGGTGGGAGCGCTTTGCCTTTCTTGTCCCAGCCTCTCAGTCGGACTTCTATCTCCTAAACATCTGTGATAAGGCTAAACTGGGCCATCTGCTCCAAGATAGCACAGGCAATAACCCTCTTTCTGATCCTGCTGCCACCGATTAGACATGTAGTCCACACAAACACTGTGCCTACTGCATTACTTATTACATTTCTTGTGCTGTCCCAGGCACTGTGAGAACCCAATTGAGCCAGTCATCTAAATGTTTCAAGTTAAGGTGGTTAAGGGGGCTTTTTGATGAAAAGATTATTGCAATCACTGCAATAAGAGTTCCTTCATGTACAGACACTACTCAGCTGAATGACTATAACCAAGATCTTCAGAACATCACTGACCAGATGTGTGCATTGTGAGTCTATTATAGGTATCTGGTTGATAAACCCCATACTTGAGTCTTGCTTTTGAAGGTCAGTGCAACCTGGCCCTGCTGTGCTAGAATTATCTGCTACAGTGCACACTGTCTAAACAACACTGACTAGAAAGAGCTAAACCTGATTCCATTACAACAGAACCTCCCACCTAGCTTAGACTGGTCACTGCTGCCTTCACATGTGTGTAAGCGTGCTCATGAATTTAGAACAGTTAGACATACAGCTTGACAACTCTAGCCACAAAAGTCTTCTTCTCAGTCAGAGCCTTTTCCTCCTACAACCACATGAAGCGGCCAAGCGGGAGTGGAATACATGATGTAGGAATAATCCCTGCCACGTCCAACAGCCCCACCACAGGCGCCGTACATGTGCATCTGCACAGCCAGGACTAGAAAACAGGCTTCACTGGCATACTGGTACCCAATGCTGGTAGCCAATGCTGGTACCCAATGTGCCACTCAACCCACTCAGCCAACTCAGTGGTGGGTGGTTCAAGGTGGTGAGTGTGTGCATTCGTGCACTAGTGTGTTTGATATAGTGGAAAAAGTGTGTAAAATGTATATTGTGGATCTGTCAGTTTAGGGATCAAATAGTCGTTTGCATCTTAGACGCTGCTCCAAGTTGATATAATACTTTGTCTGTTCTTTGTTCTTAATCCAGAGGAAGAACAAACAAGGACAGCCAGAACATGCAGAGAGAGTGTTGTATATTTGGACGCAGGAACTTTTTGATTTTTTTTTTCTTTTTTTACATAATTTATGTACTTACAAATTATTTGGACACTTGGACAAGAACTTGAATTATGACCTTAGTGAGCTTGCAGAGTTCTCCCTTGTGAACAGCTGTTGTTCAAGCAGAAAACTAATATGCATGTTTCATCCCTGGCAGGCAGTTCCATGTGAAATGATCAATAAATGCTCAGAAAAATTATATGCAACAAAGAGTCTAATTTTCAGTGGAGGAAAAAAAATGGTGCATGCAAATGAACTTCAGCTGCACTTAAAATAAGCGTGTACAATTTTAAAATTATTATATCTTCTCAAGATTGACAAATTCTATCTAAAGAGACTTACATCTGGTGACTAAAGACTGAACCTTAATTTTAAACTCTGATCACATCTAAAATGTCATGCTGGGTGTAATGCGAATGAGCTGACGTTCATTATTAGCATTGTGAAATTCTGAAACTGTAATTGATATGGAGTAGATACAGGCTGAAACCTAAAAAAATAGTCACAATGGACAGCTGAAAGTGATGAGGACTTATACTCACTATAATTTAATCACATCTCACTTCATTCTGTTAGTATTGTTGGTTAGTAAGCTGTGGTGGTGTGTGCTAACAATGGTTAAAATATTGTTTCTTGGGATGAACTCTCTCAAACGAAAGTAAGAGGAGCTGCACTCACTGGTTGTGTGCGAGGCAGCCTGGAGCCAGCGTGCTCTGGGAGTTTGGGGTACGCTGTAGACTGGTGAGCTCCAGCATGTCCACCTGTACGTCCGTCACATGACCAGGTAGGCGCTTCAGCATGGTTAGGATCTTCTCTGCCAGGTTGTCACCATGATGACCAACAGCACCTTAAAATCAAGAGACAAGGGATTTAAAACTGTCTATGAAAAATTAACCACAATATCAATATGTTCGTATGTACTACATTGCATGGTAGTTGTCATGTCCTTACATGTTGCAATTATATAAACTGATTTGATGACTAAGGGCAGTACAACGACATAGTAGTTAGCGCTGTTGCCCCACTATAAGAAGGTCGTGGGTTTGGTTCCCAACCTGGAGCCTTTCTGTGCAGAGTTTTCATGTTCTCCTTGTGTCTGCATGGGTTTCCTCCCACCATCCAAAGACATCATGTTTGGGTTAACTGGTGACTCTAAATTGTCTGTAGGTCTGAGTAAGAGTGTGTCTCCTGTCCTGTGATGGACTGGCAACCTGTCCAGGGTGCTGGAAATGGTTGGAGATTCAACTCCGCCCAGAGTGAGCTGGGATTAGCGGTGAATGAATGATTTGATGAATACTTCAGAGCCATCTGCTTACTGTTATTCCTTCATGTATCATGTTGTATTTGTAAATATGGAAAGTTGGATGTCGTGTGTACAAAATTGGCTTCAGGAGTAAGATTAAAAACATTAAAGTGAGACAATGAGAGGTGCACAGTTCAGCAAGTCCATTAATTTGTCAACAAAGGGAAAATGTATGTGCTGTCACACAGAGATGATCAGTCAATCATCTGTGTGACATCACACAAATGAACTGCCTCATTTTTCTATTGTTTTTCCAGCCCTGCACAATTCACATGAATGGCCTATTTCAAGATGAAAACAGCAATTTTCACAGAAAGGTGACACGTTTGTACCCTTGCTGAGAAACACACAAAATATAAAGAATGAAATAAAAACAAGCAAATTATTGCTCGTGATAGAACGTTTTGAAAACAGCACTGAGTGGACAGACTGACATACTGATTATTGACATGGTAAATGGATGGGTCAAGGGTCAAAACTAATCATTTTTAAAAGTGGGTGACCCACATCATAGCTATACTTATGCTACATGTTGATTTTTGCTGTGGTTATAATAAATATGAGACAGGGTTTTGATTGTCATGTGCTTACAAGGGTTCTGTGGCATACATAATTTGATACAATACAGTGCAGAGAACAGGAAGTTTTCACCTGTAAGGTCCATCGTCCTGTCCACAAAGATGATTGATGCTTTATTGGGAGCTGTTTTCCTTCGGTTTTTCGCTTGAGGGTGACTGGCCAGTTCCCCTGCTATGATGCGGCTCATGGGACCTACAGCAAAACTCTCTTCCCTGGTAGATGCAGCTTCAAACATTGCATTTAATGCTGAAGTCAAGGATTTTATCTCGATCTGCAGTTCAGCAGGAAGAGAGTGCATGTCTATGTCTACCAGGCTTCCAAATCTCTTCTTCTCTGATCGCTTTGCATTCAGGCTCTCTAGGTCAGGTTGAAGCAGAGGAAACAGATGGGAAAAAGTGGGTGTGAGAAGTAACTGTTGTGATACAGGGGCGAAGACTACTGGAACATGCATAACCTCAGCTGTGTAGTTCATGTTTCCCATCCACTCGCATAGCTTCTCCTCAAACTGCTCAAAAACAGGAGTTCCTTCCATCTCTGCCGTGACATTATTGGCGAGCAGGTGCACAGAGTGAGACACAGTGGTGAAGACAACACAGTACTGGAAGTGACTGAGCGATATGATGTCTTTAATGATGTCGACTGTTCTCCCCTTCAGCAAAGTGCTCACCACAAAAACGGCTTTAGGCTCATTCTCACCGCAGGCCTCGAAGCTGGAAAACTGCTTTAGATTTCTGGCTCCTGCCTCCATCAAGGCGGCTGCACCACCGCTCCAGTGGAGAGCCTCTGCACACTTGTCATCCATAAAAACAACTGCTTTCTTCGCCTTCGACAGCACCTTCTCCCACATCTGCAGTGGAAAGTGCATAAAATCCTCCGTCGTCAGCATTCTGGCAGCTGTCAATGTTAGCTAGGTGCAGCGGAATCAAATAAAAGCACATCCAAAGTGTCAAGGTTTTTCCAACTAAACACACGTCCTCTAAAGGTGACGTGGCTATGTAAAGTCGCATCATAAATACGTCACCCAAGCAGAAACATGTTGCTACGGCAACAAGCAGAAACCTCCGTAGAGAAAGTTGCTGCTCAGAAGCGCTAATGTAAAAAAATTATCGCTTCATTTGTTGATTTGATTTCAATATCCAGTCTCTTGACTTCACTCCCGTTTGTGTTTGAGGCGAAATTCAATATAGTTTCACTTCTTAAAATATGTAAGTATGCAAACGAGATGTCAAACATGTTTAATGTCAATCGTTAAGATCAACGCGTTTGGTTAATTTAGCTCACTGAAATGCCTCCAACGCTTTTACGACCATCTGTTTGAGGTTTACGTTTGTTTGCAATTAATAATTATAATTGTAAATATCTTTGTGGTTTGGCTTCAAAGTTGTCAATGAAACATTGACAGATGTGTATATGTATGTGTATATATATATATATATATACACACACATATACATATATATATATATATAGTCAGACAGCAGTCTCTGAGGATAGCAGTAATGAAAGGCAGAAATAAAATCCTACCTTCATGACAGCTTGAGTTTCAGAGTGGAATCGACTTTTTTAACTTCATAATTATTTTTGATGCTTCAATTTGTTTGTAAAACCCAGTGTTTGTCAGGTCATTAATTCATTGACAGTGAGTGTTGAACAAAATCAGCCTGAAATATGGATGCCATGCTCATCTCCACTCATAACTTTCTGCATTGCAGTAGTGAAGCATTCAGATACAACACACATTTCACAGTACAATAATAATGGCGATGGTTAAAGCTGCACAATGTGACAGCCCCGTTAGTTCTGCTTGAAATGTGTAGCCAGTCATTTGGAACATCAAGAAGTTTTCTGATCCTCATCAAATCTGCTGCCAGGCAAGCAGTGTGTGTGATCAGGAAAATCCAAACAGTAAGTCACAGTAAGCAATTGTAGTATACATCAAAGCTTTGGCAATGGTCATGTGTTTTTTTCTGATTTAAAGTGAATTTGCAAGTTGAGGATTACGGAGGATTACAGTTAACGGTTTACTTAAAGCCCTGATGTCTAATTAACCATAAGAGTAGAAACAAACATTTGCCCATAATTGTATTAGATGAGCTAAGTTTATTTTCTTCGTGATCAGACACTTACAACAAAAATAGGACATCACTATAGTATAAAGGTATGACTTTTCAAATGGCTATTGTTGTGTTTGCCTTTGTGTTCCACAGCAAAGGGCTATGGAACTTGCTTTATAAAGTACAATGCCATTCATCAAAGTATCTGTAAAAGATGCAACGTGGCCGTCGTCAATAAGTGTATGCTGACTGAAACACTCAAATAAAAAACTTCCCTCAGTGTATAAATTTATCTATCTATTTATAAGTTCTCATTATGTCTTGGGCATATTATTCTGTTCCCATGGTTGTCACAGCAGCTACTGGATAAAAGTTTGTTTCAACATGGAAATGGATATAATTATTTGAAGTGTTTCTTTTGTTTTGCGGGGTAATTTGGAAACTGTCCACATTAATCAAAACAGTGGAAATGACTGTGTTGATAAATACATTGATATTTGTGTAACCAGAGTGTAACAGTTTACTATCTATCTTATAACAAAACAATATAGTATATTTCATCTTTCTATTGTGTTTGTTTGCCAGTTGGCCTAGTCTGTCAAAATTGAACTTTGAGATATTTTCATTGCTTCCGTTGGTATATATATATATATATATATATATATATCTCACTCTTTCATGCGTTGGTACCATTTCAAATTAGGATATCAGCACCCAAGACACACAGTGTTTGTCTGTGTCCCCGTTATTGTAGGGATGATGGAGATACCTTTGTTGATTATGTATGTGCCTCTTGTTTTCTTGCAGCTCTGAGGATGCCTCAAGGCGTCTGAAAAATTTATGCCAAAAGGAGTACATATGCAGTTGGTAAGTGTGTGCTCTGGCAAACTTTCTAAAAATGACCCAGAAGACAAGATGGCACTTATGCAACATAAGAGCATACATAAAAACTCGAACAGCATTCAAACTCCAAAACTGCACAGTTATTGCTTGTTTTTATTGTTCAAGAAACATGCATTCAGCCTCATATAATTGTTGAATGCAGAGATTTGGATATTCTTGCTACTACTATAGATGATCTGAGTTTAAGAGCACATTCCTATAACCATCAGCGCCTCAGTAAATAAATCTGTTAATACTGTCTGTTTCAGACTTCTGTCAATTGATTTGATTTTAATTGATTCAATAAAGAAAACAGACATGGAAGCATTAGACAATGATCAAAGAATCCCATTACTGGACATAAATGTTGAGTCTTTGGAGGAAAAGTCATGGAGAAAAGCTGGTAAGTAGCAGCCTATAAATGTTGATTATTCTTTGTTTAGGGTTCTCTAAACTTGTTCATTGTGTCCGTATAGCCACTGATTCTACACATTTTTTTTACTGCACTGTGTTTTGGTTTTAGGTGCTGACATCTCAGATTACTTTAATTATGGCTTTGATGAGCATAGCTGGAATGCCTACTGTAAAAAACAGACACAGCTCTGTGCAGCTAGCAGACTATACAATAAAACCAGGGTAAGCCAAATATTATTCCTGCAATTTAGTCACCTTTTTAAAGCATGAGTCACAAATGATAGAATTCCTCAATTTTGATTTTAAATAGAGATGAATTATGAAGGGGCAGCACAACAGCACAGTGGTTAGCCCCTGTGACCCAGAAACAAATGTGATAGAAGATGAATGAATGAATGAATTATGAAGAGTTCTAATAACTTCTTGTTATTCATCTTAGCTCCAGAGGGGGCAATCTAAACATGGAAAAACAGAGTCCTGTTGTTCTTTTTCCTCATCAGGTACAGTTTACAGGTTGGTAACACAGTGGTTCCAATGTATTGTCATTGTCTGTATTCTCACAAGTCTACCCCACACCCCATGCCCTGAGATAGCTCTGAGCTCAAATGGCTGGAAAAGCTGGTTGTTTTAGTTTGTTTGTACACAATAATCAAGCTGATGATGCATTTTATCTTTGATACTAAGATGAGCTTAGCATATTAGGGATGTTCTGGCAAGGGATCTGAGAGTGTTGAGGAAAACACAGATTTGTCCATCTCTTATCAGTTGAAATTACATTCCATAGAACTATGAAAAACATACGGGTCACTGTGAAAGGATCTGCCCAAATGATTAATTGGACCACAACAACCCACTCCATAGTGAGCCTCACATTCATTTCAAGTTTTGTAATATTATTATCACCTCTTTGTACTTAAATATAATCAGAATTGCAATATAACTAAGTATATATACTCACGTGGTGTAGAGTACAATTTTGACTCTACATACACAACAGTATTTATATACACAATTTTCATTTGATGTAGCTGCTTGGTATGTATTAGTTAATAGACTATGGCTCATTGTTATAGATAATAGAATAAATAAATGTCTGGACCAGCCTCAAATTGTAACACCACTTACCTTAGATACACCAGTAATACTTCCATACTTTTAAGACCATTGAGAGTATTCACAAATAATGCAGTATTTCTATGTCGCTGCATTGTTACATGCTATTGAATACATATCAGTGATTCTTCAAAACAACCAAAATAACTGCATTGGATTAATGTATGTACATAGCAACAGAATTTATTGTATGTTTTCTATGCATATGTAAAGTCAGTGTATGAAGGATCCATGAATAGAATTTGTTCAATGCTATGGAGATTGTAAAGCACCTAGAGGCAAATTTGTTGGGATATATGAAATGACTATAAAACATATGAAATGACAGTAACATAGACAAATAGAAATCTGATTCATCCAAATGGGCAAGTGCTGTGATGTGCCTCTGTTTCTAGTCTGTTTAAATTGAAAGCTTTATAGAGGAAGCATTGAGAAACAGAATAGGCTGAAGCCTGTGGGAGATATTTAAAGCCCATTTAAAGTCTCCCATATATTCTGTTTACGTTCATGAGCAGATGCTTCTCATGTTAGTTAATATACAGGACCATCCAGTCCCAGAATGCATTTTACTTCTATTTATAAACCAGGTGCTTTAGCCTTTGAGTGTTTTGCCCATGTAGGCAAAAACACTATATCTTTGCCCTAACTTCCTTCCCATTAGTTGAACTGTTGATGAGAATGCCCCTTGAAGGTCCTGACTGTCAGCGAAGGCTGCTTGATTAAAGATCCTACCCTTGATGAGGCTTCCCTCCATCGGCAAGGTTGTCCTTCAGAATCAGAAGAATCAGAAGCCTTTATTGTCATTGTATGGTGCCACACAAGGAAATTAATGGAAAAACTCAGTTGATGCATTTAAACCTAAAAACAATAATAATTTAAAATACAGTTAGAAAAAACTGAGTGCAAATTTGCAGTCAGTATTGCACAAGCGTTCTTAAAGTAGTGCAGAGTAAGTGCAGATATAAACATCATTCGATATGAGGGGAGGTCACGCGGATCTCAGTACTGTGTGGCATCTCTGCTTCATAACAGAACTAGGGTGCCAAAGCATGCCAGAAACATACAACCACTCTATCCTCCAATTTAGGGTTTCAAATACTTGTTTAAAGAAGGAGTGTGATATTTGCCACTGTTGCTGTCTGCCATCTACTGTATCTGACTTTTGAATTTCAATTGAAATTTAATCCAAATTATTTTGCATTCTTATTGACTCAAAATATAATCTCTGTTCCTGTTCTACAAAGAGTTTAGGTGAGTAAAGGAGATGTTAAGAAGCTTAAATTACCTCCTGACTGAGATACCATTAGATGCAGTTGTGATTCCTTTTTTCTGTATGTTTTTCTCTCCTGTTGATTAAATCCTAGTGACAGAAAGGGGTTAGTGTCCCATCTGAGTGTGTGTGTGTGTTGGTGTGCATGTGTGTGTACATGCTGCCGGGGTGGGGGGTCTAAATGCTGTGTAGCGCTGTCTTGTGAAGAAAGCAAGATGACCCAGATAAGGACATTTAATGCGTTAATGGACCATGGGGGCTTGTACCATGGACATGGGTGTGACATCAGGACAAACTCGTGTTGTTTTTAAAATTTTCTATATCTATAACCAACAACAGCAATTCATTTACAAGCATTATTTAAGGTGAATATAGGCCAGCATAAGCATTTAGTTTAGCTTGTGTGTCGTGTTGTGACTATCGTATTACCTGTTCAACAGAAAATCAAGTTCAATCATTGATCCTACTGGAAGACGGCCTGGATCCGACAGCACAGGGGTAGGGACCCTTTGCCTTTGCAATGAAGGAAACAATATGCAGGCTGCGTGCATATGTGTGGGTGAGTGAGTGAGATACAAAGAGAGCCATTGAAGTCATTAATACTTACGTTTACTTTGCAGGTGGGAACTATGATGTCACCTGAGGAGGGTACAATTACCTCTTATAATCTGAGTCCTGAGCCTGATTTCAGTTCTTTCTTCAAATCTTCAATGTCATGCAAGTCCTCACAGCACAGGAAACAACCAACACACTTAGTGTACTGATATACATAGGCATTCACAAAAACCCTCGACTTAATTAGCAAATATCTATCCTCCATTTTGCCTGTCACTATATTTATGATTATGAACAGAAGGGCTGTCTTTTAAGAGTGAGGGGGAGTAGATTTAAGTGCAATACAGAGATTTCAGGTGGAAAGGGTCCCAGGAGGACCCCCCGTGGGTCACATCACACATCATGCAGCTGCACAAATGACTAACGGCAAGCTGGCCATGTGTGTTTGGAAAAGCTGCAACACATGTCATAATAAATAATCATGCAGAGTTGAAGAAAAAAGGTTAAAACTGGTGTGTATGTGTGTGTGTGTGTGTGTGTTTGTGTGCATGTGTTAGGGCTCTATTCAACTCATAATTTGCCAGCCGGATCAGATTTGGCTGTTTAATATAAAGTTGCATTAAGACTATCTGGCAATCAGAAAATCTGTTGTCATAGTCAAATGCAACAGAGTCATGGGAACATATTTTTGAACATTTAAAAATCAATAAAAAGACAATTGCATATGGTCCAAGATTTGAATTGTGGCCTATTTGAATTGCAGCTATATGATGTCACCCTACCACCTTTCCATGCCTATCTTTATTAAAGCCTTTCTTTACTGGCAACAGAGAAGTATGGACACATTTCCTATTCATTTGAATGGGAAAGTGTGTCCAAACCTTTGAGTGGTACTGTATGCCTTCTTGCAGCCAGTTGCCGGCAGAACATCCAGGTGTGAGTCTTATCAATGCATCCTGATGGTCTTTGTAGTGATTCAGACAGAAATCCAGGAAGGCTCCCTGGTTTGAGCACACAGCTGAGCATATGTCATATCTTCATCTTCAAAGGTTCAAAAATAGAACCACAGGCTTAGGCCCATTCTTGCCCCTCACACACCCCCTGCAAGCCCTTATACTGCCAAACAAACCCGTGCCAGAGCGGGTAATACAACCAAAACATCAAACATCCTGTGGACTGCAGCTTTGAAGTGTATTTGTCTAGATTTTATACCAGCCATTCCTCCTTCTGTAAGTCATAGGCCCTGCCTCTTTTGGTGATGCAAATAATTAACTTGAAAAAAATAGTTGCTTGTAAGAAAAGAGTGCTGGGCCAGCAGATTCTGGCAAAGGAAGTGCTACGCAGGCTGACCTAAAGGAATGGAGCAGGGGGAAAGTAACTGCTTTTACTTATTTATCTGGGAGGTCATATTAGATATTAAGTATGTATAGTCGAAGCAGAATTTGTAGTGGGATTATATCATAGCATTACTGCAAGGTTGTACCTGTCATCTGTCAGTGCAGCACAGCGCACAGTGAAGATGAGTCTGCTGCTGCTGTGCACTGCAGCAAATGCCCTCCACAGCTGGTTAGTAGGTCACTACGGTAAATGTAGAAGCACAGTTTGTATGTGAGTGTCCTTTCCTGTGGCATTGTTCCATTTACATCATATCATCCGTCATAGCTGACCTGTCTGACCATGACCACACTGTTAGTGTTAGTTCTCCAACTTCAACAGCCTTTATTATTGCAGGGACTATCTGAATTGAATAGGGTTATATCAGTGCTCACACATCTTAGAAGTAAATTTAAAAAGTTAATGTACATTCCAAGCTTTTTTAATTTGAGTTGAGTTTTTTGGGGGGGGCTGCATGACAGCATAGTGGTTCGCACTGTTGCCTCACAATAAGAAGGTTGTGAGTTCAGTTCCTGGCCTGGGGCCTTTCTATGTTGAGTTTGCATGTTCTCCTCGTGCTTGCATGGGTTTCCTCCCACCATCCAAAGGACATATTTGGGTTAATTGGTGACTCTAAATTGTCTGCAAGTGTGAGTGGTTGTTGGCCAGGTGATGGACTGGTTACCTGTCCAGGGTGGACCCCGCCCTTTCCCAGAGATAGCTGGGATTGGCTCCAGCGCCCCCCACAACCTGGAAAGGGATAAATTGTTAAAGAGGAATGAATTCTCTTTTTTGTTTTTAACTGATAACTTCAAAAGTCTGCAGTTGCAAAATCCAGTTTTTAGTTTCAGGAAGCACATAACCAGCAAAATATGACACATTTTTTTTGTTGTGGTAGTGGCAAGAATAGTTGTGCACATCTGTTTGTGCGTATTTCTGTATTTGAGAGTCCAGAAAGCAGTAGCTCTTACCTAAGGAAAGAAACCTCAGGTCTCTACTGTTGCTTGGAATGGCAGCATGTGGTCAGATGTGAAATATCAGCTGCATCTAAATCCCTCCAGCCTGTTGCTTTGTGAAATATTAGCACAACAGAGAAAGCCACGCAAGCATAATTGCCGACCATTAGCTCTCAGCCATTAGCTCTCTCATATGCTGCCAAGCATGGAATGCCAGCCCTCAAACACTCACTTGAGAACGCCACAGGTAGAAACATTTACTTACTCACGCTAACATCAATGTCATGAGTCTGGACAAACTGACACTCGTTGTACGTACATATGCATGTTTGTTCCTGCAGTTTGCACTTCGGGGGTATTCATTATCACTGTCTGAATCACTTTTAAAACATAACTACTATTACCAGTTTGGTCAGTATCGTTTGATCCCATGAAGCTGCGTTGTGTACTGCAATGACTTCACCTGCTGTAATGAGTCCTCAAATTAGGTAACTGCAACACATTTCAGATGAATCATACTTTTTCTTTTTGTCAGTTTATTTCAACAGGAATCACCTGGAGGGCTTGAGCACAGCACTGCACTCTATCAAACTGTTAGAAGTCAATGTGTGTATTTGTTTGTCTTCCCTTGGGTGTCAAGGTGTCTAAGGTATCAAAGGCCTTGCTGGGGCAGTCCTCCATGGTGAGCAGTTCAAGCCCTTTACAATCTGTGGGACTTCTATTTGAAAAGGAAGGAACATGTTCCACGTTTCACTTTAAAAACAGAGAAGCCTGGTGTTTTCGTATCGAAGTTTCAACTTCCAACAGATCTTGTGATTATTCTTTCTGTTTTAACTGCTTTTTGGATTCCTTACGTTGTTGAAAATTGCTCTGAGCTATTCTCTTGTTGCTGTTCTTTCTAGAAGTTAGGGATGGTATCCAGATGTGGATGTGTGTTTGTAACTTGGCTCCTCAGAGGAAAATGTGTATGTGTGTGTGTGTGCATGTACTTGGCGCAGCTTGTGTGATTTCGAACTGATTGTGTTGCACAGTCACGTAAAATGCAACCATTATGAGAATCGTGACCATTAAGTCTGCAGCTAAGCATTTGATCTGTTCTGTTTTACTGTTGGATGAAAATCCAGTCAGACATTCTACATTTTCTCCCTCTGACATTTTGAGGCTTATCTAATTTCTCTACCTTAAAAGGGGCCGTACATATGCAATTATTGCATTATGTTATTGCATATACCAGTGCTGTTTTTCAGTTTATGGCTTATATTGCTCTCACTTGGTCCATTCATATTAATACTCCATCTGACTTTTGCTTTATCCCTGTATGAGCTTTTACCCTTTATGTATCACAGTTTTTTAGTCGAATAGCTACCATTCCAAAAGGCTTCTGAATTGTGACCTTTTAATTCTTCACAGAGTTAAGACAAAAGCAAAAGCAAAAGATCGAAGCCTTTGTGTAACCTTCACATTAACAATGTTGCACCAACAGCTCAGTTGGATTTTTGCTCAGTCTGTCCTACATTCGAGGTGGCATGGTTGTGTGAGGGTTAGTACTGTCACCTCATAACAAGAAGGATCTGAGTCCAAGCCAAAGTTTGTGGTCTATTTCTATGTACTTGCATAGGTTCCCTCCAGTCGCTCTGGTCTCCTCCCATAGCAAGACATACACGTTATATTAGTCGGTCACTTTAAATTTCCCATTGGCACAACTTTGAGCATAGATGGTTGTGTATTTATATACAGCACCGGCCCAATGGTTGGCCACATTTTCCTATTCATTTAAATGAGAAAGTGTCCCAATGTTTGACTGGTACTGTATGTGATTCCTGCATAGACTGACAACCTGTCGAGTGTGTACCCTGTCCCTGCTTGGAATGGCTCCATTTTATGGACATGTTGCACAAAGACAGAATTTGCAGTTTGTTGGTTTGACTAAACAAGGAGTACTCTGTTATCACTGTACTAAAAAGAAAAAAAATGTCTGATAGAACCAAATAGATTTTTTATGTGGCTGATTTGTACTTACTCCCTCCCGAAGGTAACAGCAGAGTTGAGTGTCAAATGACTTAATTATCTATGTACTGCTGTACACAGAGCATTAAGAAATTCCAAACTGGGAACAAGACAAGGGGAGGAAGGAAAGATCCCATGAAGTGATTTCCCCACAATCCAAACATTGCAACATCCCATGCTGCTATGAAGCATTTGTTGCTTGATTGTATTTTCATTCCTTTGCAAGCAAATTTGTGAAAGGATTCTGCAAAGATCATGTGCATCAACGCAAAAGCTTTACCTCGCTAAGATGAAGGGGGATATCTAGCCATTCTAATACAACATCCAGTTTTTGTCCATACAAGAAAAGTCATCACAGATGATGTGACAACACAAGATCTTTTTTTTTTTTTTTTTTAAATAGGTTTACAATTCCAGCTTGGGTGTTGCAACATTATTTGGGAAACTAAGTTGATTGTGAAGGCCTTTTCTTTCTGTCCATGCAGCTTCCCTTTACCAAACAGGATCTCCTCTTCACTCTTTGGACAGGTGAGCCCATGATTTGAGAGTGGTAACACAGAGCTGTATATGTATTGGCAGAGGAGCAGGAGCAGGAAAAACTGCAGGTGGAATGGAGTGTGTCAGGAAAACAGAACACTTCTTTTTAGTGAGGCTTTACTCAGGTGCAAGCATATGCACACAAACTCAGCAAAAATGTGGGATGAAAAGGTGAAAGCTTTTGTAGAGAATGAACTATGAGATCATCAATAAAAGCCTGAGTCAGTGCTGAACATTTAAAACTAAATAATTGCTTTTGGAAACAGTTGCTTAATTTCTGAGGCTGTCAGACTTAGTGGCTCTCAGTTAACATCAAAGCAGAAATTGTATAAGTTTTTAGATGTTATTGTGTTTCATTCTGTGCTGGAACTGTTACCAGTGCGCACTGTCCTCTCTTGCTTATTTTGCAACTGAACCTATTGCCAAATAAGGCAGAAAACAAGCAGCAAACTAGCTTTTGCCTCCTGTGTCTTGTTTATAACTATTCACGGCATCCCTCACTCCCTTCTTCTAATCTATGTCACAACCTATCTGCAGACTCCCACATTTTTGCTCCAATTTAAACTATTTAGATCTCATGTGGGCCACTTTGAACCTCACTTTTTACCGCTGACATTGTTTCAATTGGATGTTGCCTGTGCCCAGCATGTCTCAATCCATCTCTGTTTGTCTGTCTCTTCAGCTTCCTTCCCTTCATCTATTTTTTTCTCTCCTAATATTCAATGTCTACGTTTGCCTGAATTCACTCTGTACTCTCTCCTAAAAGATGGCTTTTCTCACATCACAGTCCATCAGCCAATTCCTCACAGCCTTCAGGGACTTAGTGTTCCTATGAACTCTGCCAGCCATGTTCCGCACACTTTATGATTCATTTCCTTTTCAACTTCTCCAAGACACACATGTGCAGTGTCCACACAGACAGTCCCTGCCTCACTTTGTAGCTCAGCCACTTCCTTGGGTGTGTAAAACGTAATTACTCCGGATTCTCCATCAGACAGATACCAAACCATTCACAACACATTTACAGAAACGTTCACTGTCCTCAAAATAGTTATCGGCACTGCTGCCTTACTGGCAGCATGATGTCCGGGGTCATCAGGGATGATGATGGCCCTGGCAGTGTGGACGGCCAAAGGCCCTTAGGCCTCCTGACTTCCATATTTCTTATTAAGAAAAGAGCATTTCATGGGTAGTTATCGTGCTACTCGACATTCATGTTTTTCAGTCTTTTGAACTCTCACATCAGCTCACGTAGATGTGTTTTACAGAATTTTTCAGTGAAGAGATACGTGAAGTTTTAACAGTTGGAAATAACTGTCATTGCAGACAACATGAATTTAGTTGACGCAATTATGTTCTTTGCCTCAATGGAAAGTCTAGTCAACAACAGAAATTCCCTTAACAGTCTAATATTGAGGCTCAAAGTTGCAAAGAATGGCAAACTATGAGCATATTGAAACACAGCAAGAGTTAATTTTAACTACTTCCCTCCAATTATAATGTATGATTTGATTTATTTGGCTTTTCATTTGATTGTTTTATTTGTGGTATAATATTTATAATATTTCCTTATGGCCTACACTTTTAATCTGTTCTATCACTAAAAATGCCCTAGAAGACCCTTTTAGGTAGAAGATCAATAGAGCAATATGGATCATGATCATGCCTAGAAAAATTGTTAGATTTACATCAACTATGCATCACAAATAAGACACATTCTCAAAAGGAGCAGCAAAGGACCACAAGGTCTGAGAACTGAGCAGTGCAGAGTACCTTGATGAGCCATTATTATTCCACTGTCAGGCTTTCACTAGCCGTCACATACTCACGCTTCCATTCACTCAATCAGTCTCCATTCACAAAGCAGCCTCTCTACAGCTCAGTGTCTGTATAACACCAAAAAACATTCAAGAGAGAACTGGCCAGGCCAGTGCTGATGTAACATACTGAGTGAAAGACCTGGTTACTCTGGTTTTTATGGCATACTATGTTTGGACTTACAAATGATGGGAGGCAGATCATTTGGATGAGCTTCACACATATACACAAGTGCACCTTCAGCCCACTCGGAAGTTTTTAAACTCAAAGCGGGTGTGAGTGTAAGACACATGAACAGGCAGATCCAGATAGATCCAGATCAGTAATATGCCTTCCATCCGTTCCTCATGGGTTTGTGAGCTTGTGCTGCATCTTGACAATGAGCCATCACTTCAAACACTTGGAGAACAGCTGTCCATTTGAAAAAATGGCTTTGATGTTATTATAGACCTGTCCACTCCATTTTTTCTCTTCATTGATTAATCTATATTTACATTTACTTTTCCTTTCCCTGTTTGGTGGTGTCAGACTGAATGACCGATGAAGTGTTATAGCTGAATGCATTCAGCGGGAAATGGTTACCAGCAGAGATACTATTTTACTATCTTTAAAACATTGGATTATGTCACCATTTTCATTCCCATCGCATAAAGTCAAGACTGAAAATATTGACATTTAAGTATAGACTTTGATGGATTGTTATCTAAGTGCAAATGCATGATTGACATAATCATTCCGTTTGAATTCTTTTCAGTGGACAAGCTAAAGGATTTGATGATCCGTCATCTTCACCATACCCATCTTCATCAGGTAGAAATGTTTTTTCTTAAGTCCACTATATAGGGTTTCTAAACAGCTTCAGCTTGTGTGTAATGATGCATGTTGCTCCTAGATATGGTACTAGTTTAGTAGATTCCTCCAGTGGAGTCAGACATTCTAAATCTAATACAAAACATCTCCCTACCATACTTCTTAATGGACTGGGCTATCAGAAAACCCGAGTATTTCAATAGTACGAAGGAAATCTATGATTTGTCCTACTTGTGGACCTCTTTCACAGACCAATACACATTATTGTCTTATGATGGTTTGCTTTCACTGTTTCAATCAGATGATGCAAAGCTATGTAATTCTTTATTTTCAATGGAAAATACTTGCTGTACCTGTCCTATATATTCTGTTTGAGGCTTCAGTTTGTGTGTAAAAATGCTGTTTGAAAGAATGTTACAGTGCTGCTCTGTAAAAGTTTCATTAATCTTGCATAGCATGTTTTTCACAGGAAAATAACAGCATAAATTTCCATGGTGATGATGAAATACACAGAGTAAATTAAACTGATGAAGTTGCCAGCCCTCTCTGGTTATCCCCAGCTACATGTCACGCATAGCTCTGTTCTCTCTCATAGGTGTATCATCTTTAATCCCAGGGAATCTCACCTGCAGCGCTGCAGTGCTTAACACTGCCAAACCCTCGGATTATATGGCAAGGAGTGACAAGGACAGGGACAGAACCAGAGTGCGTGACAGTAAAAAAGAAAGTGAGAGTTGTTTCTTTTTACTCAACAGGTGGGTCTTAGATACTTAAAGTTATTAATACTAATCAATCCATAGGTCAGTTTATTTAATGCATCTTATTCTCATGTCTACTTCCATTTTGTGTATGGTGACAAAGAACTGAGCAGCCTCCCTCTGCAGTGGTTAAATATAAACATCTACTGAGCAGCTGTGGCCTTCTGCATTAGATCCTATATAGTATATATATCCAGTCAGAGTTTTCTTTTCAGTATGTGTGTGTTTATAGCTTGCCTTTCTATTTCAGTCAGTCACAACAGTCTGATTACCAAGTTGCCAGAGCTGGATAATATCTCAGCATGACTAAATAGTCTGTCTAAACATATAGACCAGTGTTAATCTCTGTGATGCTGTAAAATCAAACTCAACAAATTTGTATGAGTTTTTCAGTATGACGAGTTCTGAATAGGTGGCATTTTCCTCATAACTCCAGCTGATAGGTATAATATAAACAGCTGTGACTGTTGTGAGAGAATGTACAGCTGTTGTGAAGAAAAAGACTAATGTGACAGAAATAAAGACAATTGCAAGGCCTGGATAAATTACTGGAGCTTGGCCTGTTCTTTCCAGTGTCTTGTGGTTGATAAGAGCCAATCTGATTTCCACTCCAATTTACAGATTGTAGCCTACTACCCTACTGTCATAATGACAGCCAGTGTGTTGCCAAGCTAAATTGTGCCCTACATTTCTCCTGCACACTCTGTGTTGACCAGTAGCTACTTGTATATTTAATTATTATTAACTTAGGCAACTGCCCACTGTTGCAAATCTCTCCTCCTCCTTCTGAGGGACCTAGGACTTGTAGACTTAGTGCAATATGACAGAGTGACTATGACATCTCACTGTGACAGAGTATTCCTTGCTAACACATTTACATGTGAAGTACAAGATACAGGATATTCTTGCCATTGCCCTTGATGAAGGAACTGGCCTCATTTCAGGATTGGGAGTCATTCAGTAGCCTACTTATTGGTCCTAAATAGTTAGAACTAATAATATATGCAATGCAACTGAAATTTAGACGCAAATATAATAATTCAGGCAGGACCTCTTAAATCAAAATCGATTAATTAAATCAATCACAAATTTAATATTTGACATCGTAGCTCTGTTGTGGGGCCTCACATTTCATATACATAGGAAAGGCTAGGTCAGCTGGCCAAGGGTGGGACTGACATGCTGATCAGCTGATGTGGGCAGGTCTAGTTTGATGGGCCTGCGAACCAGAGTATAGTGCAGCCTGACTACATAGCTTGCCTGAACTAAAGCCATGCTCCATTTTTACGACCTGTGTTTGTAGTTACAAAGGCTGAACCGCTTTCAACAAGGAATTCTGATGTGAAATAATATTGGTGCTGTTAATTAACTTCCATGAACATAAGTGCAAAATAGCAAAAAGGACAAGCTGAAGAGGCTTTTTCTTTTCCTGTATTTGTGGGCTTTAAATGCCTGGATTCTGGTTTGTTCATGGTGCTCAGAACAGTCCAGGTCAAATGAGGACAGCTGGACATGGGGAGAGCTGAGAAGCTGTAAGCTAGCTGCAGAAGATTGAAATTACAGGAATCACATGTGCGTGACAGACACATGGGAGGATTGTCTTTCTTTGTATTGATTTCTTGTAATGTCTCTGTCACAAATGACTATTTCTGATTTCAATGTGTACTGCTCACACCTTCTGGGCTCTGATGATGTAATGAGCCTACATTCAGGTCGCATGATTACACTATGCATCTCACACACACACACTCACATGTGCAGCCTACGTGTTTTCTGTTACATTGATTTATGATTCTGCTCGAGAGTATTTTTAGACTGTTACTGGAGGAATTCATTGTTAGAATGTGTGGGTAGTATGAAAATCATAAACAGATTGAGCCTTCCATGGTTGTTTGCTGGCCAGCCATGTTATTCATTTGGCTGTGAATGTTGAGTACTACTATGGATTTGTGCTACTGATGAAGGAACTGTGCTTGATAGCTTACATGTCCTGTGCTGAGTCATTGTGGCAGGTGAGCCCCCAGGCAGAGTATCAGCTGTGGTTGTCACTGCGTGCATTGGATTTACTGCCACTATTAATTGATTCAATCAGCCGAACACTTGCATTTTCTGCCTTATCCAAAGGGACCGATACACTGTGTGTTTTCACCCCCACTCTTCTGCCTCCTGAAAGGAGCGCAGGCTATGTAGATGACTGGCCATTTGGTGAACAGTTGTCCGCACCAAATTCTAGGTCTTATCATTAGCAGTAAATGAAACCTTAGTATTTTTCTCTGGTTGACACACTTGCATAAACCAATGGGAGGACACAATAACAACTTTTTCTTGGCCTATTTCAATCCACAAAGCGTTGTAAATGTAATTTAAATCCCCGATGGTTGTTTCGATAATTGGTTGACAAGAGTTTCCATATATAGCCCAGTGAGTTTATTGAAAAGGAAGTGGGGAGACCCCAGCATGATGAGGAGATAAAAACAATCATTGATATTCAGCTTAAACTCACACTGCAAATGCTCTGAGGTTTATTTTGTTGTTAAACAGTGGTTTATCTGACCCCAAGCATGCAAATTTGAGCTTTGATATTTCAGAACACTAATTACATTGCAATAGCATTTTACAACCTCAAACAAAGGTGGCCCAGTCCATGAAGCCAAAATAAATTAGCATTAATGCACAATAGCATGATTTCCTTTCTTAACAGTATGCAGTTGGAATTGAAACAGGTTTCAAAAGTCTTGCATGCCATTTTGAAAAAGCTAAAGCAAAGTTGTATCCTCCATTCAACTTTGATGTCTTGTGATGGGGAAGAATCACACCATTTCCTTTCCAGTTAGACATTAAAGAGGACTAGCTTGATACAAATTGCCAGTTCCATTCTGCCATTGGCAAAAAGGGGTACAGTACAGTAAAACCTGCCATTTACTTGATGATTTTCCACAGCTGCTTTTGTATCTGATGCCACTTTTATCCTGGCTTCAGGGTTTGTCTTTGGGCCCGAACATTCTTCCTTATCCATCTGTTTTTTATTTTTCCCCTCTACCCAACTTTTTTAGTGCTAAATGTGACACTTATTGCCATGCGCCCAAACTTAATGCATGAAGCTTGTCCTTGTGGAGAAAGAAAACCTACTGTCTGTCTGCATTCTTAAATATACAACATCACTGCCATACTATCCTTTGCATTTGGTCCTGTTTTCCTTGCCACTGAGACCAAGCAAGTGGTGACATGAAAATGTAAACATCATGTATGATCATCTCATGGGGTATAGCGGGGTGCTCTTGCAGGGGGGAGTGGGATTCTCTTGTAGGTACCTCCCACTTCTTCCAGAACAGTTCCAGAGGCCCCTGTAAATCTCTAACCCTAACCCATACCGCAGCTCAAACAGGGAGAAACCGGTTGAGGCCTGGGGAACCTCTCGGTAGGCGAAGAGCAGAAACGGCAGCCAGCGATCCCAGTCCTTGCCCGTGTCACAAACTTCCACAACATCTTCTTCAGCATCTAGTTGAACCTTTCAACCAGACCATCAGTCTGTGGGTGGTATGGCAGAGATGCCCAGTTGCATTTGGAAGAGCTGCATCAGTCTGGAGGTGAAGTTGGTCCCCTGGTCTGTCCCACTCTGGAAAACAGCTGGGCCAGAGCACACAGAACAGTGGAAGCAGTGACTGTGCGTAGGTGAAAGGCCTCTGGGAAACAAGTGGCATAGTCACACACGACCAGGATGTTCTGGTGACCACTGCTGATTTCCCCAGAGGGCCCACAATGTCAATGGCAATTCAGCAAAAGGGAGTGGAGGTGACTGGTAGTGGATGCAGAAAAACACGGTCAGACTTGTGGAGAGTGCATGCGGTGCAATACTTATGAATGTCAGTGTACATGGATGGCCAATAAAAGTTTGAACTGACATGGAGATAACATTTGTGATGACTGAAGCGGCTGCACCATGGGAGTGTGTGTGCGCAGTGCATGACAAGCGATCTACAACTACCAGGGCCTACAAAGCATCGGTGATCATCCTCAACTATGTACAGTACATCATGATCAGCAATGAGGAGCAAACTCTCTCCTTGTGTTGACCTTAGCTGCTTCTCAAAGTGGCGTTAGTGACAGGATTTTCTTGGCCCCTTAGTGCCACCCTCACAGACTACTGTTAAGAGGACACCGGCTTTTGTCTGGGCTCGAATGATCACAGGACAAGAAACATTCACATTTACATTTACTTCCCCTGTCTCCCCAGTCTCCGTTTTCCCCCAGCCTTTCTTTCACATGCAGAGAGTCCATCAATACAGGTAAGTCCCACCCCAGGATGGCATCAACTGGCAAGTTCTGTACCACCCCAACCATCAACAGCTTTGGGGTAAGGATGCTTATCCCCATGAACGCACAAAATGTCTGCTGTAATCCACACTGCCCACTGGCACCAGAGTGCGCTTAACCAGGGACATAAAACTTCCAGTGTCCAACAGAGCAGTAACCTGCTGACCATTGACAGTTACAGTTGCGCTGAACTCTTGCATCACTATCCCCGGTGGACCCCCTCCCCATTTAGTTTGGGGTGCATAGCAGGCACCTGTGACCTTAGTTTTGCGTATTGGACACACAGAAGCTCTGTGGCCTGGCTGCTGGCAGCAGAAACAAACCAAGTCCTTACCCGACTCGCGCTGGTTTGGGGCAATGCTGCTGGCACCTGGAACCTCCCGGCTGGTCTTGCTCCTGGCCAGCTTGGGCAGGGGTGGCCGGAATAACGGTCGTGGCACTGTATTGGTAGGGTGGGTAGCTAGACCTCCTCTCCGAGCATTGAGATACTGCAGAGCCAACTTGGCTGCCATCTGCCCCTCCGCCGGCTCATGCCCAGGTCCTCACCTCACTAGGAAGAACTCGCAGTAGCTGCTCCAGGATAATGGCCTCACCAACCTCGTCCTTGGTGTGCTGCTCTGGCTGAATCCAGCACCAGTAGAGGCCCTTCATGTTTTGGAAATGCGTTCAAAACGCAACAGATAATTTTCAGTGTCCTCACACATCTGATATGGTGGAATTTTTGGCTCTGTAAAATGCCTCCATTCTGGCCTTGGTGGCTTGGGCTGCTACTGAAGTCCTGGACCCGGACAACCGATGATGGTATACTTTGGTGGCCACGCCGAGGTGCTGGCGGTGGTAGATCAAGTCTGCGACTGGCTGCAGTGAGTGTTCTTGGGGTTGTAGCAGGTGGCCGATTTGGAGTAGGCGGTGCTTGGACCAGAGGTGACCACCTGATGAGTAAGTAGAAGAGAGGTCCTCAGGCCGCGTTACTCTGCCAACAGCCTCTCCTCTCTCCTTTGCTGTGCTGTCAAAAAGTCTCTTATCATGGACACCAGTTTTTCCCCAAGTCCATCTGTCATTGCTGTGGCCTCCTCCTCCTGCACTGTCTCCCACACTCCCTCTGCACTGGTGGCTGCCCGTTCATCCTCCTCTTCCTGCTGCTGCTGCAGCCTTCTTTGCCGGGACTTCAGTCCTGTGCATCGTGGAAGTAAGATTGCTTTTTTTCCAACCAGCCATCCTGCTTTTAATACCATATGTAGCGGGGTTCTCTTAGCACCTTTCAAAAATCAGGGACAGACTCCAAAGAGAAAAAACCCACAGCCAAATACAGGTGAATCCAAGATATTGCCTCCTCTGCAACCAAACCAGACTACCCTACCTGAGCTGAAACCGCACCTTATAAACCTGAAGCCACTCCCCCCAGGCATAATAATACAGAGAAAAATACAATACATTCAGCCTTTCTTCAAATGAAGCATCAACCTCCCAGAATACATAAACACAATAAACATGGAATAATTACATACTCTAAAATATTTACTTAAAACCCTAAAGCAGACACATCTATAGAAAACTAATAGATTGGAGGAAAAAAATCACAGCTACGTGAGTCGCGTGACCAGAGAAACTCGCGATGCTCCATTTATACCGGAAGAAAAGGGCGGTCCGATTTGGCCAATTCAAGAGTCCCGGAGTCCCGAGGCAAACCTTCCACACCTCTTTGTCCGGTAAGTCGGTGTTCATGTATGCATAAAAGAAAAGCAGAGAACTAAGTGTGCATCCTTGACTGCGCTTCTAAACAGCGGGGAAAGAGGGAAAATGGAGAGATGCGCAAGTCCTTTGTTGAGACAGAAAGGTCGCGGGTAGTGGGCATTATTTATGTGTGTGCGCACTGCCGCTGTCAGTGATGGGTCCGCTCCATCACATGGGGGTGAACTTTACTTCCACTTAATGCTGCTATCTTATTTGCTTAGGTATCGCTTCAGTTGTATTGGTTCAATTTAATGGTGTCAGAGCTATGCTGTATGTTGTGTTTTGTCTCTATGGTGAGACACAAAATCATCAGGGTGTTGTGGTATTGCCCACCTTGACAGGCTTTGGCACTACTGATGAATAATTGTAAAATTGTAAAATGTGAGAGAAACTTGCAACAACTGTTCCCTAAGGCTTTCTCTCTTTTTCTGTGCCGAGCAAGTGAATAGTAATAAATACTCAAGCCATGTGTGAGCTTAGAGTCTGTATAAACTTTGCAGTATATGTACCCATTACCTATACATATATTGCCTATACTATATTTTTATAGCAGCTGAAAGAAATGCCTTCAGTGTCATGGTAGTTAAATGTCAGAAAACTGCAGAATGTCTGCGATGAGGCCATTTGGGAGAGAGAAAAGTTGTGTTTTTGTACACTACTGATTTCAAAGTTATAGTTAAGGACAAGAGTAATGTGTTACTCATAAAAGGGGATGAACATGTTCTCTAGAGAAACATGACATCCTTGATATCTGTCATAATACCTTTTGAAAATCTAACAAAACACATTATTCAAAACTGGAACAAAATGGAAACTAATATCAGTATGAGGGAAAACTACATTGCTCACAAAAAGAAATTTAAGGCAAAATTAAAACATTTGTTTTAGTCTACTTGTATTATAGTATTTTAAGAACATTCATTAGTCATTAAGAGACAACTAATTTTTGTGTGTGCATATATGTCTGTACACATGCACAAATAATGGTAAAATGTCATATGTTTTCAGTGGAGAGGAGCAAATCAGGCACAGAGACACTGTGGGGCGAGGGCACAAAAACCACAGTTTCAAAGGAGTCAGTGGAGAGAAAGGACGGCATATACAGAGAAAGAAAAGCAACCAATGGTAAATATGACACAGGTCGAACTGAGAGCCAAACGCATTAAATGAAAAAAGGACTGTAAAAGAGCAAAATCATAATGTGATTGTTTGTCGTCTATGTCTTTGACAGCAGTAGTTTTAGGAGGGAGGATGATGAGGACAGGGAGAATCAGACCAGACACAAGCACAAAAAAGCCAAAAGAAATAGAAAGAAGGACAAGAAGATTTTCAAGATGTCCTCATCTGACCCTGGGAGGAAATTAAAAATCGACTAATTCTATCTTATGAAGTAAACTGCCCTGTGGCTTGTTGGTATGTATTGTTAGCAAACATCCTGCATTTACCTCTATAACAATATGTGTTTAATATATGAGAGGAACTAGAGATAAATATATAGCCCTGAAAAGCTTTTATGTTTGTACATATTTTAATTGTTCTGATACCTTTGAATGAATCTGTGTGAATGCAAGTTAACTTTACTTTTAACAGATTCAGTTCTTAAACAGCTCTTTTTTTTCAATGACTTTATTGATCATTTAACCAAATATACCATCAGATAGACTACACAGGCCAAAGTGTGACAGACAGAACCACAGTGGACGGGCCCCAGACCGTCCACTGATACACAGAAACCAAGTCAGTTTTTTTTTCTCTTAAAAGTAAGAAAATTAGTAAGGCCTCCACAAAGTCACCTAATTAAATATTGTGTTTAACATGTTATGAACACATTGATCCTTTAATTTTTTTATTTGTATATTTTTCTTGCCAGTGGTTTAATAATTCAGCCATAGCTTCTGAAAAAAAAAAAAAAAGAATAAAACCTCAACACAGACAACTACTTGGCAATGTGTCCTCATGTCAACAGATGAAGATGACAACCACTGTCAGTCCAAACAGAATGGAGCCTACATTTAAAGGCCATACCACAAACAAACAAAAGAAACATATTACAAGTGCTTGGATGAGTTTTTTTGGACACCCAACATTTACAGAAAAGAAATAAGTCCAACTTAACGCATACCCTAATATATAACTACTGGAATTGGCAACGTGTAGTGTCTCCTTTCTCTTAACCCCCCCCACTCCCAAGATGCTTTGCCAGATAACCAGATAACGCCCATCATCCTAATTAGAGGCGGCTCATGCCTGGATACTCCCAGCTCAGCATTCTCGGAGGGGCAAGTTAACCTCTGGTAACAATCCAGTCTTTGTTTGTCCCTCTCCAAACTCCTGGCAAAGTCTCCGCAGTGCATCAGAAGTGAGACATCCATACGGCTACAGCACTAGTCTAAGCTTCTTCCACAAAGCAAGCTTAGGGTGGTCGACCATTGACATTCCTCGCTCAGGCCTGAAGAGGTGTTACAGCAGGCTGCCTGGCCAGGAGACAATAGTCAGGGTGATTCTGCCCCGCAGCTCTTTCAGAAGGCGCACCAATGCTGTGTGGGTCATCCCCCAGGTACTCTTCCCATTCACCTCGAGCAAGATATCCCCACACCTGCACAAATGAAGTTTGTTCTTGTGGTTACAGATGGTTTGAATATTTTTCCACATCAAAATTAATATAACTATTGGGTGAATACCTTATTCGGCCATCATTGTAGGCTGGCGTCCCCTCTACGATAGAGCGGATAAAAAAAGATTGATTGCAGTTGACCTCCTCCTGACCTCCTACTATACTGAATCCCAGGCTGCCCGAAGTGCTCCGCCGCAGGGCGATGTCTTTGCAGCAGTAGAGATGCCTGCATAAACCAAGAGACAAATCTCTTAATATATATATATTTATATATTATTATTTTATTTTTTTATTTTTTTCCATTCATGCTGAGTAAATGCGGTGTGGCTAGATTTCCAGCTGCTAGCTGATTTGAAAAATAAAATAAAGACCTGGAATTTTATTTGTAGGAAGGGTTAGGGTTAGGTGTTACTTTTCTTCCCCGAAGATGTGATGCAGAAAGAAGAGTGGGACATTTATATAAGTCTCATGCAGATGGCCCAGGGCTCAGTGAAAATGAAATTCAAATCCTTTTTACTTGTAGAACCAGTCTAGACTACATTCCCACGATGGCTCAGAGCTTAGCTTTTACTCTTAATCAATCCACTGCTCAAGGAGAAACACCCTTTTATTTAACTTTAAGCAGCAGCAGCAGGTGTTTTCACTGTCACCAGGTCATTGTCTTGCTGACAACACATCGTTGGAAAAGAAATTCATATGCTAAAATCTGAGACAAAATGCTTATAAAATGGTGGTGAATATTTAAGATGAAAGTAAGTTCTGAAAGTTTAATGAGCATTCTCTCCCAGATGGCTGTGTCAAAATTTCATTTGGTACCAGCTGGCAGAGGTCAGGGGGCCTGTGTGGGGGCTGTACATTATTCTGGGACTAGGGACTGTAGTGGAAAAAAGTTTTAAAATGTTAAAGGAGTGGATATGGGGAAACTAAGGGATGCCAACCTGGGTAGCTGCAGCCATGACACCCACAGTGGGGAGTAATCGTCATTGGGCAGTGGACTTTTGGTGCTATCTGTGGGTGAGGGGGTGAGACAGGGCGGCAGTGTGCACTCTTGCAGGCTTTCATCAGGCGGACGCATCTCCAGGACCTTGAGCACAACAGGAGAGGAGGTGTTTTTCAAATTGGCCACAGCCTCGCCTCGCGTCACCCCTGTCAAATCCACCCCATTCACGTTAAGCAAGATGTCGCCTGTGGGAGAGAAAGTGGACAGCTCATCATCCGCCCAGGTTTGCTGCCCTCATAATAGCTTTTCAAGAGACCTCACAGAGCAGGGACTCATCATCTGCTTATTTAATATTCAACAACCTTCCTGCTAGAACAAAAAAGGATGGAAACCAAGCACCACCTGTGCTTTAAAAAGCCTCCCAGTGATGAAAGTGGTGCAAAGAAAAACAGACAACATGATCTAGCTGCCCTGGAAGCATATGCAAATACAAAAGAATTGTCATATAATACACAAGCACGGTGCATAACAACACAAACAGAGACACCTGTTGCAGATATGTTGCCTTGTATTTGATACGAGGGTTAATATGGTTATGTTTTAATATGTCTGCAGTTGGAGTCAAAAATCTTTTTATCCTCACCTTTCAGTTGTATAATAGGTACATCAAGACTGCTGCTATTGCATCCTGTCATTTGTGTGCTGCTATCAGAACAGACTGATTTCATATCACAAAATAAATAAGTACTCTACTGATTCTCCTCTGGAATATATTAAATCCAGAGCACTGTTATGCAAATGTTTGTTTGTGTTTTTGGTCAAGTGTGATAGAGCCAATCTGTGGGGCACTGAACCACAGCAGCACCATTGAGCTTTCTGCTGGATGAATAACCATCATAATGAAGCACAGTGTTCACCTCAGTGTTCATCAATCACACTGTCTGTATATATAAGGTGTTCATCACCAAGGCTAGACGCATGACAGTCTGCCCACCATTTTGTAAGCTGAACTGTTTTCCAAAACAGTAACAACTGCACAAAACAAATCCTCCATTCACTGTATGAGTAATTATTTTCACCATGTGAAAATAATTGGAACATAGCATCTGTGGAATGAAACATGACATCTGTGATAGTATAAAAAAGACAATTAATATTGAGATAATTACAGGATTGAGCATGCAGGTGTTTCATAAAAAGAGTCAACAGAAGGTCTGTGAGTGAGTCATTTTACCTTTGCGGATAGAGCCCTCCTGTCCCACTACTCCATCAGGGTCCACATTTGTGACATAGATGGGGAGGTCCCATCCTCGGCTTGACATGCCCCCTGCGACTGTCATGCCCAGGGAGTCATATGGTTCCTTAGTCAGAGTAACTGTCTTCTCATAGCAGGCTGGTTTCTGACAAGAGTCCTTAACAGAGGAGAGGAGCAGACCAGTAATGGCGTTTAAAATATGTATAAAATGATTCCTGTAATGTGCACTGACCTGATGTATGCTAATAATTCTAACAGAAAAACAGCTCAGTTCTTAGTACTAACACTGTTCATGCACTGTCTTTCTGTGTGTATACTATTCTTATAAACTCTATAATTCAAGATGAAAACATGACATGAACTCAACTTACATCAAGGGAACCTTCTGTAGTCCACATAAACTAATTATATCTGAAGCACCACATTTGCATATCATTAATGGTTGTGAGACCTGCGATAGCCCCTTAATGGTAAGGGACTTCATATGAAAACCAGCCGTGTCATGCGCAGGGACTCAAATCCAATGACATAGACATAGTTACTAAGTAATGAATGACCTCATTAGTGCACCAGTTATGTTAAATACATGTCGGTAATATGATTCAGATACGAGGTGTCTTTATTCAGTATTCATGTTTGATACACAGGAACTGATTACTTTACAGACGTCATGAGATACAGTTTGGTGAACAAGTCCCTTTGTGGGAGACAGTGAGGTTTTTTTTTTCACTTATGGTGAGCTTGTGAGTCAGACGGGGGAGAGCGAGTGGAGTAGTAATGAATAACACATGGACACATTGAGGTTGATGGGATGTAGCTTGTGCTGTTTTGCTAATGTGCTGCATTCACACATTTCTGCAGCGCTCACAGGAGGAACACAGTTGTGGTCATATGAACTACCCCAAGGCTTGGCACTGAAAACTGTCCACACTTAATGCCTTCCTAGAAAAAATGCAGTTGTGTGTAGTAGTGTGTAAGTTGTGTGTTGTCTACTATTCTGTGGTGCACTTACTAAACGTGACCAGACACCTATCTTTGATGTTATATTTTTCTCCAGCAAAAAAGTCAATGCTAACCAACACGAGTTGCAGCAATAAGGAAGTAATTTAACACGCAGAGGCCTGTCAGTACAATAAGCATGAAATGTCTGGCTTATCTTCGTATTATGGCCTTGAAACAAGGTGGAACAGCTAGTGTGGCGCTGTTCCCATTATATCAGGGAGGACTTGATCTTGTAGGATTTTTCTAAGACCCAGTTTTCCCTTGTATCCAATGTTAATGCTACACTAAGTGGATTCTGGTTGTCTGAGAAAACAAAAATATCAATGTTGTCAAAATGTCACAATCTTTGTGAGATGACACGTTTTCATATATATCTATATATATATATATTAATTTTCCAATGAAGATGACAGTCCAGGATCAAACTTTATGGCGGGAGAAAGAATAACAGAAGATTCTTTACATCCTGTAGGGCAATGGGATGCATTTTTAATGTGTAGTGAATAAAAAGATGGCTGATGAAAACGCGACAGCTCTGTGAGACGAGAGGACTATTCACCAAACTGGGTGAATGACATGCCTCATAATACCGCCATGGATCATTTGCACCTGAAAGGGAATATTTATCACAGGACAGAGAGAAGGTAGAACAAACACTTTTCTGCATATCGCCACTGTTCTTGTCTCTTGTGTATATCTGTGTGTGCTGCTCACCAGCAGTGTTTGCTCTATATCCACAGGGGAATATGGTGGAGGACCATCCATGCCCCATGGAGCTTCTTGTAGGATGTCTGGGGTAGGCAGGCAAATCTGACGGGACACTATGAAATGGACACGCTCCTCACTTGCCTAATGAACATTCAGGAACAACAGAAAGTTAAGGAATGAGCTGAAATGATACAGAGGTAACAGAAAGCTCCCACTGCTGTATCTGCCTATTATGGGGCTACAGCTGACTGCAGTTCAACTTCAAACAGCTGGTTGGCAGATTGCGTTGTCTTCAAAGTGATCCAGGTTTTTAGATTCCCTGTTTTCAATCTTAATGCTAAACTAAGCTCACCATCTGACTAAGCTTAATATTTACTGAAAAGTGGGCCATTGAGCAGCTCTTCATCAATGCCCAGCCTGTAACCAAGCTAACATGTTTATGTGCTGTCTTTCCTAAAATACCGCCCATTAGAGACTCACTTGTAGACAGATTTGGAGCATTCAAATCTGTCATCATATCTAGTTAACCACTAGATAAACAGGAAGAACGAAAAAGGAAGATTGTTTTTGTTGTTTTATCATTATTTTATTTTGTTCAATTTCCAATTTGGCAGAACGAGTTATTTAGGAAGAGGTTTTCAGTAACCTCCCACCTACCAGGGACGTCAGTCTTCATACTGATCTGCCAGTTAAGCGTTCATTCACACATTCAAATAAAAGTGGTTCAATAGACAGACAGACTGCTCTCCCCTCTGAGATTTCCCCTGTTGTCTGTAGCACAGAGCTGACTCCTGAAATAGCCGGTCCAGCCCATTATTTCCTTGGTTAGATTAATTTAATTACTTCCCTGCCAGTTCTTAATCTCTGACAGAAAGTGCCTGCTCTGAGAGGCCATGTAGGCTCCACAGAGACCCAGAAGAGCCGATCAGACTGCCCAGACAGGAACTGAGGGTCTCGAGACCCTGCAGAGTCAGCAACAAACACGTCACAATTAACCATGATTAATAATAAACACACCACCATTGACTGGCATTAACCATGAACCAGAGGCAGCTGCATGGTTTGGTCCATTAGGGAATCGCCACAGTTAAACACCATTAACTGCAGGGAGTGCAGACACAACAGCACAGTACAACACAATTAGCCTGAATCACCACAATTATCTGGAATACCTAAGAGACCCTGACTATGAACAAATCCCACTTGTTTAGGGTGAGCGACATGTGGGCATTTGAGTGACTTTCTATAAAATACAACGACATGCTTAAACAAACCAATTAGCCGAAACAAGGTGTAAAGTATAAAGACGTCCCCTTAAGCCCTTCAGACTGACCTGGATAAGCAGGGCAGCATGTTCTGGTGCTCCGTAACGTAGATCGTGCCTGTTGATGGCCAGCACGCGGTCACCAACACACAGCTGTCCGTCACGAGCTGCCAGGCCGCCCTCCAGCAGGTGGAAGATATAGACCCCATGTTCCTCTGGTCGCCTCACTAGCTTAATGCCCAGCTGCTCATCTGGAGTACTTTTATTCAGCACCACATGGATGCTGTCATCCCTCAAGGGATGGTGGGATAGGCTGTTAGATGGGAGGCCCCCGGCCCCATCGTGGCCGTGGCTGTGGCCATGTGAGTGCGAACGGTAGCGATGACGCTGTTCTCTGAGCACAGTTAGTCGGAGGAGTTGGCATGGCTGTTTAAGGGTTGCCATGGCGTAGCAATGGGGTACATTGCTGATGTCAATACCGTTTACCTGCCAGGTCAGCAGAGATGGAAATGATATTATAAGTCTGAAAATGTCTAATTTGCATAAATACTTCTGGGCGTGTTTTCATGGTACCTTCAGGATCATGTCCCCAGGCAGCAGGCGGCCATCCCGTGCAATGACACCTTCTCTGTAGATGTCCTGGATGAGGATGCGAACCAAGGGGGTCTCATTGCCACCGACAATGCTGATGGCCAGAGGATCTGAGGGGTCCGCCCTTGTGATCTTAATACTGGTAACTTCACCGTCAGGGATTAGGTGATGCAGCTGAGGAAGAGCCAAAACTAGAGGAGAGGATAATAGAGACGATTTTAATTGTATTGTACAATGACTAGAAAAAAATTGAGAAACAGCCAAATACAACAGGAGAGAGAGTGGGAGGACAAGAGAGTGTTGCAGTGGGAAAGAGAGACACATCGAGAGAGAGAGAGAGAGAGAGTGTGTCAGACCGTGTTGGAGAGGCTCAGCAGTGGAACCAGCTGTTTCTACTCCCCCAGGTTAGTAAAAACAAACTTTTACAAGCCAAAAGGGAAAATTTACTTGGCTGATTATCCTGCTTAATGTTTGCATCATTAGTCACGTACATCTGTAGCAAGTATGCTTGTGAAAACCCTCAATTTCAAATTTCCATCAAGTTATTCTTTTGGGTGGGGAATATAAGAAAAAAAAAGAAGCACACATCGGTTTTGAACTGTGAACATGTCAACTGGAATATGTTTAATCGGGAGATCAAAAATTTTAATTTGCATTTGGAGTCGTATTTTTGTTCCAACGCTCAGTCCACACACCGGATTCTGACATAACTATAAATGCACCACTTTACTCCAACCAATAAATGACAGATATATGTATTTCTGGTCTTATTTTCCTTTGGTTGTGAAAAAATGTGTGTTTCAGTGTGTCTACCTCCATGGCCTCAGTCTACTCACACTGCACTTTCTCCATTCCAAAGTCAATATTTTGTCTTTATCACAGCACATTGCTCCAAGGGTGGAAAGCACATTAACACAGAGACCAGCAGCTGTTATGTAACCCTTCCATCTCTCCATCATACACCCTCTCAACCCATGCTGTCATTTTTCTTTAATTTCACCCACTCTATCCCTACTATAGTCCTTTTCTTTAACAGTTGTTTTTTTTTCTGTGTGCGTGTGTATCTGCGCTTCCCTCCATTTTTTTCTTTTTTTGGACCTATCTATACTTCACTCTCATCCTTTCTGCCTATCTTTGTCTCTCCAGCCCCAGGCAATGAATATTTAATCTATCCTCTCAGCCTCCTCAGTGATGGCCTCAGAGAATAATCTAGTCCCCGATCATTCGTCATCCGTCATTCTTACGCAATACCACAGCCCTTTTCCTCTTCTCAACACGCTGCATTTCTTCCTCAACATTCAGCTCTCTTGTACTATATATGTTCCTTTTGGCCTTGACATGCTGTGGAACTCATGGTAAATACATCTACATTACATTTTCTCCTCTTCATAATATTTTATAGATTAATCATGTCAAGAATGCCGCACTCCCCGAGGAATACTTCATCAAGTTTGTGTAAACCTGTTGACCCTGTATGTTTTGGAGGGAGAAGAGGAGGAAGATGAGGTTTGGAAAGGAGAAAGAGGTGAAGAAGGATGGGATTAAAAGAGGGGAGGAACAAGCAGTCGAGAGGTGATGGAGGATGTCAGTGACCCCTGTTTCTATCCTGTGTCCAAAATGCCTGAGGCTACAACTATCCCCCATGAGCCGCCTCAACTAGTGCACCAGAGGACTTATGCAATCAGCACCTAAATTATTAAAGAAACATATGCTACAGTTATACTAAGCTGAACATCACGAATACACACATTTGGGAAAGTGCATCCACAGCGAGAACTCTTTTGGGAACCCTCTTCAGAGAATTGTGAAGTGCAGACTCAGTCAGATGCAGATTCAATCAGGGCACAACACAAATTGTACATTACAAGTGTGAATATGCAGACTTTAAAAAAAGTTAGAGATGTATCAAGCTTGATTCATACCTTCCTGTGGCACAGTGGCATTCCTGGCATTGTCTCTTTCCTCAGATGTCTCATGGCTCACTGCGTTGCCACTCTTGGTCCTCCGCAGGACACTGAATGCCCGGTTCAACCTCCTGAACGAGCGGCTTCTTACTGTGGACCGGTCAAAATTTCTGACTGCAGAGAGGAAAGGGGGGCACTTTAGAGATTACCTCACCCTCAACATGCCTGGACATGTCTGAAACTGACTGCTCACAACCAATCAAATAACTTCTGAAGCACTGAACTGACTTTTACTGAAGACAGAACAACAAAAATAAGAAGAACTCTGTAGATGTGTTGCTGCAGACACCAGTAAGACTGAGACTTGAGAACGACCAGTTTGTGTGTATGTAACCACAACTTTTCTTGCTTATCAGATGCCAAAATATTGCCCATTGCTGCATAATACAACATACAACAAGATTTTACAACGTTGGTTTTCAGAAGTCTTTCACACCTTCTATTTGATAATGAGATAAACAGTGGAATTACATACAGTTTCACATTTATTTAGTTGGCCATCATACTTTATTTCACTGGATTAAAGGTAAAGTCCCTTTAATACCCCACAAACCCACAAAGGCGGCGAAGAACAAGATAAGTAGCAAGTGAGGATGCACCAGGCTGGCTGTTTTGCCACGATACCACCATTTAGAAATTTAATTCTGGGAAACATGTAAACAATATATTTAAATCAGTTTTGCATCTCTGCACTGATATCCTGGAGCCTCCCGTCAAGAATTTTCTGAAAGGTTTTATTTCTCGACCAGCTTTTCACAAGCCCAAATGGATGGAAGAGACTGATTCCAACCGGTGGCTGTTTAATTAATAAACTCAATCTTGCTGAGTATAGTTACATAGTTGTGCGACCACAACAGTGATATAACACACCACGGACTCAAGTAGCCAAGTTTAAAAGAGACCTTTCCAGCCACTCTTGTCTGGCACTTTTCTCAAAAAAAAAAAAAAGGTTTCAGGAGGCTGCAGTGGAGAAGCAATGATCCCAGCCTGGCTGCACTAAGCGCAGGGCAGCAAGCCTCTGCATTACCCCTCCCTCCTTCTGCGGGTCCAGGGAGATGCAAGGGCTCCTGACAGCCACATTATTCTTTAAAAGCGCCAGCCGCTTCTGGAGCTGACAGCTTGTTCAGCAGTAGTGGTGCTCATGGTGGTGGGCGCTCAGTCGGCAAGGCCTAAAGTGCTGGTGCAGCGTCATTTGGTGTCCCCGCTGCCTGTGTGCTCATGTTTGTTGGAGGGGGCAAAGAAACACTCGTGACTGTTTCCTAGTTTCACAGGTGGGAGAACTGCAGTCACGTCAGTGGACATCAACACAGGCTTGTATTGGCTATATTTAACCTTCCTCTCCACCTTTACTGCATAATGTACCAGCCCTCTCAGCGACTTTCTCTGCCTGCTTCTCTTTTGTTTACTTCAAAGAGAGATCTTATGGTTTGGGGAAAACACAAGGCAGCAGAGCTAATTGGTAAAAAGGATTTTCATCTGACATCATTAAGGTAACAAACAATGTAAACTTGTTTGTGGCATGTGTTGGGAGTCTCCATTTAATATATGTTTGACGGTGGCATGTGGTTTTGACTGGGAGATTGTGCAACTGTGACTAGAAAGCGCTCTACTCTCTATTGATTTTCAATCTGTCATTCTGGCAGGCATGTGCTCCCTCTGGTTCTCTCTCTCTCTGTCATCAGATAATTTCAGAATAGCCTCACGCAAGACTGAACACGACCACACACAAACATGTGTTAGCTCACTCACACTCACTCTTCTTGGTGCTGCTTCGGGCTGCCAGGCTGGTTGTACTTCCTGACTGACTATTGTCCTCCATGCTGGGGTCGAAGGCGGGGTTAACCAGACCCGGCTCATCTGACAGGAGGGCCACAGCGGCGGAGGTCGGGCTGTCGTTGGGCAGCGTGGCAATGGTGAGTTCTGATGTGCTGTCAGTGCATTCGCTCTCCTGTGAGCGCCGCTTCCTGTCTGCCGAGAGCCCATAATGAGATGCCCCTTTACACCTACACACAGGGGTCAAAAGGTTAGTCATCAACTCACATTATACAGTTATTGTGTTCATGAAATGGTGACACGTGGTTTGACACTGGCGAAATACTGTATTAAACAACAGGATGAGGCATTGATGGGGATCATAGCACCATACAGCATTTCACAGCAGACTGAAAGTCAGCCAATTCATTTCAACATTCAAGGAAAAGGTCACATTGTCAAGACTAATGTGAGCAAATTTGAGCATCTCCTCCAGCCCAAGGCTCCCCTCACGCTCATCTCTGTCTTCTCCTGTGGGACTGCCTCACTCAACGTCCGCTTATCTGACCTTAACACAGGACCTCCGTAAAATATCAGAATAAGTCAAAACATCAAATGTGGCAGAATCTATTTCTGAGTGCTTAAGCTTAAGCTTCCCACAGCAGCTCACTGAGAATGTATCAGGAGTGTCACATTTACTCTTGTTCAGAGTGAAGAGGAAATACCCCTGTCTGTTGACAATTGTGGATCTTTTATTGGGCAAGTTTTCTATGCACCTCTGAGCATTAGCACCCGGAGAGATGACTAAACTCAAAAGAAAGGAAACGCTCATTGGCGGGGAGAGAGGGTGGGCAAGTGACAAAACATTTGAATATAAAACAGAAATGATCTGAATGGTATCAAAAATTAATCCCATTCCCAAGTTCCAGTTTCTTGCCCGATGTTGTCAACACCACAACAACCAGAACACATCAATGCAGTCTCTCTCGCTGTTATACAAACACATACACATGTGCTCATGTATGTGTGCCAAAAAAGGCTTCTCAGACTGACAATATTAGATTGAGAGTGTTTGATTGTGAATTAGAGATATAAAGGGCCACAGCGCAGTATTGCATTTATGTGGAATTTCCTCTATGTGAACCATAAAGGCTTGGAGCTGACACTTGGTCAGAGGCAGGAATAACTGGTTTGTCTCTTCGGCTGTCTCAGAGGAGCCATTAGTACGAACATTAACTGGGTTTTAATGAGCTGGATAAAACCCAGGCTCTGCTTCAAAAGTAGCTCAGAAAAATAAGACATCAATTCTGTGATGTAAGACGAGCCACTGAATCTTGTACGGGAGATATTAAGATAAATGGGGTGGAGGTGGCGAGTACCAGCGAAGCAAGATGGTGGCCATCGCTGCAGAGCAAGCAAAATGAAGCCACCACAGATGTGGTAAATATCAATAGCAATTAGTTAATATGGGCCATATTTATGTTTATTTTTAGTGTTATGATGGGAGCAATGGTATAAGGGTGATGATGTATGATATAGAAGAATAACGTTTATCAGGCGCAGGTTTAGGTGGATGGATGGAACAGGAATATGACATATGAGAGGACTTTCAGTTGCAGAAGTAAGAATTTATGTTGTTCCACCATGACTGTTTTTCCAAGGCAATTATGTTGTTGTTGTTGTCTATTGTCTTTGTATTAATGACAAAGACGATGTCTAAAGCACCCAAATCACAGTCTTTTCCTAAACCTGCCCCAACTAGTTTTTGTGGCTAACCAAGGAATGCGGGAATGATAATCTCAGTACAGTCTGTGTGTTTATTGGAGCCTACCAAGACAACCAAGGTCTGGTAATCCTGCAGCTGCAGAAGGGGGACAAAGGTTGGAGGAGAGGTTGGTTTTCTACCTGGTACAAAATAACCGTTTTTGTTTTATTTTATTATTTATTGCTATTGCTATTGCTATTGCATTTTTGGATCATCTGGCACTGGGCACTGTCTAGAGCTCTGGGATCACATTGGCTCCCTTGAAGTGCCACATCACAAGCAGCATTTTTATGTTGATCATGCACTCTGTCCGTTTTTCATAGGCAAAATCATTTCAGTGTGAAGGAGGCTCTATATCTCACTCTATAGCTGCATGTCAGGCTCTCGGTTAGACACAGTATTACACTAAGCTGAAGCACCTATTGATCTCACTCTGAGCTGTGTAACATAGAACCTGTTGTGTGGTAGTGCCACTGTGAATTAACCTTGTTCATTAAGTCCATCAAATAAACAGAATGCTATCAGCCATGCCTGCACACAAACATAGCTCTTAATTGAGTGAAGTGCTTAACCAGGGCAATATTTCAATCAAGGAGGGGGGTGTGCGGCAGTACTGAGGATGTGAAGCCCCTCCCCCGCTAACCGCACGCGCACGCACGCACACCCACACACACCCACCCACTCACCCAAACTCCTTTGGTAGATACTTGTGTGGCACTTCTGGTCGCTGACTACATGCTGACTTTGTGGAACTGAAGCCTTCGACAACATTCCCCTGTTTTATCATGGTTAGTGGAAAATGGAAAACCACAGTCAGTCAGTGGAGATGTGCAAATATTCTAGAATACAGGCTCATTCAGCTACATACATCTCACAGACCACCCAAAAATAAAAAAAATAAAAAATGTCTGCCCATGTATTAATGAATGCACACTACACAAGGCCTTTGACAGCCTTTGGACTGGCTGTCTGACTGTGGACGACGTTAAATTCTTCATTTCTGTGACTGCAGAAGGTGGATAAAGACAATAAAAAAAGAACAAGAAGAATACTATATGTAGAGCTGTCCTTTGGTGCAAAACAACAGCTATAATCACAGATATACTTACAGAAGCACGCAGCCTCTGTTTGGTGTGTGACTGCTTTATTAGAGGCTTTTGTCTCCTGCTAATTAAAATCTCCTTCCTCCGAGTAATAAGAGTTACAGCTGCTCAGACTTAATGTTGGGATTTTACTGTTAAAGGGTGAAATATATGCTGTCTGACATAACAGCCTGGGAAGCGTGACGGAAGACCCCTCTCTCTTCCTCACTGGGGTGGTCTCGTTGCTTTGGAGTCAGTGTAAGCAAGCTAATTAAGTCTGCACAGCAGAAAGGTGCAGCGCTCCTTAAAAACATCCATACACATATTTTACCTTTCTCTTTTTCTAAAAGACATTAACTCATGTTCAACGATAGAAATGCTTATGCAAAGCTATCGTTTATATATAAAGGATTATCACTGAGCTTAGAGGACGCAGCACTCATTAACACCACAATATCCTTGTCTTGGTGACCACAGCCTCAGTTATCGCATCATCTCTCTAAATCCTGGGATGTGTCGCGGGATAAGGGGCCAAGAAATTATCTTCATCAGTCTTCCCTCTCCCTTCTGTCTTCCACTCTCTTCAATACAATAACAATTACCTGTGATGCGCCCAGAGATGTGGTGGTCGTGCTGAAATGCCCCAGTTGTGACAAACAGTCTCGTTCTTGTGAAGTGAAATAAACACCAGCTCACAACTCATCAAAGCCTGTGAGATTCTCCAATCCTCTTTAGGGGTGAGTGGATTATCCTTACTAACCCAAATGCTCTCACTGCTCTCTGACTATCACGGACAATTGTGTTGGACCACAATCCGCACACAGTCCACACTACCTCTGCTGAACTGACAATTCCAGGTCAGACAGTCAAACAGGAACTGTGCTGAGCCTTCACGCATATTTTCACATGCTGCAGCTGTGCAGTACATTGTTGTGATGCAAAATGGCTGTTAATGCAGTGTGGGTACAGACAGTAGACCTGTGAATGACCCACAATCTCTTCTTGCCTCTTCCTTTAGAATATAGAAAAACCAGCAGTTCACCCTCCTGTTGAGTTCAGACTACAGCAGCCAACCGAAAACCCAGAGAAAAGGAAAGAATCCCAGCTTGCACTGAGAACCCAGCAAGATTTTTCTCATAGAGGCTGTTGAGTACATGTGTGCGTGATATATATGAGAAAAGAAGGAAAACGTGAAATCATGTTAAATAAAATATGGGAATACATAGGAACAGTCACTCTTATCTCTTCGTTTTCAGCACAGAAAAAGCTTTTTCCTGCCACACTTTAATTTTCTGAGACAAAATGCCTGTGGACAAAGAACAAATCAAAAAAAAAAAAAAAAAACCCTCTCACAAATCATATGAAAGGGTATTCCTTTTTACACTTAATTTCTTTCAAATCAAATCAAATCAAATCAGATTTATTTGTATAGTGCCAAATCATAACAAAGTTACATCAAGGCACTTTACATATAGAGCAGGTCTAGACCAAACTCTTCATAAAATGATTTAAAGAGACCCAACAGATCCTCCGATGAGCAAGCACTTGGCGACAGTGGCAAGGAAAAACTTCCTTCCTGCCTTCACTTCAATGTTGAAGCAAAAATTGGTATAAAATTTCAATTTCAAAATCCAAAACATGTTATAGACACTGGTTTATTATTGTTATTATATTTCTATCTAATACCGCAATTAAGGATTGAATATGCGTCTGTCCAAAATACCATCTGACTAAGCCATATAAACAACAAAACAGACAACAATGCCCCAAAAAACAAAACAAAAAGCACTCTGTGGAAACAGCTGCGGTTTGTAAATCTAGGTAGCTAAACAAGACTGCTGGTGCACTGAATAAAACATGTCTCCTTGATTAGCTTGATTAAATTAGTACAATAATTACTGCTTTATTACACACGCACAAAGTAAGGCCTGGTTGGAAAGGAATATGTGTGTATGTGTGTGTGTATATGCGTATATATAGACAGACAGAGAGAGAGGAGGAAATAAAACAAGAGAGGGGAGCGAGAGCGACGTAAAGGCAGAGAAAGTAATCCAGTTAATGATGAACCAGAGGAGTGTTAATCAGAGGATGCGCTTGGTGTGTCGGTTGGATCTGCCTGCTGTGAGGAGTAATCCCATCTGCTGCATGACGAGAGGCTGGGGCTGCAGCTAGAGGGGACACTGGCTGCTGTGGTAGGACACTTTAAACAAGCTTGTTCCCAAAGACAGGCTGCTAAACTGAAGTAGGAGCTGGGATTTAGTTGGGCGTGACTTCTCACAGCATTTGGAGATGAATGCACCCACAAACCAAAAAGTGAAACTGCAACACAGCCCACACAGCGCATAAATCGTGCCTTTGTGTTTTTACTTTTCCCATTGTGCTGCTGTGCAGTGAGCAGTAGCCCGGCGGATTTGGCACGCTTCATGTGTCTGTGCCTTCCAGCAGCCGGTGTCGGCCGAGTCAGCCTGTTAGAAACAGCCTAAACTCTGAGTCATGCTTTCTTTACCCAATCAATATGTGCTATCATCAGTTGAGCCCTGACCTCATGATCAGACTGGAAGGATATTTATGCAGAATTTACTGTGTCAGTATCTGGTTTCAAACAAGAGGGCAACGTCTGAGAGCATAGGAAGTACCGGAGCTAATAGTTTCACTGCTCTCTGAGCTGGATGTCAGTGCACATATCTCACATGCCCCCCTCAGCTGTGCTGTCTTCTCCCCCTGCGGTAAAACACTGTACATTTCTCTCACTGAGGTATAGACAGCTCTAACTGTAATTCCCTGTGGACGGCACTGCATGATCAAAGAGAATCCCCTCTAGGCTGCTGTCCCACATCGCGCTTGGCACCCTTTTGGCCTATATTTCTAACTCTATGCCACATTGGCCCTTGGCAGTGTCCAGGTGTCTTTAAGTCCACATTCCATGGCACAACTGCCTGACAGTGAGCCAGCAGCGGTCAGCACAACCCAAAGCCCTGGCACTCAGAGCGGTGCCAGGGCTTTGGGTTGAGAGATTAACTTGCTGCTGGCTCCCTGCTGTGCAGGCCGGTTGTGGAAGCCCTGCTGCAGACAGGAGACAGTTGAAAATATTCCACGTTGAACATGTCGACCTTCAACAGTCGCCAGAGGCAAAAGATAACACGCTTATTTTCACAAATCACTTATTGTCGGTAGCATGTGTGAGGTCACTGTGAGGCCTGGGTGTTGATGCCACGGCTTTCGGACGAAAACGTACAGGTCTCGAGCCATTCAAGTGGCTCCTCCAGACACAGCTGTGGATTTCTGCTGACGCAACTGAAGCCAAGGCTGATAAAAGCAGACCTTGGACAATCAGTGGAAGCTCTGTGTTCTCAGAATTTGCGCTTGGGTGGATAAAATCACGTTTATGGTTACTAGCTTGGTCACACATCCCTCACCAGCACCTTCTCTCTCTGTTCCTGGGATCTATACTTATCTCTCAGGTATACGGGGTGGTACTTCAGATTGGAGGTGACATTATGCATGAAAATCGTGTTGATTAATCTTCCTTTCTCCCTGATGCATCAAGCTTCCATAAATATCCTAGATTCTGTTGCTCTTTCTTCACCGCTCTTGATAAGAAATTCCCAAACAGCAAGTCTTAGAACGTAGGACACTTGATGTAAGAGCTCCGGCCCATCTTTAACCCTTGTCAGCATTCTGACAGTAACACATTCCTTCTGTGCTGTATTCCTGCTTTAACCCAAACACATCTGAGAGGAAGGCACTGCTTAAGAAAACACTTTGACCTCACTGCTCTCATGAATTTTTGAATACATAAATAATTCTTCTGTTCTTTTGTGACTGTATATTTGCACTTGCATTCAGCACACTTCAATAATACATAACACAATGTGTTCTTTGCCTTGCCATTGTATGCAATTTGTTTTGTTTTAAGTGTGACCTGTAGTATGACACGAATGTGTTCATGAATAGCTTCGCTGTGTCCTCTACATGTGTCCTTGCCTCCTGTTTCCTTTCATATCTGATTGTGGATGCTTTGCACACTGTTCCTGACTGCTTGTCTTGTAGACTCTGTCAACCTATGCATATAAAAGTTGTCATGATGGAGTTTCTGGTGTAAATCCCATAATCAAATAATTAAGATGATTTAATGTCCTCCTATCTCCTTTGGAAAGCAGTGTGAGTGTTCAGAAGGATGTAGGCTGTTAGCCTGATTTTTAACTCTCAGCCAATCCCCCCTTGGCCTCTGCTGTGTTTCTGGCCTGCTTCAACCAGACAGGGAAAGTGGCCTCTGCTACAGAACAGGGATTAATATTAAATCCAAACAAAAGTCTAATTAGTGAAGCCTGCCCCTCACTCAGAGCAGATGTGCGGCCAAAGAGGGCACGGCGTGATGCGCCGCCTCTGACTTGAGATGGACCCGGCATAAACTAATGACTGGTGTTGTTCAGATCCAGCGAGTGTGTTGCAGGCAGGCGGGTGGTTAATCCTGTTAGGATGCGTCCGTGCTGAAGATGTCTGGAGCACTGGGGCTGTGCGCAGCTCTTTGTGATCAAACACCTCCTAGATGAGGGCTGAAAGGACGGAAGCTAAGCTAATCATAGTCTTTAAGACATCTCAGACCAAGCCCAGAAATCAACATGGATTAATCATTAATGCTTTACAACACTGCACTATGATTATCAGGGTTGGCGGAGGGAGTTAGCAAGATCTAATGGTCTGTGAATGTGTGTCTCTGTGTGTGTGGATTTGAGTTATAAACTAGCATAAAGAATCACCATGGAGTTTCTCTCCTGTGTGAGTCAATGCTGCATTTGTAGTGCTGGTGGTGCTGTTGTGGTGCTGACAGAGTAAAATGTCAGTAACTATACTAAGCATTTCATCACAGAGACGCGTTCACTCTCCCCTGCATTGTTCCCCCCCATCTCCACTTAGAGTAAGCCTGAACACAATCCTGTGTGTGTCACTTACGTGTGTGTTAGACTGATCGCTGCCACTCTTGTTTTTTCCCACGCAATGCCAGCTGACTATAGTAATCACATACATGGAAAGGCCTGGGAAAAAAGAAGAGAGCTGAGGGGGAAAGATGAATGGAGAGAGAGGATGTGGGATAAACAGAGGCAGGCAGAGGTGGTGGTCACACAGAGAGCGAGCAAGAGGCTGCTCCTGTCAGCAATATGGATAAAGACAAATGGTGTGCCACTGCTCTCCAGCCAGCCAGAAAAACACCACGTCTGTGTTCATCTGTTCCTGGTTTCTGTCTCTGTCATGTCACGATCAGCAAAAAAAAAAAAACAAACCCAAAAAACGAACATAACATCTCACTGACACGCACACAACAGCAGTCTCTCACACAGTCCCTGCCCAGCAATACTCCACACTTGGTTGGAGGAAGCTGATCCTTTTATTTACAAAGGAGCCCCTCGGTGAGGCGACCCACACATACTGTACTGGGTATAAAGGATGCCATCACCATGGCAGCCGTATGTATGGCCAGATGGAGGACAAGCACAGGAAGTGACTTTATGCCCCCCATCCTCGCTCCTTTTTGCTTTGCTGCTCACTCACTTCTCATCCTTCTCCTACATGTGTTCCTTCTTCGTTCAATCAAATCTGAGTATTTCATTTCTTCGAACCAATTCGGTCTTTATTGTCCATCTTTTCTCCCCTCTTTGTTCCAACACAAGCTCCTGGTGTCTGCTCGAGCTAAAGTATCTCTCAGTGGAAAGAGCAAAACAGTGAAATGAGGGGATTTACAACGCTCTCCATTGTTACACGTATTCATGTGTTATAATGTGACTTTCCTCCAGGTTCCGTCTGCTGGAGAGAGCAGCAGTAGCCTAGCCCAGCTCGGGGATCAGAAAGGCGTTAACAATAACCCCATCACAAAGAGAGCCTTGGGGTCAGTGCAGAGAAAACACAGCAGTTAAGAACAGAGTATATATGCAAATATGCAAATATTATACAAGTAAGCGTATATAAAGACAGTTGTCAGTATTTCAATATGTCTTAGCAGAAAGACTAATATTAATAGCAGAAATAGTTCAGATCCTTAACTGCAGGGGTTAAAAGGTTTGTTTTCAGTGTGTCTCACTACATGCTGCCCATGTTTGCTACAGAAATACAGTCATTGCTGGGAAGGTTTGGAGAATGTATGCAGGTGTACCGGTGTGTTCTTTTATGCACTGATGATGAAGCTCATGTCCACAAAATGGACTGTACGCTGTGCATTGAGCAGGTGCATGGTGAGAGCAGCCAGCTCTGAATTTTTCATGCTGAGGTGAAAGTCTTCTCCACAAACACACACACGCCATAGTTACAACTGTCCAAATGCTCAATGAGAGTCACACACGGGGTGGAAAGGCTAAAACCACAAGCAGATGTGCGCTGACTATATTGCTCAGTCAATAGTCACTCATACGTCTTGCTAAAGAGACACACACACACACACACGCTCAGGGAGAGAGATGCCATGGTGCAGTACTGCTCTTTGCCATCCAAACTGTCTTGAACAGCACAAAGCTACCTACTGGCTATATTGCATCCCACAAACCACAAGAGCCTGTGACCACATCATCAGGAAGCTGTTCTCCAGCTATTTACACAACTCTGGGGCACACTGTGGCTCGTAAAGGAATGATGCAAATGTAAACATCAGAAGTTACACATAAATACTGATGAATTCAGGGCATGAGCAGTCAAACAGATGACTGATCAAAGTGGAGGACATGCACAGTAACCAAATTAAAAGTGGTTTCCAGATGGGAGAGATGGGGGGGGGGGTGTCAGGATGCAGAGGGAGTGTTGTACTCACAGCTCAGAATAGAGGATGTGCAGGTTGCCCAGATTGTCTGTGTAGTTGGCCGGGCTGAGCCAGGGCAGGACCAGCAGCAACAGAGCCTTCATGGTCAAGGCTCGGCTCTTTTTCCCTCTTTCTCTCCCCTCTGCACCGGCGCTTTCTCGTCTTCTACCCCCCCCCACTTCTCCTCTACCTCCAATTCTCTGAACCTTGCCGTGCTGACCCGCCCCCCCACCCCCTCCCTCCCCACCCTCCTCTCCTACCTTTCTTCTCCAGAGGCGCTCTCAGGTCAGAATTAATCCTTCACCTCCTACCTTTTCACCCTCTTTCTTTCCTTCCCCTGTCCCCCACCCACCCCCTCTCTCTGTCTGTATATCTGTGTGAGTTTCTTCCCGTGCCTCAGGCTGGGTGCCTGGTCATCTCAGCTGCAGAGGCAAACAGGCCAGTTGCCAGAGGTTGAAGACGGAGCAGAGGAGGAAGAAGCGGCAGAAGCAGGTGCAGAGAAGAAGTCCCGCTGTGGCATGGGAGGAACAGGAAAAAGTGCAAGAAGAGGAAGGAGCCCTGTGCAAAGGTGACACATTTGGAATACAATTTGAGATGTGCAGCCCCTTAATCTGGCCCGGGGACTGGCGAGTTGTAAGAGGATTTGTGTCTGTATGCGTGTGTGTGCATGTCTGTTTCCCTCGGTGTGTGTGCGTGTGTGTATGTCAGAGCGAACAGTGCAGCCTGTGACTTATACTGCAGCAGAAACCACTGAAGGGGGTGGGTGGGGGTGGAGCAGACCAAACAAAGACACAGGAAAGGGGTGGGGGGTGGGTTGGGGGGCTACCCTATGCTACTCTGATTGGCTCTGGGCTCTTCACAAGCTTACACACACCCACAAGACAGGCATAAACACACAAACACAACCTCTGCATTCACTTCCCAGCACCTGCATATATGTTTGCCCATAAGGGAGAGAATATGTTGCCTCCACATCCTCCACCCCTCCTCTCCAACGATGGACTGCTCCCTGTGCTGCAGATTGGTCTGATCGGTCAAAAGACTCTGCCTACATGTGCGATGACGACAAAAAAAAAAAAAAAAAACAGACCCAGCATGATAAACGTTCACTGGCAAATCAATATTCCCTGCAAGGGTGGAGGTTTGTTTCTCTGAACGACTTCAAAGAGAGAGTACAAATTTGCCCATTTCATTCATTCAGCCATTCATTCAGTCATACATTTACACATTCATTCATTTTCACTTTATAATAAAGTGAAAGATTACGAGAAAGAGGTTAAACCCTTCTGTCGTCTCTACCTGTTCCAGTCCGTTGTGGCATACAGTAGGTGTGTGCTGGCACTTGTGTTAGGTGTTGGCCACTGTCATTGATTTCAGGGTGTGATGTGACTGTGAGCACAAAAAGCAATATACATTTACAATGTTAACTGCACTCACCTCGTTTGAGGCTTGTGCGGGATTTTTCATTCAGCCTTTTCTGTCTCTATCATCTGTTTTCACTCTGCCAACCCTCACTGTGGTAAATGTAAGGCAGGAAGCAGAGATAGTGGATAAACGCCTCTGGATATGAAACACTGCAGAACCTCTAATCTATTTCCTGTCCGTCACGTCAAATCTCACCCTTTATCCTTTTTCCTCTATTCTTTATTTTAGTCTGTTTTATTTTCAACCAAATCCCCCATTAGTCTCAGTGTTGAACAGCATAATCCTTTACCTGCCCTTTATTTCCATTTCCTTCCTACTTTTACCTCCTCTTGTTTTCCCTCTTCCTACCTTTTTGCCTCACTTTTATCTGATTTTCATAGCACTGAGCAGCCTGCTACCCCCGAGAAAGACACTTAACTGGTGTAAATACCCTGTCTGAATTAATATTTCATGGATGGAGGTATTGTGGTTACAGGCTGAATTTGTCTATGCATTCGTGTCTGTGTGTGTGTGACTCTGTGCGTGTGTGTTGATGCTTGCGTCCATGGTGAGGCAAAAGTTTTCCTGTGGTATTTGAACAGTAGGCACACCAACAAGACCACAGGGCATGAGGGAAATGGAAATGTAATTGGATTGTGACAGGATGCAGTTTGTGAACAGAAACCAGTCTGCCCCACAGGAGTCGTTTCATACACTTGCGCATTAACTTGCACACATAGAAACGCCATCACAACACACACACACAGCCTTTTGGCCTATTTGTTGCAGCTGACGTATAGAACACAGACAGGCAGGGGTGATCCAAATGCAGACATACAGATGGGCAGGCAGGATGCCGTCAAGGTGGCATAACTGAATTACAAAGTAAAAAAAAAACAGCATGAAAGTTCAACGAGACATACGAGACAATCAACATGTGTACGATTGGTCAGGGAAAGTCAGGTGACTGGGACAGGCGGGAAAACCTGAGGGCTGAGCAATGATAGGTGAACCCATTCCTAATGAAGGTAGACTGCAGCTTATGGAGAGGGAAATTGGGCCACAGTGGCAAGACAAGGCCATGGCTTGGATCCTGATGCCATTATTTCAAATATTATGAGACCCGACAGAATTAATCTAAAATAGCTTGTAATAACACACAATGTGAAACAGGCAGCTTAGACAAGCATAGGCTGCCCAGAAAACTGGTACTCAGCTGAACCAGCCAAATTTTATGCCACCTGAGCTAACACAGCTAAAAAGGACCTGCTTATCTGCCCATGGCTGACCATTAATGATTCAAGGCTCACTTTGGTTATACTAATTATTTACTGCAAATATAAACTTGTTTACAGCTCACCTGTCCAAAGAGACGTGAGGCTGGCTGGCTGCAGCAGCAAAATGTCTGGCTTTCACAGCTCATAACCAGCCAGCCTTTCACGATCCATTTTTCATTCCACGTCATTCTACATTAAATATAACAGATTAAGTATAGTCACCCTCATCCTACAGTATTGTGGTATAAAAGCCATGAATCTTTCCCCATGAGGGTTAAAATGCTTCTATCTTTGAATCAAAACTAGAATTCAGAGAATTAGTTTCAACTGTGTGATCATCAAACATCAGTTTCTGGTGCTCCCATTATTTTGTCCACTGTATTTATAGCAATGAACATAGGCTATGTAATATTAGCACGTAGAGT